>NC_069501.1:663436119-663755276 GCF_027579735.1 Bombina bombina
TTATAAATTACTATTTTACTGTTTATAACAAAGAATTTAAGAATTTAGAAAGCAATTTAGACTAAAGTCTAGGTTTAGGCCTTTTGGTTTTAGTGTTTGGAGTTCGAAAATCCACTTCGCCTCTTTCTGTAGAAGTATATTTGATAAGTTCCCACCTCTTTTTTTTTTTCTTATTTAGTTTAGTAATTGCTGTGAAGCTAAAAAATTTTAAGTTATTATTACAACACGTTCTAAAGTGTTTAGCTACCGGAAGATCTTTATTCCTCTCTTTTTCTGAATTTTCAATTGAGTTTAAATGTTCTCTTATTCTCTCTCTGACTGATCTTTCCGTCTCTCCTGTGTATTGTTTTCCACATTTTTTACACGTTATTAAGTAAATAACGTTAGTATCCACACATCTAATAGTTTCTTTAATTTTATATTCCATGTTCGTATTAGTAGATCTAAAAGTTTTTGTTTTATTCGCATATTTGCATGCCTTGCAAGTTATGCAAGGGTAGAACCCGTGTAATTTTTCTCCTAATACTCCTCTAGTAACCATACAGTTGTTTTGTTTGAAAGTGGGTGCCAGTTTGCTTTTTAGATTATTTGTCTTTTTATATATAAACTTTGGGGCCTCTGGCAGTCTTTCCCCTAAATGGGGGTCTGATTTTAAGATCTTCCAATGTGATTTTATTATTTTTTCTAATATTACCCTGTCTTCACTATACTGTGTTATGAAAGGCAGGAAAATTTCTTCATTCGGTGCATTAGTTGTTATAGGTTTTTTGGGTTTGTATTGTAATATATCTTTTCTATCTGTTTCTCTAACTTTCATTCTTTCAATCTCTATTTTCTCTTCTGAGTAGCCTCTATGTATGAACTTATTCTTTAGGATCTCAGACTGGATTTCAAAATCTTGTATTTCTTTACAATTCCTTTTTAAACGTAAGAATTGGCCTCTTGGGATATTCCCTTTCCATTTTTGGAGATGACAACTAGTTTTGTGGATGAAATTGTTCGCATCTACTTTAAAAAATGTTTTTGTTGTTAGAACCTTATTTTTTATGTTAATCTCCAAGTCTAGATAATGGACTGTTACTTTGCTAGTTTCTGATGTAAACTTTAAATTGAGATTATTCACATTCATACTTTCAAGATAGTCTTGTAGGTCCTCTGTACTCCCTTTCCATATAAAAAACAGATCTATACATCTCTTATAGATTGTTATTTCTGTATGGGCTTTGGTTTATGAACTGTTTCCCAATTTCCCATGAACAGATTTGCGTAGCTAGGGGCAAACTTTGTGCCCATAGCTGTGCCGCAAATATGTTCATAGTATTGGTCGTCATATAAAAAGAAATTGTGGGTTAAGATAAACCTTATACTGTCAAGGAGGAACTCTCTTTGTTCTTTCTTGATTAGAGGTTCATGTTTGAGAAACTGTTCAATTGCATTAATTCCATCCTCATGTCTTATTGATGTATAAAGAGATTGTACATCACATGTTACTAAAGTAAATTCATCTGACCATTCAAAATCTTCAAATAGTAATAGAAGACTTGTTGAGTCTCTGAGATAGGATTCTAACATAACATATTTTTGCAGATACTTATCGATATATGCTGACAGGTTTGCTGTGAGTGAATCTATCCCTGCTATAATAGGTCGACCAGGTGGTTTAGTTATGGATTTATGGATTTTGGGTACGGCATAAGAGTACTGGCATAATGGGGAATTGGGGAAGTAAAAAGTCGTATTCTTTATTATTCAAGATGCCTATTTCTTGGGCCTTATCCAGATGGTGTTTAAGAAACATCTTATATATTCCTGTCGGATTACACCTCAGTTTTTTATAGGTGTTCTCATCATTAAGTCATTTACCATATCTCTATAAATCTCTCTGTCTAAAATAACAATTCCCCCGCCCTTGTCTGCTGGCTTTATCACCACCTCTTTATTTGATTCTAATTCTTTGATTAGTGTTTTTTGTTTCAAAGACATGTTATGTTTGATTTTTTTTTTGTCTTGTTTAATTTTACTTATCTAATAAAAGTTTCTCAAATGCTTCTATGCAAGAACCTTTTTCTTGTTTTGGGTAGAAATTCGATTTTCTTTTAAATCCAGAGTGAATGTATTCACTAGTACTAGCAGTGCATGGATCATTATCTGATGGTGTTGGATTTGGGTTTCTTTCATATGGAGTTTTTAGAAAATATTTTTTTAGTGTCAGATCACGGATAAATTTGCTAGCATCTATGAATGACTCAAATTTATTCAATTTTTTCGTTGGTGCGAAAGATAACCCTTTATTCAGTATTTCTACATGTTTGGTTTCTAATTTTAATTTACTTAAATTGAATATGCCATTTTGTGTTATCTCATTCTTTTCACCTTTTGTACATGTCTGTATGTTCCTTCTGATTTTTCTCTGTGTCCCTCTTCCTCGTTTGCCTCTTCTTCTGAGAGGTTTCTTTTTCTTCGATTGCTGTGGTATTGTTGGCCCCCCCCCTAAAAAACGTTGTTCAGAATATTCTACTTGGCCTTGCTCCCTATTATGTGTTTTATCCTTTTCGGGTTCATTCTCTAGGGGTCTAAACCTATTGGAAGTGTGTATTCTCCACTCATTTTTCTCCCTTACATCTTCCATTTGTTTCCCTGTTTTGTAGGAGTTATCTAATTTCTGATAATCGTTTTTGTTTTTATAATAGTTTTGTTGGTAATGACTATTTCTAGGGGAGTTAAACGGAGTAAAGTTTCTTGTGTAATCAGAGTTTCTTCTATTATAATGATTATTTCTATAAGATACCTTCTGCCATTCTGGACGGAAATTTAATCTATTTTCTCTAGTTTTATCTTGTGCGCTCCTATAAGGGAGGTGGAAATCTTGTGTATCTCGGTTATTATGGCTGTAATTATGTGAAGCCCTTCTATCTTCCTCATACCCCCATTCTCTTTGGTCATGTTTGGTTCTTTCTTTCTCTGAATTCTGTTTATTTGTGTTCAAGCTTCCTTCTTTTGATGGAATTTGTTTAAGTTTCTGAGGGTTTTGTCTTTCTTTCCCTTCTCCATTTATGACTTATATAAGCATCACTATTGGGATTTTTTTCGTTATCCTCATAATCTAATCTATCTCTCTCAAATTTGTTGAGTTTGATTATTATGAGGCTGTCTTTTGTTTCTTTCATTAATTTCTTTAGTGTTTCTTCTCTTCTCTTATATTCATCTAAATCTTTAAATTCTAGAAGTTTGGATTCAAGATCATTAATTTCATTCCCTATTTTCAGGAGGAGTTCTTCCCTATAATCTTTAATTAATGACATCAATTTAGCAGAAGCCTCTTCAAGTATTTGATTCAAATGATTTTAAGAGAAAGTGGAATGAGTTTTAAACGAGCATTCTTTTTTAATTCTTAAGCCACAAGGGACCCTTTTTGCTCTTAAAGGGACAGTATACACTCATTTTCATATAACTGCATGTAATAGACACTACTATAAAGAATAATATGCACAGATACTGATATAAAAATCCAGTATAAAACTGTTTAAAAACTTACTTAGAAGCTGTCACTTTGGCTCTGTTGAAAAGGTAGCTGGAAAGCCCACTGCAAGTGGCAAATAAGACACTCCCCCCCTCCCCCTTCTTTTGCATATGAAAAGACCCTTTACACAAACAGGAGCAAGCTGGAGTAGGTAGTCGAGCGTATTCACATAAAGCTTTGGGGCTTGGTTAGGAGTCTGAAAATCAGAGCAATGTTATTTAAAAATAAGCAAAACTATACATTAATTAAAAAAAAAACTTTATGGGCTATATAAATAGATTATCTACAAAACATTTATGCAAAGAAAAAATGAGTGTATAATGTCCCTTTAAGTATTAAGTAACACAGTTCATAAACCAAAGCCCATACAGAAATAACATAATCATCTATAAGAGATTTATAGATGATCTTTTTTTTTTATATGGAAAGGGAGTACAGAGGACCTACAAGACTATCTTGAAAGTATGAATGTGAATAATCTCAATTTAAAGTTTACAGCAGAAACTAGCAAAGTAACAGTCAATTATCTAGACTTGGAGATTAACATAAAAAATAAGGTTCTAACAACAACGTTTTTTAAAGAAGTAGATGCGAACAATTTCATCCACGAAACTAGTTGTCATCTCCAAAAATGGAAAGGGAATATCCCAAGAGGCCAATTCTTACGTTTAAAAAGGAATTGTAAAGAAATACAAGATTTTGAAATCCAGTCTGAGATCCTAAAGAATAAGTTCATACATAGAGGCTACTCAGAAGAGAAAATAGAGATTGAAAGAATGAAAGTTAGAGAAACAGATAGAAAAGATATATTACAATACAAACCCAAAAAACCTATAACAACTTATGCACCGAATGAAGAAATTTTCCTGCCTTTCATAACACAGTATAGTGAAGACAGGGTAATATTAGAAAAAATAATAAAATCACATTGGAAGATCTTAAAATCAGACCCCCATTTAGGGGAAAGACTGCCAGAGGCCCCAAAGTTTATATATAAAAAGACAAATAATCTAAAAAGCAAACTGGCACCCACTTTCAAACAAAACAACTGTATGGTTACTAGAGGAGTATTAGGAGAAAAATTACACGGGTTCTACCCTTGCATAACTTGCAAGGCATGCAAATATGCGAATAAAACAAAAACTTTTAGATCTACTAATACGAACATGGAATATAAAATTAAAGAAACTATTAGATGTGTGGATACTAACGTTATTTACTTAATAACGTGTAAAAAATGTGGAAAACAATACACAGGAGAGACGGAAAGATCAGTCAGAGAGAGAATAAGAGAACATTTAAACTCAATTGAAAATTCAGAAAAAGAGAGGAATAAAGATCTTCCGGTAGCTAAACACTTTAGAACGTGTTGTAATAATAACTTAAAATTTTTTAGCTTCACAGCAATTACTAAACTAAATAAGAAAAAAAAAGAGGTGGGAACTTATCAAATATACTTCTACAGAAAGAGGCGAAGTGGATTTTCGAACTCCAAACACTAAAACCAAAAGGCCTAAACCTAGACTTTAGTCTAAATTGCTTTCTAAATTCTTAAATTCTTTGTTATAAACAGTAAAATAGTAATTTATAATATTTACTAACCCCAGCCTTTGTAATAAAAATCTGCACATCCATCCGATGTTTTAATTTTAAGAACTTAAAATGATTATATATCCATGATAGAATTAAAACCCAAAGAATGCTTATTACTAAATTATTGAATAGTAAGAATGAAGGGATCCTTTTCAATATACAAACAAATGAAACAAAAAATTATATACTTAAATTATGTACATATAAATTTTTACCCCTTGCTAAAACCGAAGTTTTAAAATACTGAAATATGCAAAAAAAAAAATTGTCTTTATTTTTGCCCATATCTCTTGCCCATATCCTCGGATTATAAGCAAAACCTATAGATATCTTTTTAGAATCTTAGCTTACATGTTTTAATGATCAAAATGCCCAATTAGATTTCTAAATATTTTATTCATTTCTCCAACATAGGTGTGTCCGGTCCACGGCGTCATCCTTACTTGTGGGATATTCTCTTCCCCAACAGGAAATGGCATAGAGCCCAGCAAAGCTGGTCACATGATCCCTCCTAGGCTCCGCCTTCCCCAGTCATTCTCTTTGCCGTTGCACAGGCAACATCTCCACGGAGATGGCTGAGTTTTTTGGTGTTTAAATGTAGTTTTTATTCTTCTATCAAGAGTTTATTTTAAAATAGTGCTGGTATGTACTATTTACTCTGAAACAGAAAAGAGATGAAGATTTCTGTTTGTAAGAGGAAAATGATTTTAGCAACCGTTACTAAAATCGATGGCTGTTTCCACACAGGACTGTTGAGAGGAATTAACTTCAGTTGGGGGAAACAGTGAGCAGACTTTGGCTGCTTGAGGTATGACACATTTCTAACAAGACTTGGTAATGCTGGAAGCTGTCATTTTCCCTATGGGATCCGGTAAGCCATTTTCTTAATTTTCAATATAAGAATAAAAGGGCTTTAAAGACTGGTAGACATTTTTCTGGGCCAAAACGATTACTTTATAAGCATATTTAATGGTTTATAACTTTGGAGAGTTATTTTAATCTTGGGAATTTTGTTAAAAAAACGGCAGGCACTGTATTGGACACCTTTTTCACTGGGGGCCTTTTCTAGTCATAGGCAGAGCCTCATTTTCGCGCCACTAATGCGCAGTTGTTTTTGAGAAGCAAGGCATGCAGATGCATGTGTGAGGAGCTCAGGTCCACTGAAAAAGCTTATTGAAGGTGTCATTTGGTATCGTATTCCGCTCTGGGCTTGGTTGGGTCTCAGCAAAGCAGATACCAGGGACTGTATAGGGGTTAAATGTAAAAACGGCTCCGGTTCCGTTATTTTAAGAGTTAAAGCTTTCAAATTTGGTGTGCAATACTTTTAAGGCTTTATGACACACTGGTGACATTTTGGTGAATTTTGAACATTTCTTTCATACTTTTGCGTATATTCAGTAAAAAAGTGTGTTCAGTTTAAAATTTAAAGAGACAGTAACGGTTTTATTTTAAAACGTTTTTTGTGCTTTGTTATCAAGTTTATGCCTATTAACATGTCTGAACTATCAGATAGACGATGTTCTGTATGTTCGGAAGCCAAGGTTCCTCTCCATTTAAATATGTGATGAATGTGACAAACAAAGTAGGGACAATGATGCCACTGATAGTAATGTTGCCCAAAATGATTCCTTAAGTGAGGGGAGTAAGCATGGTACTGCATCATCTCCTTCTATGTCTACACCAGTCTTGCCCACTCAGGAGGTCCCTAGTGCATCTAGTGCGCCAATCCTCCTTACTATGCAACAATTAACGGCTGTAATGGATAATTCTATTAAACATTTTAGCCAAAATGCCCACTTATCAGCGAAAGCGCGACTGCTCTGTTTTAGATACTGAAGAGCATGAGGGCGCTGATAATGGTTCTGTCATGCCCTTACACCAGTCTGAAGGGGCTAGGGAGGTTTTGTCTGAGGGAGAAATTTCAGATTCAGGAAAAATTTCTCAACAAGCTGAACCTGACGTTATTACATTTAAATTTAAATTGGAACATCTCCGCGCTCTGCTTAAGGAGGTGTTATCTACTCTGGATGATTGTGACAATTTGGTCATTCCAGAGAAATTATGTAAGATGGACAGGTTCCTAGAGGTCCCGGTGCCCCCGAAGCTTTTCCTATACCCAAGCGGGTGGCGGACATTGTAAATAAAGAATGGGAAAGGCCCGGCATACCTTTTTGTCCCTCCCCCTATATTTAAGAAATTATTTCCTATGGTCGACCCCAGGAAGGACTTATGGCAGACAGTCCCCAAGGTCGAGGGGGCGGTTTCTACTCTAAACAAACGCACCACTATCCCTATAGAAGATAGTTGTGCTTTCAAAGATCCTATGGATAAAAAATTAGAGGGTTTGCTTAAAAAGATGTTTGTTCAGCAAGGTTACCTTCTACAACCAATTTCATGCATTGTTCCTGTCACTACAGCAGCGTGTTTCTGGTTAGAGGAACTAGAAAAGTCGCTCAATCAAGCATCCTCTTATGAGGAGGTTATGGACAGAGTTCAAGCACTTAAGTTGGCTAACTCTTTTACCTTAGACGCCACTTTGCAATTAGCTAGATTAGCGGCGAAAAATTCAGGCTTTGCTATTGTGGCGCGCAGAGCGCTTTGGCTGAAGTCTTGGTCAGCGGATGTGTCCTCCAAGAACAGATTGCTTAACATCCCTTTCAAGGGGAAAACGCTGTTTGGCCCTGACTTGAAAGAGATTATTTCAGACATCACTGGAGGAAAGGGCCACGCCCTTCCTCAGGATAGGTCTTTTAAGGCTAAAAATAAAACACATTTTCGTCCCTTTCGTAGAAACGGACCAGCCTCAAATTCTACATCCTCTAAGCAAGAGGGTAATTCTTCTCAAACCAAGCCAGCCTGGAGACCGATGCAAGGCTGGAACAAAGGTAAGCAGGCCAAGAAGCCCGCTACCGCTACCAAGACAGCATGAGATGCTGGCCCCCGATCCGGGACCGGATCTGGTGGGGGGCAGACTCTCTCTCTTCGCTCAGGCTTGGGCGCTAGAAATAGTTTCTCAAGGTTATCTCCTGGAATTCAAGGAACTACCCCCAAGGGGAAGGTTCCACAGGTCTCAATTGTCTTCAGACCAAATAAAAAGACAGGCATTCTTACATTGTGTAGAAGACCTGTTGAAAATGGGAGTGATTCATCCTGTTCCATTAGGAGAACAAGGGATGGGGTTTTACTCCAATCTGTTCATAGTTCCCAAAAAAGAGGGAACATTCAGACCAATTTTAGATCTCAAGATCCTAAACAAGTTTCTCAAGGTCCCATCGTTCAAGATGGAAACCATTCGGACAATTCTTCCTACCATCCAGGAAGGTCAATTCATGACCACGGTGGATTTAAAGGATGCGTATCTACATATTCCTATCCACAAGGAACATCATCGGTTCCTAAGATTCGCCTTTCTGGACAAGCATTACCAGTTCGTGGCACTTCCATTCGGACTAGCCACTGCTCCAAGAATTTTCACAAAGGTACTAGGGTCCCTTCTAGCGGTGCTAAGGCCAAGGGGCATTGCAGTAGTACCCTACTTGGACGACATACTGATTCAAGCGTCGTCTCTGCCACAAGCAAAGGCTCATACGGACATTGTCCTAGCCTTTCTCAGATCTCACGGGTGGAAAGTGAACGTAGAAAAAAGTTCTCTATTCCCGTCAACAAGAGTTCCCTTCTTGGGAACAATAATAGACTCCTTGGAAATGAAGATTTTTCTGACAGAAGCCAGAAAATCAAAACTTCTAAGCTCTTGTCAAGTACTTCATTCTGTTCTTCTTCCTTCCATAGCGCAGTGCATGGAAGTAATAGGTTTGATGGTTGCGGCAATGGACATAGTTCCTTTTGCGCGAATTCATCTAAGACCATTACAACTGTGCATGCTCAGACAGTGGAATGGGGATTATACAGATTTGTCCCCGACGATCCAAGTAGATCAGAGGACCAGAGATTCACTCCGTTGGTGGCTGACCCTGGACAACCTGTCCCAAGGGATGAGCTTCAGAAGACCAGAGTGGGTCATTGTAACGACCGACGCCAGCCTGGTGGGCTGGGGCGCGGTCTGGAAACACCTGAAGGCTCAGGGTCTATGGTTTCGGGAAGAATCTCTTCTCCCGATAAACATTCTGGAACTGAGAGCGATATTCAATGCTCTCAAGGCTTGGCCTCAACTAGCAAAGGCCAAATTCATAAGATTTCAATCAGACAACATGACGACTGTTGCATATATCAACCATCAGGGGGGAACAAGGAGTTCCCTGGCGATGGAAGAAGTGACCAAAGTAATTCACTGGGCGGAGCTTCACTCCTGCCACTTGTCTGCTATCCACATCCCAGGAGTGGAAAATTGGGAAGCGGATTTTCTGAGTCGTCAGACTTTTCATCCGGGGGAGTGGGAACTCCATCCGGAAATCTTTGCCCAAATAACTCAATTATGGGGCATTCCAGACATGGATCTGATGGCGTCTCGTCAGAACTTCAAGGTTCCTTGCTACGGGTCCAGATCCAGGGATCCCAAGGCGACTCTAGTAGATGCACTAGTAGCGCCCTGGACCTTCAACCTAGCTTATGTGTTCCCACCGTTTCCTCTCATTCACAGGCTGGTAGCCAGGATCAATCAGGAGAGGGCTTCGGTGATCTTGATAGCTCCTGCGTGGCCACGCAGAACTTGGTATGCAGACCTGGTGAATATGTCATCGGCTCCACCATGGAAGCTACCTTTGAGACGGGACCTTCTTGTTCAAGGTCCGTTCGAACATCCGAATCTGGCATCACTCCAACTGACTGCTTGGAGATTGAACGCTTGATTTTATCAAAGCGTGGGTTCTCAGATTCTGTCATTGATACTCTTATTCAGGCTAGAAAGCCTGTAACTAGAAAAATTTACCATAAAGTATGGAAGAAATATATCTGTTGGTGCGAATCGAAAGGATTCCCATGGAACAGGGTAAAAATTCCTAAGATTCTGTCCTTTCTACAAGAGGGTTTGGAGAAAGGATTATCTGCAAGTTCTTTGAAGGGACAGATTTCTGCTTTATCTGTTTTACTTCACAAGAAGCTGGCGGCTGTGCCAGACGTTCAGGCTTTTGTTCAGGCTCTGGTTAGAATCAAGCCTGTTTACAAACCTTTGACTCCTCCTTGGAGTCTCAATTTAGTTCTTTCAGTTCTTCAAGGGGTTCCGTTTGAACCCTTACATTCCGTAGATATTAAGTTATTATCTTGGAAAGTTTTGTTTTTGGTTGCAATTTCTTCTGCTAGAAGAGTTTCAGAGTTATCTGCTCTGCAGTGTTCTCCTCCTTATCTGGTGTTCCATGCAGATAAGGTGGTTTTGCGTACTAAACCTGGTTTTCTTCCGAAAGTTGTTTCTAACAAAAATATTAACCAGGAGATAGTTGTGCCTTCTTTGTGCCCGAATCCAGTTTCAAAGAAGGAACGTTTGTTGCACAATTTGGATGTAGTTCGTGCTCTAAAATTCTATTTAGAGGCTACAAAGGATTTCAGACAAACATCTTCCTTGTTTGTTGTTTATTCTGGTAAAAGGAGAGGTCAAAAAGCAACTTCTACCTCTCTCTCTTTTTGGCTTAAAAGCATCATCAGATTGGCTTATGAGACTGCCGGACGGCAGCCTCCTGAAAGAATCACAGCTCATTCCACTAGGGCTGTGGCTTCCACATGGGCCTTCAAGAACGAGGCTTCTGTTGATCAGATATGTAAGGCAGCGACTTGGTCTTCACTGCACACTTTTACCAAATTTTACAAATTTGATACTTTTGCTTCTTCTGAGGCTATTTTTGGGAGAAAGGTTTTGCAAGCCGTGGTGCCTTCCATCTAGGTGACCTGATTTGCTCCCTCCCATCATCCGTGTCCTAAAGCTTTGGTATTGGTTCCCACAAGTAAGGATGACGCCGTGGACCGGACACACCTATGTTGGAGAAAACAGAATTTATGTTTACCTGATAAATTACTTTCTCCAACGGTGTGTCCGGTCCACGGCCCGCCCTGGTTTTTTAATCAGGTCTGATGATTTATTTTCTCTAACTACAGTCACCACGGTATCATGATTTCTCCTATGCAAATATTCCTCCTTTACGTCGGTCGAATGACTGGGGAAGGCGGAGCCTAGGAGGGATCATGTGACCAGCTTTGCTGGGCTCTTTGCCATTTCCTGTTGGGGAAGAGAATATCCCACAAGTAAGGATGACGCCGTGGACCGGACACACCGTTGGAGAAAGTAATTTATCAGGTAAACATAAATTCTGTTTTTATTCTATTTATTCATGCTGTTTATACATAAGTTTACCAATTAAATTAACTCTGATACGAATTAGCCAATGGGAGTAATGAACCGGATATTTAAACCTCAGTAAAAACATGGAGTGATAGCTTGAGAAAGGCTGATTAAGTTCATTGGAAACGCGTTGCTAACAACTCCATACATAGACCCACAGACCGATACGGGATTACTGCCGCAGAGCTGTCAATTTAGAGAGAGCGACAACACCCCCAAGGAGTGAACCAATCAGAGCCCCTTCTGGAGAAGGCGCGGTCTCTGTTCACACAGCGGGAGAACGCCGAACAACAACTGACGGCTCCATAACCGGCGAGAATCACAAACCAATAACGGACCAGGTTATTCTACCTACCGAAAGAACTTAGGAACAAGTGCACTTGTCTACCAAACCCAGGTACTTTTTTTTTTTTTTTGGAAATTGCAAGATTACTTGCTCCAGACTGTCAGCTTACTATCTCCACAGGTACAAGGAGCAATTATACGCTTGAGGAAAGACCTATCATTGTTTGTAGCTGTTCGGAAAATACCACTATAAATACTCACATTATCTGCTTACAAAAATATTAAGGATATACACTCACGGAGTGCTTAAACCCGCATTGCGATATTGAGAAGGAAACTGTTCTAGTTGTACTATAAACACATTACTCAGGGAGACTTTTATGTTAGTTATGTATTTAATCCTAGCTAACTATATTTATATGGATTAAATTGTTTTACATAAGGTTGGCCAACCATTATTTGATTTGGGCATTTTGATAAAACATATGTCATTTTATTCTGTCCTGCGATTTTGATAATACTCTTTATATTTATATTTAATAAAATATTTTTAGAAATTTTATTGTATCCATTTTAAGAAATTATATTACATCCATTTTTGGGGATTTCAGCCTCAACAGAGGCGCTGGTGTGTTTCTACCCTAACTCCTTACTAAAGATTTTATTTGGTCCAGGCCTGATTTTCGTTCTGCAAAATCCCATCGACAACAATCCTCCAAGCCCAAGCAACCCAAGAGTACTTGGAAGCCGGCTCAGTCCTGGAATAAATGCAAGCAGAATAAGAAGCCCACCGTAAACAAATTGGCATGAAGGGGTGGCCCTCGATCCGGGATCGTGTAGGGGGCAGACTGTCTTTTCAGATGCCTGGTTCAAGGACGTACAGGATCCGTGGGTCCTGGAGGTGGTATCTCAGGGATACAAGATGGGCTTCAAATCTCATCTGATAAGGGTCAGATTCCTTCTCTCGAATTTGTCTATCAGACCAGAAAAGAGTTATGCCTTTCTAGGGTGCATTCGGAATCCTCATTTAGGAGTTGTTGACCCGGTGCCTATCAAAGAAAAAGTTTTGGGACTTTATTCAAACCTTTTCGTGGTCCCAAAGGAGGGAACTTTCCTCCCAATTCTGGACCTAAAGTGCTTAAACAAATTTCTCAATGTCCCTTCCTTCAAGATGGAGAAAATAAGGTCAATCCTTCCTTTAATTCAGGTAGGCCAGTTTATGACTATAGATCTGAAGGACGCTTACCTTTATGTTCCAATCCACAGGGAACACTCAGTTCCTGAGGTTTGCACTCCTGGACCAGTACTTCCAATTCATTGCCCTTCCGTTTGGCCTAGCTACTGCTCCAAGCATATTTACGATGGTTCTGGGGGCTCTTCTAGCTATTGCCAGAATCAGGGTATTGCAGTAGCCCCATACTTGGACGATATTCTGGTGCAAGCACCATCCTTTCGTCTTACGGAAGAATTCTCGGAGTCCCTTAGTCTTCGATCACATGGATGGAAGATAAACTTGGAAAAGAGTTCTCTTCATCGAAGGAACGCTTGCTTCACAATTTGGATGTGGTTCGCGACTTGAAGTTCTATCTTCAGGCTAATAAGGAATTTAGACGATCTTCCTCTTTATCTATTTGGGGAAGCGTAAGGTGCATGAGGCTACTTTGACTTCCCTATCTTTTTGGTTAAGGCGTGTCATCCGCTTAGCTTACGATACAGCGGGACATCGTCCTCCGGAGAGGATAACGGCTCATTCCACTAGAGCAGTGGTTTCCTCTTGGGCCTTAAGAGGCCTCTATGGATCAGATTTGTAAGGTGGCTACCTGGTCCTCCTTGCATACTTTTCAAAATTTTACAAGTTTGATGTTTTTGCTTCGGCTGAAGCTGCTTTCGGGAGAACAGTTTTGCAGGTTTTGGTGCCCTCAGAATAGGGTCAGTCTCCATTTTTGTTCCCTCCCGTTATTCATTGTGTCCCCTGGAGCTTGGGTATAGTTTTCCCAACAGTAAGGAATGAAGCCGTGGACTCTCCCTATCTTGGGAAGGAAAACATAATTTATGCTTAACAAATCAATTCCTTTACTTCCGGATAGGGAGTGTCAACGGCCCCCGCCGTTTTTTTCTTGCCTGTGGGCGGGCCCTTATTTTATTCTTGGCACTATTTATACCCTAATGTTTCGTTTCCTTGTTCCCTCAGCAGATTGACTGGGGTAATGAGTGGGGGGGATATTTAAGACTGAGTGGGGTGTCTTTGCCTCCTCCTGGTGGCCAGGTGTTGTATTTCCCAAAAGTAAGAAATGAAGCCATGGACTCTCCCTATCCGGAAAGAAAGGAATTTATCTGGTAAGCATAAATTGTTTTTTTGCAGTGACTGCATTGCTTTGTTCCTGTAGCTTTTGTTAAATATAGCAAATGTATTTATTTTTAAGTTTTTAAAACCTGATCTGTATTGTCCTAACCACAACTTCTCACAACTTCTGTCACAGGTTGTGACTATACATGAGCAAATGGCAGTGCCCAATTTGAAAATATATAACATTTACCAATTGGCAATTAGAACAGAGCTGCAGACAAAGAAAAATACCATAATTAGTAACCATCCTTTTTTATCCATCAACTTAAAGGGACACTGTACCCAAAAATTTAATTTTGTAATTCAGTGAGCATGAAATTTTAAGCAAATTTCGAATTTACTCCTTTTTATCAAATTTTTATTAATTCTCTTGGTATCTTTATTTGAAATGCAAGAATGTAAGTTTAGATGCCGGCCCATTTTTGGTAAACAACCTGGGTTGTCCTTGCTTATTGGTGGATAAATTCATCCACCAAATAAAAAAGTGCTGTCCAGAGTACTGAAACCAAAAAAGCTTAGATGCCTTCTTTTTCAAATAATGATAGCAATAGAACGAAGAAAAATTGATAATAAGAGTAAATTAGAAAGTTGCTTAAAATTGCATGCTCTTTCTGAATTACAAAAGAAAAAATTTGGGTTCAGTGTCCCTTTAATGTTATTTAAGAGTATCTGGAAATGTTATATGTGGGGGGAAAAGCTGTAATTAGCTGATGTATAATAAGAACATTTTAAATACAGAATGTAGCATGCTTAATTTTAAATATCATTTTATGTTGATAAGCTTTAAAGGGAAAGTCTGCTTGAAAATGATTCCTTTATTACCCATTCCCAGTTTTGCAGAAGTTATATTTGATATACTGGTTTTTTTTTTAACCTCTGATTACCTTGTCTACTAAGCTCTTCCAAAGTTCATGGATAATTCATAAATGTATTAAGACGCCAAGGTGCACAAAATGGACAATGTTTCAGATCTCAGTCCTTACTGTACGGACATGACTGAGGTCCGAAACATTGTCCATTTTGTGCACCTTGGTGTCTTTATAAATTTATGAATTATCCATGAACTTTGAAAGAGAGTCCTGCTGTCTTTATGGACTTTGATTCTATGTTTTGGGACTGAGTGAGGAGTCTCTGACAGATTTGCACCCTTTTAATCTGTTGTGGTGTTCCTCCTACCTTGTGTCTAAGCCCTTATCCCAGTGCTTTTTTCAAACTTGCATTTTAGCCAGTTAGTGCTGGTTCATGCAAAATCCCACAGGAGTGAGCCCAATGCTATCTATATTGGAAACACATGAACTAGCACTGGTTGTGAAAAGCTAATAAAATGCAGGGATAAGAGGCGGCCTGCAGGGGCTTAAAACGGGCAGATGATTAGAGGTTATAGAATATTAATATATATTAATAATATAATTAATTAAAAGAATATTAATGTGTGTTTGTGCAAAGCTGGGGAATGGGTAGTACATGTGTTCTTTATCTCTTTAAACCATAACAAAAATCAAGTAGACCATTCCTTTTTAACACTTTATTGCATTTATAGTTGAGAACAAAACCTTTTGATTTTTAACAACTTATTTTTTCTCAGTTTATCCATGGTGGTCACACTGCAAAGATCTCAGACTTCAGCTGGAACCCTAATGAACCCTGGGTAATTTGTTCTGTGTCTGAAGATAACATCATGCAGATTTGGCAGATGGTGAGTATGAAAATGTGGAAATGATTAGATTAAATCAATTTTAGTTTTAAGAACTACTCATATAAGTGTCAAGAGAAGTCATAAGGCTCTTCATACTCATGATTATGAAAATAAGACTATTTGGCATCCTTGCTGAGTAAATTTATTTTTGCAGGCTGAAAATATTTACAACGATGAAGAACCTGACATACAACCTTCTGAGCTAGAAGCTCAAGGATCGTAGACTTTAACACTTCTCAGAATGCCTGATGCCGTTCACCTGTAGTGAAGTGGTTTCTGTGTCTAAATTATCGGATTATTTTGAGTACCACATGCATTTGACATTTTTTTTCCTCCTTGTATAACATTGTATTGTGTTCTTTGTATCAGAGAGTTGCTGCTTAAGTGGTTCGTGGAATAATACAAATAAAAAAAAATAGTCTACAGTGTCCTTATGTTTGTATATAACTGTATTTAAAGTTTATCCACATCAATGCACACCATGGTAAGCATAAAGCTTAGGGATGTGTAAAATATTGCAGATTCATAGGAAAATAAAGCAGTACTGTAAGAGTATTTTAAGAGGATAGTATTTTTTTTTCAATTTTTTTTCTTAAAGTATAATTGGAACAAATATTTAAAGGGACATTCCAGCCAAAATTGCAAGCCATCTGGATGCATTTCAGTTTTGAACAAAAGCATACATGTATTGGCAAAAATGCTTTTAATAAAAAGCTATAGCGGTTTCAAAAGTGTATTTAAAGGGATGTATACAACAATTTGCTTATAACCATGTAAAAAAATCCAGTATATAAAATCTTTAAAAAAAAACAAACAAAAAAAACCACCTTAGAAGCTCCAAATGTTGCACTGTGGATGAGGTTAAACTGGGACACCCACTGAAAGGGGCTGAGTGCAGACACTCCCCTGCATATGAAAAGACCCATTATACAAACAGAAGCAATCTGAAGTCTGTATACATCTAAAACTTAGGCGCTTGGTTTGGAGTCTTAAAATCAGCACAATGTTAATTAAAAAAAAAAAAGCAAAACTATACATTTTTACAAAAATACCCCTAGATGGGCTATATAAATGGATCATCTACAAAACATTTATGCAAAGAAAAATTTAGTGTATAATTCTCTTAAGTATGCACTGTGCACAAGCCTTTTAAACACAGCACTTGCAGAGAGCCTAAGCTGCTTGTATCATCTAGTCATGACTCGGTTTCATTGCCGACATGATACAAGCCCCACTGGTGTGCTGAGCAGCTGAAGTATTTCAAATGCTGGTGCACTGAGAGTAGTTGGGTCTGCTGCACATGCAGAGAATGTTTACACTAAATCAGTGATAACTTTTATAAGAAACCTTTTTACCAATGCATGTATTTTGCATATGTTTCTATTCATTCAATCTGCAGTAAAAGCCAACCTTCCAAATTTGATTTTATTTTGATCCAATTATTTAATTTCACCCACTTTTCGTACACCCGCCCTCCCCCCATATTGTTAAATAATAATTTTGATTGTTATGGGGTGTATCTAGATAAATTTTATTTTCTCCAACATTGGTGTGTCCGGTCCACGGCGTCATCCTTACTTGTGGGAATCTCTTCCCCAACAGGAAATGGCAAAAGAGTCCCAGCAAAGCTGGCCATAGAGTCCCTCCTAGGCTCCGCCCACCCCAGTCATTCTCTTTGCCGTTGCACAGGCAACATCTCCACGGAGATGGTTAAGAGTATGTGTGGTGTTTAGTTGTAGTTTTTTTTATTCTACTATCAAGAGTTTGTGATTTTAAAATAGTGCTGGTATGTACTATTTACTCTGAAACAGAAAGAGATGAAGAATTCTGTTTGTGAGAGGAAGATAATTTTAGCAGACAGTAACTAAAATCGTTTGCTGTTTCCACATAGGACTGTTGAGATGAAGTAACTTCAGTTGGGGGAAACAGTTAGCAGACTTTTCTGCTTAAGGTATGACTAGCCATATTTCTAACAAGACTGTGTAATGCTGGAAGGCTGTCATTTCCCCTCATGGGGACCGGTAAGCCATTTTCTTAGTCTCAAACAGAATAAAGGGCTTAATATGGGCTATAAAACTGGTAGACACTTTTATGGGCAAAATCGATTGCTTTATTTGGGCATTTTATACATGTTTATGCTGGTAATTCACACTTAGTGCCTGACGTTAAAAACGTTCCAAGTTTATGTGTTAGACACCTTTTCCAGTCAGGAAGGGCCTTCCCAGTTGTAGGCTGAGCCTCATTTTCGCGCCATTACTGCGCAGTTACTTTTGAGAGCAAGACATGCAGATGCATGTGTGAGGATCTGAAAGTAGTTGGAAAAGTTCCTAGAAGGCTTCATTTGGTATCGTATTCCCCCCTGGGTTTGGTAGAGTCGCAGCAAAGGTTGTAGCTGGGACTGTAGAGGGGTTAAAACTTTAACCGACTCCGGTTTCGTTATTTTAAGGGTTAAAGCTCTGAAAATTGGTGTGCAATACTTTGAATGCTTTAAGAAAATTTGGTAAATGAAAATTTGGTAAATTTTGAACAATTCCTTCATATTTTTTCACATATTCAGTAATCATCTCCTGTGTCTATACCAGTTTTGCCCACGCAGGAGGCCCCTAGTACTTCTAGCGCGCAAATGCTTATTACTATGCAACAATTGACGGCAGTAATGGATAACTCCATAGCAAATATTTTATCCAAAATGCCTGCATATCAGAGAGAGCGCGATTGCTCTGTTTTAAACACTGAGGAGCAAGAGGGCGCTGATGATGATTGCTCTGTCATACCCTCACACCAATCTGAAGGGGCCATGAGGGAGGTTTTGTCAGATGGGGAAATTTCAGATTCAGGAAAAATTTCTCAACAGGCTGAACCTGATGTTATGACATTTAAATTAGTGCATCTCCGCGCACTGCTTAAGGAGGTGTTATCTACTCTGGATGATTGTGACAACCTGGTCATTCCAGAAAAATTATGCAAGATGGACAAGTTCCTAGAGGTTCCGGTACACCCCGACGCTTTTCCTATACCCAAGCGGGTGGCGGACATAGTGAATAAGGAGTGGGAGAAGCCCGGCATACCTTTTTGTCCCCCCTCCTATATTTAAGAAATTATTTCCTATGGTCGACCCCAGAAAGGACTTATGGCAGACAGTCCCTAAGGTCGAGGGGGCAGTTTCTACACTAGCCAAGCGCACTACTATTCCTATCGAGGATAATTGTGCTTTCAAAGATCCTATGGATAAAAAATTGGAGGGTTTGCTTAAAAAGATTTTTGTACAGCAAGGTTACCTTCTGCAACCCATTTTGTGCATTGTTCCTGTCACTACAGCAGCGTGGTTCTGGTTCGAGGAACTAGAAAAGTCGCTCAGTAGAGAGACTCCATATGAGGAGGTTATGGACAGAGTTCACGCACTTAAGTTGGCTAATTCTTTTATTTTAGATGCCGCTTTGCAATTAGCTAGATTAGCGGCGAAAAATTCAGGGTTTGCAATTGTGGCGCGCAGAGCGCTTTGGCTAAAGTCTTGGTCAGCGGATGTATCATCCAAGACAAAATTGCTTAATATCCCCTTCTAGCTCAGAAGGTTGTATGTCAAACCAAATAAAGAGACAGGCATTCTTACATTGTGTAGAAGACCTGTTAAGGATGGGAGTGATACACCCAGTTCCAATGGCGGAACAAGGAATGGGATTTTACTCAAATCTGTTCGTAGTTCCCAAAAAAGAGGGAACCTTCAGACCAATTCTGGATTTAAAAATCCTAAACAAATTTCTCAGAGTACCATCGTTCAAAATGGAAACCATTCGAACGATTCTACCTACAATCCAGGAAGGTCAATTTATGACTACCGTGGATCTAAAGGATGCGTACCTACATATTCCTATCCACAAAGAAAATCATCAGTTCCTAAGGTTCGCCTTTCTGGACAAGCATTACCAGTTTGTGGCCCTCCCATTCGGATTAGCCACTGCTCCAAGGATTTTCACAAAGGTACTCGGGTCCCTTCTAGCGGTTCTAAGACCAAGGGGCATTGCAGTAGTACCATACCTGGACGACATTCTAATACAAGTGTCGTCCCTTTCAAAGGCAAAGGCTCATACAGACATTGTTCTGGTCTTTCTCAGATCTCACGGATGGAAGGTGAACATAGAAAAAAGTTCCCTGTCTCCGTCGACAAAAGTTTCTTTCTTGGGAACAATAGATTCTCTAGAAATGAGGATTTTCCTGACAGACGTCAGAAAGTCAAAACTTCTAAACGCTTGTCAAGTTCTTCATTCTATTCCATGTCCTTCTGTAGCTCAGTGCATGGAAGTGGTAGGATTGATGGTTGCAGCAATGGACATAGTTCCTTTTGCGCTAATTCATCTAAGACCATTACAACTGTGCATGCTGAAACAGTGGAATGGGGACTATACAGACTTGTCTCCAGTGATTCAAGTAGATCAGAAGACCAGAGACTCACTCCGTTGGTGGCTAACCCAGGATCACCTATCCCAGGGAATGAGCTTCCGCAGACCAGAGTGGGTCATCGTCACGACCGACGCCAGTCTAGTGGGCTGGGGCGCGGTCTGGGAATCCCTGAAAGCTCAGGGACTATGGTCTCGGGAAGAGTCTCTTCTCCCGATAAACATTCTGGAACTAAGAGCGATATTCAATGCTCTCAGGGCTTGGCCTCAGCTAGCAAAGGCCAGATTCATAAGATTCCAATCAGACAACATGACTGTTGCTTATATCAATCATCAGGGGGGAACAAGGAGTTCCCTGGCGATGAAAGTGACCAAAATAATACAATGGGTGGAGGATCACTCCTGCCACCTATCTGCGATCCACATCCCAGGAGTGGAAAACTGGGAGGCGGATTATCTGAGTCGTCAGACTTTCCATCCGGTGGAGTGGTAACTCCACCCGGAGATATTTGCCCAGTTGACCCAATTATGGGGCATTCCAGACATGGATCTGATGGCGTCTCGTCAGAACTTCAAGGTTCCTTGCTACGGGTCCAGATCCAGGGATCCCAAGGCGACTCTAGTGGATGCACTAGTAGTGCCTTGGACCTTCAACCTAGCTTATGTGTTTCCACCGTTCCCTCATTCCCAGGCTGGTAGCCAGGATCAAGCAGGAGAGGGCCTCGGTAATCTTGATAGCTCCTGCGTGGCCACGCAGGACTTGGTATGCAGACCTGGTGAATATGTCATCGGCTCCACCATGGAAGCTACCTTTGAGACAGGACCTTCTTGTACAGGGTCCATTCGAACATCCAAATCTTGTCTCCCTCCAGCTGACGGCTTGGAGATTGAACGCTTGATTCTATCAAAGCGTGGATTTTCAGATTCCGTGATAGATACTCTGGTTCAAGCCAGAAAACCGGTAACTAGAAAAATTTACCATAAAATATGGAAAAGATATATCTGCTGGTGTGAATCCAAAGGATTCCCATGGAATAAGATAAAAATTCCTAAGATCCTTTCCTTTCTACAAGAAGGTTTAGATAAAGGATTATCTGCGAGTTCTCTAAAGGGACAGATTTCTGTCTTACTACACAAACGACTGGCAGCTGTGCCAGATGTTCAAGCATTTGTTCAGGCTCTGGTTAGGATCAAGCCTGTTTACAGACCTTTGACTCCTCCCTGGAGTCTAAATCTAGTTCTTTCAGTTCTTCAAGGGGTTCCATTTGAACCTTTACATTCCGTAGATATTAAGTTGTTATCTTGGAAAGTTTGGGTTGCTATTTCTTCTGCTAGATGAGTTTGAGTTATCTGCTCTGCAGTGTACTCCGCCCTATTTGGTGTTCCATTCAGATAAGGTTGTTTTGCGTACTAAGCCTGGTTTTCTTCCAAAGGTTGTTTCTAACAAAAATATTAACCAGGAGATAGTTGTACCTTCTTTGTGTCCGAATCTGGTCTCAAAGAAGGAACGTTTGCTACACAATTTAGATGTAGTCCGTGCTCTAAAATTCTACTTAGAAGCTACAAAAGAGTTCAGACAAACATCTTCTCTGTCGTCTATTCTGGTAAAAGGAGAGGTCAAAAAGCAACTTCTACCTCTTCCCTTTTGGCTTAAAAGCATCATCAGATTGGCTTATGAGACTGCTTCTTTGGAGGCTATTTTTGGGAGAAAGGTTTTGCAAGCCGTGGTGCCTTCCGTTTAGGTAACCTGATTTGCTCCCTCCCTTCATCAGTGTCCTAAAGCTTTGGTATTGGTTCCCACAAGTAAGGATGACGCCGTGGACCGGACACACCAATGTTGGAGAAAACAGAATTTATGCTTACCTGATAAATTACTTTCTCCAACGGTGTGTCCGGTCCACGGCCCGCCCTGGTTTTTTAATCGGGTTTGATGAATTATTTTCTCTAACTACAGTCACCACGGCACCCTATGGTTTCTCCTATTTTTTCCTCCTGTCGGTCGAATGACTGGGGTGGGCGGAGCCTAGGAGGGACTATATGGCCAGCTTTGCTGGGACTCTTTGCCATTTCCTGTTGGAAGAGATATTCCCACAAGTAAGGATGACGCCGTGGACCGGACACACCGTTGGAGAAAGTAATTTATCAAGTAAACATAAATTCTGTTTTTTAGGCTCCTAGCTGCAAAAATCATTTCTCCAACATTGGTGTGTCCGGTCCACTGAGTCATCCATTACTTGTGGGATATTCTCCTCCCCTACAGGGAATGGCAAGGAGAGCACACAGCAAGAGCTGTCCATATAGCTCCGCCCCCCAGTCATTCTCCTTGCCGCTCTGACTAGCCATTTTCTAACAAGACTGTGTAATGCTGGAAGGCTGTCATTTTTTCCCTCATGGTGATCGGTAAGCCATCTTCTTAGACTTAGAAAGAATAAAGGGCTTATTATGGGCTATTAACTGGTGGACACTCTTAAGGGCTAAATTGATTGTTTAAGTATTTATTTGAAGTGGATTTCACTTATTATTTGGGGAACGTTTTTTATCGGTTACTATGCAACAATTGACGGCAGTAATGGATAACTCCATAGCAAATATTTTATCCAAAATGCCAGCATTTCAGAGAGAGCGCGATTGCTCTGTTTTAAACACTGTAGAGCAGGAGGGCGCTGATGATAATTTTTCTGTCATACCCTCACACCAGTCTGAAGTGGCAGTGATGGAGGGTTTCTCAGATGGAGAAATTTCTGATACAGGAAGAATTTCTCAGCAGGCAGAACCTGATGTTGTGACATTTAAATTTAAAGCAGAGCATCTCCGCGCATTACTTAAGGAGGTGCTATCTACTCTGGATGATTGTGACAATCTGGTCATCCCAGAAAACTTGTGCAAGATGGACAAGTTCCTAGAGGTCCCGGTACACCCTGATGCCTTTCCGATACCCAAACGGGTGGCGGACATAGTGAATAAGGAGTGGGAGAAGCCAGGCATACCTTTTTTGTCCCTCCTCCTATATTTAAGAAATTGTTCCCTATGGTCGACCCCAGGAAGGACATATGGCAAACAGTCCCTAAGGTCGAGGGGGCGGTTTCTACACTAGCCAAACGCACGACCATTCCCATTGAGGACAATTGTGCTTTCAAAGATCCTATGGATAAAAAATTGGAGGGTTTGCTTAAAAAGATTTTTGTACAGCAAGGTTACCTCCTTCAACCTATTTCGTGCATTATTCCTGTCACTACAGCGGCATGGTTCTGGTTCGAGGAACTGGAAAAGTCGCTTAGTAGGGAGACTCCGTATGAGGAAGTCATGGACAGAATTCACACACTTAAGTTAGTTAATTCCTTTATTTTAGACGCCGCTTTGCAGTTAGCGAGATTAGCGGCAAAAAATTCAGGGTTTGCAATTGTGGCGCGCAGAGCGCTCTGGCTAAAGTCTTGGTCGGCGGATGTATTTTCCAAGGCAAAATTGCTTAATATCCCTTTCAAAGGTAAGACCCTTTTTGGGCCAGAATTGAAAGACATTTCAGACATCACTGGGGGAAAGGGCCATGCCCTCCCACAGGATAGGCCTTTCAAGGCTAAGAATAAGTCCAATTTTCGTTCCTTTCGCAATTTCAGGAACTGAGCGGCTTCTAACTCGGCAGCCTCTAGACAAGAGGGTAACTCTTCCCAGACTAAACCAGCTTGGAAACCAATGCAAGGCTGGAATAAGGGTAAACAGGCCAAGAAGCCTGCTGCTGCTACCAAGACAGCATGAAGGGGTAGCCCCCGATCCGGGACCGGATCTAGTAGGGGACAGACTCTCTCTCTCTTTGCTCAGGCTTGGGCAAGAGATGTTCAGGATCCCTGGACACTAGAAATAGTCTCTCAGGGTTATCTTCTAGAATTCAAGGAACTACCCCCAAGGGGAAGGTTCCACATTTCTCACTTATCTTCAAACCAAATAAGTAGACAGGCATTCTTACATTGTGTAGAAGACCTGTTAAAGATGGGAGTGATACACCCAGTTCCAACTGTGGAACAAGGTCAGGGGTTTTTACTCAAATCTGTTTGTAGTTCCCAAAGAAGAGGGAACTTTCAGACCAAATCTGGATTTAAAAATTCTAAACAAATTTCTCAGAATTCCATCGTTCAATATGGAAACCATTCGAACAATTTTACCTACAATCCAGAAGGGTCAATATATGACTACCGTGGATTTAAAGGATGCGTATCTACATATTCCTATCCACAAAGATCATCATCAGTTCCTAAGGTTCGCCTTTCTGGACAAACATTATCAGTTCGTGGCTCTCCCATTCGGACTAGCCACTGCTCCCAGAATTTTCACAAAGGTGCTCGGGTCCCTTCTGGCGGTTCTAAGACCAAGGGGCATTGCAGTGGCACCTTATCTGGACGACATTCTAATTCAAGCGTCTCTTTCCAAGGCAAAGGCTCATACAGACATTGTTCTAGCCTTTCTCAGATCTCACGGGTGGAAGGTGAACGTAGAAAAGAGTTCCCTGTCTCCGTCGACAAGAGTTCCCTTTTTGGGAACAATAATAGATTCTTTTGAAATGAAGATCTTCCTGACAGAAGTCAAAGCTTCTAAACGCTTGTCAAGTTCTTCTCTCTATTCTGCAGCCTTCCATAGCTCAGTGCATGGAAGTAGTAGGGTTGATGGTTGCAGCAATGGACATAGTTCCTTTTGCTCGAATTCATCTAAGACCATTACAACTGTGCATGCTCCAGTAGACAGGATCACCTGTCTCAGGGAATGAGTTTCTGCAGACCAAAGTGGGTCATTGTTGCGACCGACGCCAGTCTATCAGGCTGGGGCACGGTCTGGGATTCCCTGAAAACTCAGGGTTTATGGTCTTGGGAAGAGTCTCTTCTCCCGATCAACATCCTGGAACTGAGAGCGATATTCAATGCTCTCCGGGCTTGGCCTCATCTAGCGAAGGCCGGATACATAAGATTCCAGTCAGATAACATGACTGTTTAACAAAGAGTAGCAAGAGCACTACACTGGTAGAATAGGAACGCTCAGTATATTACTTTAATATATACAGAGAATGTATTCAAGTTATTTACAAACAGCGTATCCTTTTCTATAATTATGTCTGGATACCGTGCATAAATTTATCAAATTTCTGTATTTTTAATAGGTATATACATATATACCTTTTGAGCTTGAGTGCTGGTGCATAATACGACACTAGTTACAAGTATAGTCTATATCATAGATGATAGAGACTGAAAGAATGCACCTAAGTAGCAGTTCAGTTCCTTATGGAGTTATTAGTATAAGTATGAAACTTAAACAGCCATTGTGAGCCAAAGGATTGAAAGGAAATTAAAACATAAAACTTTTATTAAATCAACATTCGATTAAAAATTTTTTGTGTAAGTGTGTGTACTTTAAAAACACATAGCAACTTTACTGAAGATAAAAAAGTGGCACTAAATATCAAGTGGATAGATTACCTCTATTTTGAAATATTCTTGGATTGTATAATCTATCCACTTGATATTTAGTGCCACTTTTTTATCTTCAATAAAGTTGCTATGTGTTTTTAAAGTACACTCACACAAAAAATTTTTAATCGAATGTTGATTTAATAAAAGTTTTATGTTTTAATTTCCTTTCAATCCTTTGGCTCACAATGGCTGTTTAAGTTTCATACTTATACTAATAACTCCATAAGGAACTGAAGTGCTACTTAGATGATAGAGACTGAAAGAATGCACCTATGATATAGACTGTACTCGTAACATGACGACTGTAGCTTACATCAACCATCAGGGAGGAACAAGGAGTTCCTTGGCGATGAGAGAGGTATCCAAGATCATCAAATGGGCGGAGGATCACTTCTGCCACCTATCTGCAATCCACATCCCAGGAGTAGACAACTGGGAGGCGGATTATCTGAGTCGTCAGATTTTCTATCCGGGGGAGTGGGAACTCCACCTGGAGGTGTTTTCCCAGTTGACTCAATTATGGGGCATTCCAGACATGGATCTGATGGCGTCTCGTCAGAACTTCAAGGTTCCTTGCTACGGGTCCAGATCCAGGTATCCCAATGCCACTCTAGTGGATGCATTAGTGGCGCCTTGGTCGTTCAACCTAGCTTATGAGTTTCCACCGTTCCCTCTCCTTCCCAGGCTTGTAGCCAGGATCAAACAGGAGAAGGCCTCTGTGATTCTGATAGCTCCTGCGTGGCCGTGCAGGACTTGGTATGCAGACCTGGTGAATATGTCATCGGCTCCACCATGGAAGCTACCTTTGAGACAGGATCTTCTAGTACAAGGTCCATTCGAACATCCAAATCTAATTTCTCTGCAGCTGACTGCTTGGAAATTGAACGTTTGATTTTATGTAAGCGTGGGTTTTCAGATTCAGTGATAGATACTCTGGTCCAAGCCAGAAAACCTGTGTCTATAAAGATTTACCATAAAATATGGAAAAGATATATCTGTTGGTGTGAATCCAAGGGATTCTCCTGGAGTAAGATTAAAATTCCTAAGATCCTCTCCTTTCTCCAAGAAGGTTTGGATAAGGGATTGTCAGCGAGTTCTCTAAAAGGACAGATTTCTGCTTTATCTGTCTTGTTATACAAACGACTGGCAGCTATGCCAGAGGTACAAGCTTTTGTACAGGCTTTGGTCAGAATCAAACCTGTTTACAGACCCTTGACTCCTCCTTGGAGTCTAAATTTAGTTCTTTCAGTTCTTCAGGGGGTTCCGTTTGAACCCTTACATTCCATAGATATCAAGTTGCTATCTTGGAAAGTTCTGTTTTTGGTTGCTATTTCTTCTGCTAGAAGAGTTTCTGAATTATCTGCTTTGCAGTGTGATCCACCCTATCTGGTGTTCCATTCAGATAAGGTTATTTTGCGTACCAAGCCTGGTTTTCTTCCTAAAGTTGATTCCAAGAAGAATATTAACCAGGAAATAGTTGTTCCTTCTCTGTGCCCGAATTCAGTTTCAAAGAAGGAACGTTTGTTACACAATTTAGATGTAGTCCGTGCTTTAACGTTCTATTTAGAAGCAACAAAGAATTTTAGACAAACCTCATCCTTGTTTGTCGTTTACTCTGGTAAGAGGAGAGGACAAAAAGCTATTGCTACCTCTCTTTCTGGCTGGAAAGCATTATCCGATTGGCTTATGAGACTGCCTGACGGCAGCCTCCTGAACGAATCACAGCTCACTCCACTAGGGCTGTGGCTTCCACATGGGCCTTCAAGAACGAGGCTTCTGTTAATCAGATATGTAAGGCAGCGACTTGGTCTTCTCTGCACACTTTTGCCAAATTTTACAAATGTGATATTTTTGCTTCTTCGGAGGCTGTTTTTGGGAGAAAGGGTTTTGCAAGCCGTGGTGCCTTCTGTTTAGGTAACCTGATTTGCTCCCTCCCTTCATCCGTGTCCTAAAGCTTTGGTATTGGTTCCCACAAGTAATGGATGACGCCGTGGACCGGACACACCAATGTTGGAGAAAACAGAATTTATGCTTACCTGATAAATTACTTTCTCCAACGGTGTGTCCGGTTCACGGCCCGCCCTGGTTTTTTAATCAGGTTTGAAAAATTTCTTTTTCTTTATACACTAGTCACCACGGCACCCTATAGTTTCTCCTTTTTCTCCTAACCGTCGGTCGAATGACTGGGGGGCGGAGCCAGAGGGGGAGCTATATGGACAGCTCTTGCTGTGTGCTCTCCTTGCCTTTCCCTGTAGGGGAGGAGAATATCCCACAAGTAATGGATGACGCTGTGGACCGGACACACCGTTGGAGAAAGTAATTTATCAGGTAAGCATAAATTCTGTTTTTACCATCATATAGGCCAATCACCTATTTGTGGCTTTTTCTTTTTGTTATCCAGTAGCCTACTTTGCAACAAGGTTAAGAAATGTTGGTATAAAAAATATATGTAATGTGCATCCGCTATTCTGCATTTTATATAAATCTACTGTTCCACTTTTATGTTTATTGGATTTATAAGACTAGTGTAACTGTATATGCGATTCCCTCCATGAGGACAATGTCTCTTCCACCTGTTAAAAAGGGACAGTTTACTCCAGAATTTGTATTGTTTAAAAAGATATAGATAATCCTTTATTACCCATTCCCCAGTTTTGCATAAACAGCACGGTTATGTTAAAGGGACATTAAACCCAATTTTTTTCTTTCATGATTCAGACAGAGAATACAATTTTAAACATTCCATTTTACTTCTATTTTCTAATTTGCTTCATTCGTTAGATATTCTTTGTTTAAGAAATAGCAATACACATGGGTGAGCCAATCACACAAGGCAAATATGCGCAGCCACCAATCAAGCCACTGAGCCTACCTAGATATGCTTTTCAGGAAAGAATATCAAGAGAATGCAGCAAATTAGATAAGTCATTTAGAAAGTTGTTTAAAATGGTATTCTCTATCTGAATGATGAAAGAAAAAATGTGGGTTTAATGTCCCTTTAATATATTTTTTAAATCTGTGATTACCTTATATCTAAACCTCTGCAGACTGTCCCCTAATTTCAGATATTTTTACAGACTTTCATTTTAGCTAATCAGTGCCCTCTTATAAGTAACTCCATGGAACCAATACCCTCTAGCTATGAAATACTGTCGAATGCATTGAGATAAGAGGCGGCCTTAGGAATTGGCTTATGAGCCTACCTACGTTTTTAGCTTTCAACTAAGAATACCAAGAGAACAAAACTGTCCCTTTGAAACTTTCATGATTTGGTTAGAGCATGCAATTCTAAACACATTTCCAATTTACTTCTGTTACCAAATCTGTTTAACCCCTTAATGACCACAATGTACCCTGTATGTCACTGGTCGTTAAGGGTTTTTTCAGGACATAATAGCACAAGTCTAGCAAGAACACACTATTAATGCCCTCCCTCCAGAAGGCTTTGTGGAATAGAGCAGTCTCCATGCTGGTGGCAAGACCACGCTACAAAACAATCAAGTCCTAAAAAAAGGCCAGCGACATACAGGGTACGTCGCTGGTCCTTAAGGAGTTAATTTATATTGGTATCTCTGAAGAGTAAAACTAGTAGGCTTATAAGAGCTCAGGAGTGTGCACGTGTCTTTAGCACTCTTAAAGGGAAAAGTATACTGTAAAATAGTTTTTCCCTTAATGTGTTTTACAATTGCGTTTTTTTTTTTTTACCACCAACTGCAGAGTAAAAAAATTATAAAAATTAGCTTTTTAAGGTTTATTTGTGTATATTAAAGCTCTGATTTTGTGTTTTGAAGCCACAACCTAATAAAATGGGTTGAGTTTGTAGGTATAATCAGACCTCATTACTGTATCACATTGTGTACATATATATACATTGTTACAGAAGCATTAGTTATTTTGTTGTGAAGAGCTTATTTCCCAGCAGCAATGCCTGAACCAGCCAAGCCAGCGCCTAAGAAGGGCTCCAAGAAAACCGTAACAAGTATCATTTCATAAAGAGTTAACTTTTTTTCAGCTTTTAGAAACTATTGTCTAATCACCTCTGGAGCCAGACTGCTAATTGATAAGATGAACTTGTAAACTTGTTATCTTAAGTACTGTAATCCTATTGTGGCCTGTCAAAGGACATTGCTCTCTATCTAACTGTGTGATGGGGGATTTTGTGCTTCCCCCCCCCCCCCCTGGGAGTGCCCTGTGTGCATGTAACCTTAATAAAAAGCAAGCTGGGCATCCCAGTCCTGAGTTCTTGTTTGACCCTCAATCGCAGCGTTGACTCGTTTTTGTGGGCAGAAGGGTATCCTAGCTGTACTGCAGCTAAGGGAGATTATTCTATATTTGCGAGACTCATATAGAATACTATGGAAAGCAGCTTCTCCCCTCTTTAGCAATAGGGATCCAGGCTACTAAGCGGTCCATCTCTCAGCGAGACTAAGGGTAACCGTAACATTTGGCGGCAGCGGTGGGATTTTCCTGGATTTCCTAGGAGAGGTACAGAACGGATGGAGAGCGCTAACGAAAAATTGAAGCGTACAACCCTAAAGGATTTACTTGAAAGCAGAGGGGGGTACGCCAGCAACCGGCCGAGGAGAGAGCTGATCGCAGAATTGACCGAACTGGATCAGAGCTTCACAATGGCGGAAACACCGACCACGATTAGTGACGAAAAAACCAGGATTGTTCGGGAAAGGCTCTCATTATACGGGCCGAACCCCTCCATGGAATTGGTACAGCAGTTGATGGCGGAGGCGGACGAGGATATACGAGAGACTCGAGCCCACGAACTCAACCTAGCGAACGCACACCGCAATGCTGAAGCCCCGCAGGTAATCATCCCTGTCGAAAATGCTGGGAGGCCCAAGATACCCTATGCAGCATTTCGACCCTTCCTAGAGAGCGAGACAGGGATTGATGAATATTTGGCGGACTTCGAAAGGCAATGTGCCCTGCACCAGATTCCCAACAGAGAGTGGCCCACGATATTGTCTGGGAAACTATCCGGGCGAGCCCTGGAAGCCTTTCGTACTCTGGGTGCTGAGGAAGTGACACAGTATGAGCTAGTTAAGGAGACACTGTTGCGACGGTACGCTGTAACTCCGGACACGTATCGCTGACAGTTTCGGGGCACGGAAAAGAAGCCTAACGATACCCATATGGAATGGGCGCACCGAATGCGGAGAGCGGCAAATCACTGGCTGAGCGGAAGTAAAGCGGTGACTGGTGAGGAAATTTTACAATTGTTTCTCTTAGAACATTTTTATAATGGCATGGAACAGCAAGGGAAGGAATGGCTGCGAGACAGGCGGCCTTCTACCTTAGAAGAAGCAGCCAAATTGGCCGATGAACATTATGACTCCCGTCTTCACGAACCCATGAACTACCGAGCTCCAGCACGGGTCGAACCCAGAGAGGTTTACCGTGCACCCCCTCGTGCTGAACTCCGAGCCCCGGTGCCCACAGGGCCCGTCCGACACTCAGGACCACACAATAACAGCTCTGAGCGTCCCAGACCGACTTGCCACCGATGCAAGCAACCAGGGCATTTCATGGCTAGCTGCCCCCTTAATACGCACCAGACACCCAGGAATTACAATTACCCCTCTGGGTCCTATCGTCCGGCCCGGGCCCTCTGTGTTAACCAAGAGGCCCCTATGGAGGGATATGTGGGGCCGCTTCACGAGGTGGACCCTGTATATGCTGCCTCAGATAACCGCCAGCACCATCTGCAGAAGGTATGGCTCGAGGGGCGATCTACAGAGGGATTGAGAGACACAGGGGCTACTATCACGCTGGTACAGAGTCATTTGGTGCCAGAGCACAAGCGATCCGGACAGACTGTGGCCGTTAGAGTGGCGGGGGGGGATGTGTACAAAATTCCAACAGCTCAAGTGCATCTTGATTGGGGAGCGGGAAAGGGGGCTGTGAACGTGGGCATAATGGATAATTTACCTGCCGAAGTACTACTGGGCAACGATTTGGGCCCCATGACTTCTGCCTATGCTCCAGTATGCAACAACGAGGCGGACCCAGTGACTACACGGGCCCAAGCCCGGATGGAGCGAGAGCTCTCACCAGTGCGGGAGACACAGGTAAGACCTACCCCGACCTTGCCTGACATGTTAGGCCCCATACCCTGGGACACCCCAGATGCTTTCGAGACAGAGTCTAAGACTGACCCGACTTTACAAAAGTACCGGGAACGAGCAGAGACCGGAGGGGGCGGGGCAGATAACGAAACATTCTTATGGGAAAAAGGGAAAATATACCGCTGGACAGAGAAAAGGGGACAGCGTAGGCGACAGCTGGTAGTGCCCCACAAATACCGTCAAGAAATCCTCAAGATAGGCCACGACATCCCCTTAGCAGGCCACCTAGCCGTAACCCGTACCCTACACCGCATTACTCACACGTTCTTTTGGCCAGGGGTGCACGCTGACGTTAGAACTTACTGTAACACCTGCGATGTGTGTCAACGAGTAGGAAGGCGAGGCGATCACCCTAAAGCCCATCTAGTAAATATGCCCATTGTAGAGGAACCCTTCAGCCGGGTTGCTATTGACCTAGTGGGACCACTGGCTACCCCTAGTCCCTCCGGTAAGCGCTACATTCTTACCGTAGTGGACTACGCTACCAGGTACCCAGAGGCTGTCGCCCTATCCAACATACAAGCGGATACGGTAGCAAATGCACTAGTACAGGTGTTCTCCCGGGTAGGATTTCCAAAAGAAATCCTATCCGACCGAGGCACCCAATTTACGGCTGAATTGACCCAACAACTCTGGCAGGTTTGCAAAATTAAGTCCCTCCTGAGCTCCCCATACCACCCCCAGACGAACGGGCTGTGTGAGAGGTTCAATGGGACCCTCAAGCAAATGCTCAAGACGTTCACTCAGGAATACCGAGACTGGGAACGCTTCCTGCCGCACCTCCTATTTGCTTATCGGGAGGTGCCCCAGGAAACGACAGGGTTCTCTCCCTTCGAGTTGCTCTACGGAAGAAAGGTACGGGGACCCCTAAACCTGATCCGGGAGCACTGGGAGGGAGAGATGGAGGCTGACGGTGTCCCCATTGTGCCATACGTGCTGGAACTCAGGGACCGAATGGAGCAATTAGCCAAATCCGTGCGGGCTAATCTCCAGTTGGCCCAGAGAAGACAGAAAGTATGGTACGATCGGGGGGCCCGAAAGAGAATCTTCACCATAGGACAAAAGGTGTTAGTACTTAAGCCGGTGAAGACAGACAAATTGCAGGCATCCTGGCAGGGTCCCTACCAGATCGTAGAGAAAAGGGGAGACACCACTTATGTGATAGCTAGCTGCCATGACAACAATCTTAGAAAGACATTCCATGTAAACATGCTCAAGGAATATTTTGAGCGACCAGAGAACGTGACGGCCGTATGTTGTTCCCCTCAGGAAGACCCCGACAGTCTACCCATTCCAGACCTCTTAGAAAAGAGTCTCCCCACAGGTATAGTGGCTCAGGTTCAGATAGGAGACCGACTTAGCCCCACTGAAAGGGAGCAGCTCAGCCAACTCCTCCAGTCCAAACACCTCACCTTCTCCCTGAAGCCAGGGTACACTACTTTAACCACCCACCAGGTAGATACTCCGGGACAAGCTCCCTTGCGCCAGGCTCCGTACCGAATCCCCGAAGCAGTTAGGACAGGAATGAAGAAGGAGATCGATGAGATGCTCCAGCTCAGGGTAATTGAGCCCTCCGATAGTCCCTGGGCCTCCCCAGTTGTCTTGGTGCCCAAGAAAGATGGGACCACCCGGTTCTGCGTAGACTATCGGAGGCTCAATGAAAAAACCGTGACTGACGCTTACCCTATGCCCAGGGTAGACGAGCTACTCGATCGTATAGCCAGGGGAAATTACCTGACCACTATTGACCTCTGCAAAGGTTACTGGCAGATTCCCCTGGCCCCGGAGGCTATCCCCAAGTCGGCATTCGTCACCCCATTCGGCTTATATCAGTTTAGGGTAATGCCGTTTGGGATGAAGAATGCCCCAGCTACATTCCAGCGCTTGGTGGATAGGCTCCTGGATGGCTTCCAGAGTTTTGCTTGCGCCTACCTGGACGACATAGCGATCCACAGTGAGTCCTGGGTGGACCACTTAGCTCATGTAGGAATGGTTCTGGATCAGATCCGGGCTGCTGGCCTGACTCTGAAGCCAGAAAAATGCCACTTTGGGATGGCCGAGGTACAGTACCTGGGTCACCGGGTGGGGTGTGGAAAGCAGCGACCAGAGCCGGCCAAAATAGAAGCTGTTGCCAATTGGCCCACCCCCATCACTAAGACTCAGGTCCTAGCCTTCCTGGGCACGGCAGGGTACTATAGACGGTTCGTACCAGACTACAGCACACTTGCCAAACCCCTGACTGACTTGACCAAGAAGAACTTACCTCGACAGGTCCTGTGGTCTCCCCACTGTGAAACGGCTTTCCAGGCTCTCAAAAATGCTCTAATTAACGCTCCTGTCTTGGCGGCCCCAGCCCTTAACAAACGTTTTATCGTCCATACAGATGCTTCCATGTTCGGGCTGGGAGCCGTCCTCAGCCAAGTAGGCGAAGATGGAGGGGAGCATCCAGTTGCCTACATCAGCCGGAAGCTCCTGCCCCGCGAAGTCAGCTATGCAGCGGTCGAAAAGGAGTGTTTGGCTTTGGTGTGGGCATTAAAGAAATTGACTCCCTATTTATATGGTCAGGAGTTCACCCTGGTCACCGACCATAACCCGTTGGTGTGGCTGAACCGGGTCTCTGGAGATAACGGCAGGCTATTACGTTGGAGCTTATCGTTGCAACCCTTCAATTTCACCATTACTTACAGACCTGGGAAACAGAATGGCAACGCCGACGGGTTGTCCAGACAAACCGACCTCATCCCCGCATAACCAGCGGTCTGGACAGCCTTAGTCTGCCCCGAAAAGGGGTCAGACCGTGTCTGCCAGAGTGTTCCACAGAAAGGGAGCACTGTTACAGAAGCATTAGTTATTTTGTTGTGAAGAGCTTATTTCCCAGCAGCAATGCCTGAACCAGCCAAGCCAGCGCCTAAGAAGGGCTCCAAGAAAACCGTAACAAGTATCATTTCATAAAGAGTTAACTTTTTTTCAGCTTTTAGAAACTATTGTCTAATCACCTCTGGAGCCAGACTGCTAATTGATAAGATGAACTTGTAAACTTGTTATCTTAAGTACTGTAATCCTATTGTGGCCTGTCAAAGGACATTGCTCTCTATCTAACTGTGTGATGGGGGATTTTGTGCTTTCCCCCCCCCCCCCCTGGGAGTGCCCTGTGTGCATGTAACCTTAATAAAAAGCAGGCTGGGCATCCCAGTCCTGAGTTCTTGTTTGACCCTCAATCGCAGCGTTGACTCGTTTTTGTGGGCAGAAGGGTATCCTAGCTGTACTGCAGCTAAGGGAGATTATTCTATATTTGCGAGACTCATATAGAATACTATGGAAAGCAGCTTCTCCCCTCTTTAGCAATAGGGATCCAGGCTACTAAGCGGTCCATCTCTCAGCGAGACTAAGGGTAACCGTAACATACATGTTTTGTTTTTTGACACGATGAGTCCACAGATTCAAGAGTTATTTTTAAAGTAGTGCAAGATTGTGCTGCTTTGTTCTAGGGTGTAGCCGTAGTCCATATCAGTCTCTTCAGTAGAGCTTTGGTGGCTTTAGAGCGATGGGGACTTGTGGGACATAATTCTCACTGCGCCTCCCATAGATTGTTTGCTGCCCTGTTTGTGAAAGTCCAAGGGAGAAAAAATGAGGGAGAGGACCTTGCAAGCCGAGTGAGCTGCCTTGCTGCCGGGCAGATTTTTAAGGTAAGTGCTAATTTTCATTTCTGGGGTTGTACGCAGAAAGATTGGCACTTTACTTCATATATGGACACGAAGACATTATCCCTAGGAGGGATAGGTCATAGGCAGTTTATGCAGGCACTGGGGACGTGGAAGTAGCCCTTATATTTAGGTTTGGGGCATACAGTTTTTGACACTATAAAACTACTCCCATATTTATACTTGGGGGCTGTTTGCAACTCCCTACGGCTTTAGTGTAGTCCAATCAGCCGACCAGGAGGTTACATTTGTCTGTGCTTTAGCCTGTTTGGTGCAATCCTACTCCCGACGACCTCATTTTCATATTCTAGCCGACCGGGAGCTCTTAGCAAAGACCACCATGATGATGGGGTTTGCACAGACTTCTCTGCGCACAGTGGGGAGGTAGTCTGGCTGGGCGAGCTGAGATGGAGAGGCAATGTGAGACATACAAGGGATCTTTAAGACCCATGATTGAACTGGATTCTAATCTAAGGTGTTAGCCGCCTGGGAAATTTATTTGGATACGCCCATGATGGGTCGAGCTAATCTACGCAGCATTCTGGCGCACTGTTCATAGCTCTTATCCGGTACGGAGCGATGGTGGGTCGTCTCTGCTGCGTTATGTCACGCAGCAGAGAGGCTTCACATTCCATTTCAAAGCCTTATTTAGGAAGGATATACCGGATGGGTATTATGTTAGTTCTCTGATTAGTTGGTTTCTCATCCGTTGGCAAACACCTCAGCTAGATTTAGCTGAGTTTTGGGGATGTTGGTGACTCAATTTGTAACTACGTTTCACATTGCACAAAAATAAAGCAGTTTATTTTAACTTTTTTAAAGACGCAATAACACAAGAATATTTGTTGATCTAGCTGTAAATACAACGGTACAGGAGGCCCTTCAACATGTGCTAACATTTTGGATGTTAATAAAATAGATATTAAGCAGAGTTAGGATGTTGCTCTTAACATTTAAAGGCACAGTAACTCTAGTTAGGATATTCAATTTATTTTTGATTAAAATATGAATAAAACATTCTTTATGCTGTAATAATGACCTTTCTATTCCTCGTGTATGGAGAAGATTTTACAGGTCAGTGATAATCTTCCTTTTCAGAGCCAACATTGTCTCAGATGCTGTTAAAAGATAAGGGGCATTATGACAATGTTCTATACATTCTGCAGCTTTCTCCTAAAATGTCTTAAAAACCTAGCGTCCATTCAACCAGTGCCCTGTGCTTCCTCCACGGCTCCTCCTGGAGTTGCCTTGCAAGACATTGCTTCCCTTTTTAACTAGACGGTCTCTAGTGCGTTGTCTGCTTTTCCCATGCTGCAGGGAGAACGCAAGAGGAAAAATAAACATTCAGTGAGCGAGGTTCCTGTCACGGTTGTTGCTATCTCAAGGTCCCCTCCTAGACTTGAGGAAGAGGATACTTCAGTAGCATCTGAGGATAAAATCTCAGTTTCTGACAGTATAATTCCGCCTGCTGATACTGAAGTTGTGAACACCTCCGTCTGTTACTGAAGGAGGTTTTAGCTTCTCAGGACGACAACGATACCATGTTGTCAATATTAGGTCGTACCAAGATCAATGCTAAGGAATGGAAGAGAATGTACCCTTTTTTCTTTTCTCCATTTCCTATGCTTAGAAGAGATTTTTACCCATAGCAGACTCTTCATGGAGTTCCGTCAGTCGGTCCCCAAGGTGGAAGGGACAATTTCCACGCTAACCGTGAGCCCTACTATTCCCCTAGAGGATAATTGTTCCTTTAAGGATCCTAGGGATAAGAGTTTTTAGAGGGTTTTTTTCAATAATGGCAACTTATGACTTATCTACCGTCAAACTGCCTTGAATGCACCAGATCCTGTCTGAATGCGGAAGTTAAGCAGGTCCAGGCTTGGTCAGTACCTGGATGGTAGACCGCCTGGGAACACCAGGTGCGGTAGGCTTATTATTGCCACTGTCGCTTATACGGCAGAATTCTGGTTCATACGTTGTCTGGTCCCATTAGAACAGACACTCTCTTCAAAGAAATCCAGGATAAAATAAAGGACTTTGTCGGTCATTTCCTTTCTTACAGATGTTTCCCTTCAAGTATTTAGCGGGAAGCTAAGATTTCAGGGTTACCATAGTGACACACGTTTTGGTTAAGATTACTTTTTAGTTCCTTTCAAGATTTCAAGGAAATCATTCTTCCTCTGAGCAGGAGGGAGGTTTTGGCTTTCAAGAATGTTTGGAGCCAGATAAGAGGCAAGGTGGCCTTACACTGGGTAGGAGACCTCTTCGACCTGGGAAAGAGTGAGTTCCTGTTCCGTTTTAAATTTTATTCTAATCTGGTAGTGGTTCCAGGGAACCTTCAGTACTATTTTAGATCTCTAAAATCTAATCAAATTTTAGATGTCAAAATTCTAATCAAATTCCTAAGTGTACTGTCGTCCTAGGTGGAAGCTATTCGTTCCAATTTTATTTTGATCCAGGAAGGTCATTTTATGAAGGCAGATTTAACGAACGCGTGCTTGCATTTTCACATTCTCAGACAAGCACTCCCAATTGTGGCTTGGTCCTTCGGCCTTGCCACAGCTTCCAGAATTTTCTAATAGGAGTCTGGGTTTGATGTTGGCGGTGCTCGGTTACAGGGCATTGCTGGGGCGCCCTTTCTGGAAGACAACCTAGTCCAGGCGCAATCTTTTCAAGCAAGATTCCATATGGAAATTTTGTTATCCTTTCAGTGATATCAAGCAGGAAGGTAAATTTGGTAAGGAGTTACTTAGTCACATGGACAAAGGTAACCTTGGGAACCATATTAGATTCCCTATAAATGAAGTTTTTTCCTGAAGGAAGTCGGGAAATTAAAAACTTTTTTTGATTCTAGTCTTCTCCTCGGCCATTAGTGGCTCAGTGCATGGAGGTATCGGGCTGATGGTAGCGACATGGGACATCATCCCGTTTTGCTCGGTTTCTTCTCAGACCTCGGCAGGTTATCATGCTCAGGCTATGGAACGGAGATTATACGAATTTGTCTCCTCGAAGAGCAGGAGACGAGGGTTTTCTTAAGGGTGGTTGTCTCTGGATCATTCTTTCCAAGGAACCTGCTTTTGCAGACCATCTTGGCTGTCTGTGATAACCGATACCAACCTTCTAGAATGGGGAACAGTCTATGGTCCCCTAAAGGCTCAGGGAATTTTGGACTCTGCTCCAGAATGATTATAGGAAGACCACACTCTGAGTGCGATCTTCAATGCTATTCTGGCCTGACCCCAGTTAGTTTCGGTCCAGTTTATCTAGTTTCAGTGGGACACATGTCTTCAGCTCATCAGAGAGGAATGAGTGATAACAGAGGTATCCAGGATAATTCAGTGGGCAGAGGCCCATTCTCGATGTCTGTCGTCGATCCACATCCCAGGGGTGGACTTCATGATCAGATAGACCTTTCAGCCGGGGGCGTGGGTACTCCATCCAGAAGTGTTTTTTCAGCTTGATTCTCAAAGGTCAGCCGGAATTGGATCTCATGGCATATTGGCAGAAGGCCAATCTTCCAAGGTACTGGTGGAGGTCCAGGGACCCTCAGGTGGTACTGTTAGACGCCTTGGCGGTACTTTGGACTTTCAGTCTAGCTTACCTATTTCCCCAGTTTGCGAAGGTGTTGGTGATCCTCATTGCACCGGCTTGGACTTGCAGGATTTGGTATGCAGATCTGGTGGACATATCATCTCTGCCACTGTGGAGACTTCCGTTGAGGAAGGACCTTCTAATTCAAGGGCCCTTCCTTTACCCAAATCTAGTTTCTCTGAAGCTGACTGCTTGGAGATTGAACGCTTAATTTTATCCAAGCGGGGTTTTTCTGACTCGGTCATAGAGACCATGATTCAGGCTGGTAAGCCTGTAACTAGAAAGATTTATCATAAGATATGGCATACATATTTCTATTGGTGTGAATCCAAGGGCTACTCATGGAGTAGAGTCAGGATTCCTAGACTTTTGTCTTTGCTCCAAGAGGGTTTGGAGAAAGGATTATCGAAAATCTCCCTTATAGGTCAAATCTCTGCCTTATCTATTTTGTTACACAAATGTCTGGCAGATGTTCCAGATGTACAATTATTTTGTCAGGCCTGTGCTCAAACGAGTTACTCCTCCATGGAGTTTTAATTTAGTTCTCAAGGGGCTTCGTTTGAGCCTATGCATTCCTTAGATATTAAGTTGTTATTTTGGAAACTTTTATTCCTTGCTATTTCTTCTGCTCGGAGAGTGTCAGAACTCTCGGCATTACAGTATTCGTCTCCTTATCTTATTTTACATTCAGATAAGGTAGTTTTACATACTAAATTAGGATTTCTTCCTAAGGTTGTTTTCTGATCGGAACATTAATCTGGAGATTGTGGTTCCTTCGTTGTGTCCTAATCCTCCTTCTTAGAAGGAAAGACTTCTGCACAATTTGGACATGGTCTGTGCTTTTAAGGTTTTACTTACAGGCGACTAAGGACTTTCGTCAGTCTTCTTCTTTGTGGTTTTCTCAGGAAAACGTAAGGTACAGAAAGCTATGGCAACTTCTCTTTATTTTTGGATGAAGAGTATTATACGTTTAGCATATAAGACTGCTGGACAGCAGCCTCCGGAGAGAGTTATGGCTCATTCCACAAGGGCTGTCGCTTCCTCATGGGCATTCAAAAAAATGACGCTCCTGTGGAACAGATTGGCAAGGCTACAACTTCGTCCTCTCTTAACACTTTTTTTAAATTCTACAAATTTTACACTTTTGCCTTGGCTGAGGCTACTTTTGGGAGAAAGATTCTTCAAGCAGTGGTGCCTTCCTGTTTAAGTTCCCTGTCTTGTCCCTCCCGTATCATCTGTGTACTCTAGCTTGGGTATTGAATTCCATTAGTAATTAAGATGATCCGTGGACTCATCGTGTCATAAAAAAGAAAATGTATGCTTACCTGATAAATGTATTTCTTTTTTTACACGATGAGTCCACGGCCTGCCCTGTTCTTGTAAGACAGGTATTGGGTTATTTTAAACTTCAGACACCTCTGCACCTTGGTTTTTCCTTCCTTTCTTTCCATAACTTTGGTCGAATGACTCAAGTGGGAGGGAAGGGAGGAGCTATTTAACAGCTCTGCTGTGGTGCTCTTTGCTGCCTCCTGCTGACCAGGAGGTGAATATCCCATTAGTAATTAAGATGATCTGTGGACTCATCGTGTCAAAAAAAGAAATACATTTATCAGGTAAGCATAAATTTTCTCTATTTTATCTGTCCATAAAACAATCGCCAGTACTTGGAGAGAACAATGGAAAATCAACATTGTATTACCTTATCTCTGCTATATCCCACTGGGAGTGTAATTTCCACTGCTGGCTGTGTTTACAAAGCATAGCTGTAGCTTGGCCCTGCGGCCACAAACTTTCAGAAGAGGTAGGGATACCATATGCTAAATCAACTATTTCAAATGCCCATATAAGGGTAAAGGAGCTACTTGTAAACAATTTAATACACTCCAGCAGGTAAAGTGGATTGTGGGGAAAAATTTTTTTTAAAGGGGTGACATTTTGTGAGTAAACTGTCACTTTTACAACATTATTTGTAGCTGTTATACAATGCTGCAAAACTGCTGGCAGATTGCTAAATACACACATCTGAGCTCTGATGAGCCTTACCTAGTCAATAAGAACAAAGCAAATTTGATAACAGAAGTAAATGGAAAGTTGTTTAAAATTGCATGCCCTACCTGAATCATGAAAGTTTAATTTAGTCTCAACTGTCCCTTTTTAAAGTTTAAATTCAAATATATTTTTTTTTCCTTCAAATTTCTCTTTGAGGGCAAAAAGCAAATACAGTGCAGAGTGAAAATAAATTTGGTAATTATATTGCTCAACTTTTCTCCCCCAGTTTTAATGATATGGGTCTCTCATGGACCTTTTAGAGTGATATAACCAAAAGCCAGGGGTTAACTTTTAACACATAAACAAATAAAACACAGAATGACAAAATATAAAAAGTGCATCTTTTAAAGGACCAGTCAACACAGTAGATTTGCATAATCAACAAATGCATGATAACAAGACAATGCAATAGCACTTAGTCTGAACTTCAAATGAATAGTAGATTTCTTTTCTGACAATTTTAAGTTGTCTTTTTCCACTCCCCTGTACCAAGTGACAGCCATTCGCAAATGCATACACACTTATTCTTGCACATGCTCAGTATGAACAGGTGACTCAAAGTTTAAATATAAAAAGAATGTGCACATTTTATTAATGGAAGTAAATTGGAAAGTTGTTTAAAATTGCATGCTATTTGGCTTATGAAGATGCATGCTCCAGAACTATTCACACTTATGCTCAACTCGCAAGAAATTATTAGGTATATTTAGGACTACTCTTTGAGGGCCTGAGAGAGTGTCAATATATCTGTGCAGGCTTTAACATGGCTTGTTATATTTATTTAGACCTATTTTAGATCTGTATGCTGATGAGTGATATATGTACATTTTCTTTTACTGCAGAACGTGTGCCAACAATATAGCAAGTCTCCATTGGTGCAAATTTCCCATTTTATTGCTATAGAAAAATCTTTGCTTTTCTTTCGGCCACCGGCTAGTAGGGAGACTTACCATACATCCTATTGACATTTAGGAGCCACTGCTCCATGGTTACAGGAGCCTCCATTCCATTTAAAAAAAGAAAAAAAGGTATCCCCCTAGGGCCCCCCCACAAATCCCCACAGGAAACACACAAAAGTAATTATGCACAATATGGAAGTGGCGTTATCGGTCAATAATTGTATTAGGTGCAACGTTGGAACTTATATAGCTACCAAGGTATATCTGGAAATGACAAGCATTCAAACATGGAATTACATGTTGCGGAGCATAGATTAAAATATTGACAGTGTTAGGCACATTAAATTATTTAAAGTAAGCCCATATACATAAATAAGCTGAGCTGGAACACCATTAGCATATACAACAGTCAAGAGCCCGGAGTTCTGCATTGCTGCTATGTTTTTGTCTGGTGTTTCAGGCGTAAAGGAGATCTTAGTATAGGTACCTTATGAGTCTCACTGAGGTTGTCTCTGAATTGAGCAGGGCAGTATACAGGGAGTGCAGAATTATTAGGCAAATGAGTATTTTGACCACATCATCCTCTTTATGCATGTTGTCTTACTCCAAGCTGTATAGGCTCGAAAGCCTACTACCAATTAAGCATATTAGGTGATGTGCATCTCTGTAATGAGAAGGGGTGTGGTCTAATGACATCAACACCCTATATCAGGTGTGCATAATTATTAGGCAACTTCCTTTCCTTTGGCAAAATGGGTCAAAAGAAGGACTTGACAGGCTCAGAAAAGTCAAAAATAGTGAGATATCTTGCAGAGGGATGCAGCACTCTTAAAATTGCAAAGCTTCTGAAGCGTAATCATCGAACAATCAAGCGTTTCATTCAAAATAGTCAACAGGGTCGCAAGAAGCGTGTGGAAAAACCAAGGCGCAAAATAACTGCCCATGAACTGAGAAAAGTCAAGCGTGCAGCTGCCAAGATGCCACTTGCCACCAGTTTGGCCATATTTCAGAGCTGCAACATCACTGGAGTGCCCAAAAGCACAAGGTGTGCAATACTCAGAGACATGGCCAAGGTAAGAAAGGCTGAAAGACGACCACCACTGAACAAGACACACAAGCTGAAACGTCAAGACTGGGCCAAGAAATATCTCAAGACTGATTTTTCTAAGGTTTTATGGACTGATGAAATGAGAGTGAGTCTTGATGGGCCAGATGGATGGGCCCGTGGCTGGATTGGTAAAGGGCAGAGAGCTCCAGTCCGACTCAGACGCCAGCAAGGTGGAGGTGGAGTACTGGTTTGGGCTGGTATCATCAAAGATGAGCTGGTGGGGCCTTTTCGGGTTGAGGATGGAGTCAAGCTCAACTCCCAGTCCTACTGCCAGTTTCTGGAAGACACCTTCTTCAAGCAGTGGTACAGGAAGAAGTCTGCATCCTTCAAGAAAAACATGATTTTCATGCAGGACAATGCTCCATCACACGCGTCCAAGTACTCCACAGCGTGGCTGGCAAGAAAGGGTATAAAAGAAGAAAATCTAATGACATGGCCTCCTTGTTCACCTGATCTGAACCCCATTGAGAACCTGTGGTCCATCATCAAATGTGAGATTTACAAGGAGGGAAAACAGTACACCTCTCTGAACAGTGTCTGGGAGGCTGTGGTTGCTGCTGCATGCAATGTTGATGGTGAACAGATCAAAACACTGACAGAATCCATGGATGGCAGGCTTTTGAGTGTCCTTGCAAAGAAAGGTGGCTATATTGGTCACTGATTTGTTTTTGTTTTGTTTTTGAATGTCAGAAATGTATATTTGTGAATGTTGAGATGTTATATTGGTTTCACTGGTAAAAATAAATAATTGAAATGGGTATATATTTGTTTTTTGTTAAGTTGCCTAATAATTATGCACAGTAATAGTCATCTGCACACACAGATATCCCCCTAAAATAGCTATAACTAAAAACTACTTCCAAAACTATTCAGCTTTGATATTAATGAGTTTTTTTGGGTTCATTGAGAACATGGTTGTTGTTCAATAATAAAATTAATCCTCAAAAATACAACTTGCCTAATAATTCTGCACTCCCTGTAGAGTGGAGACTGTCTCTGGTAGGCAACTGTAATGGGCATAAATATCAAGCGTTGTTACGGACCTGTGATGCGTGCGCTTCAATCGCTACCACGTGAGGGCACCCCTCCCCCTGGACCCACATGGGGCAGTGACCAGGGTATAGAGTTTCTTTGTCTGTTGAGGCTTGCTTAGTATGCCGGAGAGGTCTTGGAGCGTTGCTTTAGATGGGCCTTTCAGTGATTTTTTGCATGCGAGCTGCCCAACGTCTCAGAGGACACCATGTTATGAATCAGAGAAGGATTTAGGAGCACTGAGTCTGTTTACAAGTTAAAATACTTTATTGAAATTGTGATAATTCACACAGGGTCCAGTGACCCCCGGGGTAAAACTTGAGTGAACATAAAGTTCACTTAAAAACAGTTCCTCTTACTCCCATTGGTCTAAAGGCACACACCTAATATTTAAACCAATCGTAAAACAAATAGTATTTGCTACCCCCCCCCCCCTCTTTAGAGCGCTATTCAAATTACACAATACCAACACTATTAACCATTAAACCAACCTGTTTTTGCTACACATTTAGAATCATAGTGGCAACCTACAGTAAACAGGGAAGCTTTTCTACGTAATGCACATCCATCAATTATTGTCGCATTTATATCTGCAGATCTCTTGTAGTACTGCTGTGTGCTATATGTTGCATCTCCTCATATAGAATATTGTGCTGTATGCTAAGTTCCTTATTGTGTGGACTAGTCATTTTTAACTATACATACAAATACATTCTCCCGTATATGCCCCTCATGAGAGTATTCTATAATAGGTACTCTAGTCTGGTGTATTAACAACCCATTACTTGGATTTTTAAAACGAAGGGGCATGTATGTGTAAAGAAAGGGAAAGGTAAAGGAACTTCTTAGGGCTGGGTCTTTTTAACAAGGGAAAAAGGACCTAAGCTGAACTAAACTAGGATATGCTAAACAGATCTATACTGGACTTTCAAACTCAGATAAACTGAGCTGAAGTGATGCGAGATCAAATTTACAGGTTCTCCTAGACTAAATTAAATTGAACTGGGCTTAACCATGATAAATTAGTGGAAGTTACTGTTAGAAGGCAATATGGGAGGACAATAAAGGTAAAAGGGAAGTGAAGGGTAAGACTTTGATAATTCAAAAGTGAGGTCTGGGGCAAATGTGTGTGTGTGTATATGTATGTATGTATGTGTATATATATATATATATATATATATATATATATATATATATAAACGTAAAGGTAATCTTAGTTACCAGAAGTTAATTAAATCAAATTCAGAGTTGAGGCCCACTGGTATTCTCGTTTTGAGTTTGAATATCCAGAAGGCATCCCTTTCTGCCAATTTTCTGGCCCTATTCTCCCCTTGTTTTACCGGGAGAATCCTCTCAATGATACTCCACTTAAAACTACCCACATCTTTATTATGGAGAAATGTTTGTTTAGGGTTGTGGTAAGTGTGCCTGACCTAATATTGGCTAAATGTTCTTTAATTCTTACACGTGCTTCCCTTGTTCTAAGACCAACATACTGAAGTCCACATTGGCTACAAGAGATTACATACACAATGTATGTTGAGCGGCAGTTTAGACACGAGTTGATATGAAATCTTTCCCCTGTAGCTAGGGATTCAAAACTGTCACCTATTTGTGTCTTGGCACATGCCACACACATAATATAGTTGCAGCGGTATATCCCATTGAACCTAAGCCAGGAAGAGGTATTCCCCCCTGGTCTCAGTTTTCAATTTTGTGGGGGCTATCATATTACCTACTGTTCTCCCCCTTTTGTAAGCGACTCTTATTCCATTTCTTACTGTGTTCTGTAGCCCATCATCCGCTAATAAAAGAGGGAAATGGTTCCTCACTATATTACAATCTCTGAATATTTTTTTGAGTACTCAGTGATAAATACAACTTTATTGCTTTCCCTGTTTTCAGACTTCTGTGTATTATCCCTATCAAGTGATTTAACCACTCGTCTCGCTCTGACGATGGTCTGTGACTTATAACCTCTCTCCTTCAGTCTCTCAGTTAACTCATTGGCCTGTTTCTCATACTCTCCTTCAACCGTACAGTTTCTTTTGAGACGTATGAATTGGCCTTTTGCCACACCTTTAAAAACCCTCTGTGGGTTGCAACTGGATGCATGAAGGAGAGAGTTACCTGAGATGGACTTACGGAAGACCTTAGTTTCTATACATTTGCCTGCAGTTCCTCTTAATGTAATATCCAGAAAGTTTCTCAAATTCATGAGATTCCGAAGTAAAACTAATGCCCACATCATTCATATTTAGCAGCTGGACAAAATCTTCCATTGCACCATGTTATGGTTGTTTAGCTGCTGAAAATACCCAAACTATTGAATATTGGGTTGTACGGCTTCCCCGGGCCCTAGGGATAGGCTGGCCCCCAAGATCTTAGTTTGCTGTATTACCAGTGGTTTCGGTTGTGCTGCCAATGCTTTATTTCTTTCCTAAGACATGGTGAGTCCACGTCGTCATTCCAATTACTAGTGGGATATTCACTACTGGCCAGCAGGAGGAGGCAAAGAGCACCCCAGCAAAGCTATTAAGTGTCACTTTCCTTACCCATAATCCCCAGTCATTCTCTTTGTCAACGGAGGATGTGTAAAGTTGTTGTCTGAAGATTTTTATTCCTTTAATGGGTTCTTTTCCTTGCAAGCAAGGATTGGGGTTTAGCCGTGTCCATGTCAATGTCTTGAGTAAGAGTAGTGGTGGCTTTTAAGCAGTTAGAAAGTGGTTAGGTTGTCCTTGCTTTGTTTTCTAATATGATTGCTACCCTAGTTATAGAAAATCAGAGTTGGTTACTCTGCTCTTTCCTTTTCTACAGGTCTCTGTAAGGAGTATGTGTCCTTTCACGCCTTGTAAGCTGTCTCCCTGCCCGACAGCTGGATTTGCAAGTATATGTGCCTTTGTCTTCTAGGTATGGGTAACTTGCACTTGGTAAAATCATTGCTACATTATTTTGGGTCATGTAATCCTTGGTATAGGATTTTTTTGGGGTAGTGTGCAATTGTTTGTATGCTAATGAATTGGGGTGGGTCTCCTATATGTATTTAAGCCAGTACTCTCATTGTTTGAACAGAAGCCTGATGAAACAGACAGCAGTCTGAGAAACGCGTTGCTTATTTGTTTTAAATATCTAGTGTCATATTGTAGACACTCTGATTTTTATATTTGCCATTAAATTGTGCTTTTATTACTTCATTCTGAGAGTCTGAGCTTATTTCGGTCCTGTTGGACAAAGGAGTTACCAGCAATCTGGCAGTAACAGTGAGCTGGGACACTGTGAGACCCCAGTCTGCTTGATTTAGCACAACTGAGTGCTGTTCTATTTGTGAGTACCATTTTGACTATTGCATTATTTGTTTGCTCTTACTATATCACACTAGGAGGCGCCTTTGTTTTTGTGATTCATTTCACAGAGAATATTTGTATCAACATACTGATATATCCTCCTCTGATGAGGATCTCTCTGACTCGGAAGATCCTACTTCAGACATTGACACTGATAAATCTTATCTTTTTAAGATTGAGTATATTCGTACTTTGTTAAAAGAAGTGTTAATAACTTTGGATATTGAGGAGTCTGATCCTCTTGATAATAAATCCAGTAAATGTTTAAATTCTATCTTTAAACCTCTTGTGACTACTCCCTGAGGTTTTTCCTGTTCCTGATGCTATTTCTGATGTGATTGCTAAGGAATGGTCTAAGCCTGGTACTTCTTTTATTCCTTCTTCAAGGTTTAAAAAGTTGTATCCTTTGCCAGTGGCTAAATTAAAGTTTTGGGAAAAAGTCGCTAAGGTTGATGGGGCTATTTCTACTCTTGCTAAACGCACTACTATTCCTATGGAAGATAGTACCTCTTTTAAGGATCTTTTAGATAGAAAGATTGAATCTTATTTAAGGAAAGCTTATTTGCGTTCTGGCTATATGCTCAGACCTGCCATTTCTATGGCTGATGTTGCGGCTGCATCAACTTTTTGGTTGGATAGCTAAACGCAATGGGAAAAAGACTGATTTGCATAGCATTGTTCATTTGCTTCAACATGCTAATCATTTTATCTTTGATATCATCAATATTAATGTTAAAGCTATGTATTTGGCTATTTTAGCTAGAAGAGCATTATGGCTCAATAGGTTACTATCTCTATCATTCCAGGGTAATAAAATTGGAAGCCATCCTCGAGTTGGAATAAATCCAAGCCTTATAAGAAACCAAATCCAGCCCCCAAGACTGCATGAAGGTGCGGCCCTCGATCCAGTTCTGCTGGTGAGGGGCAGATTGAAATTATTTCAAGACGTTTGGGCAGGTTCCGTTCAGAATCATTGGATTCAGAATATTGTCTCTCAGGGGTATCGAATAGGTTTCAGAATAAGACCTCCTGTGAGAAGATTTGTTCTCTCTCACGTTCCAACAAATCCTGTGAAAGCTCAGGCCTTTCTGAAGTGTGTTTCAGATCTAGAGCTTTCAGGAATAATTGTACCAGTTCCAATTGTGGAACAGGGTCCTGGTTTTTATTCAAATCTATTCATTGTCCCGAAGTAGGAAAATTCTTTCAGACCAGTTCTGGATCTGAAGATTTTGAATCATTTCCCAACTTTCAAGATGGTGACTATAAGGACTATTCTTCCTTTAGTTCAGCAAGGTCATTACATGTCCTCAATAGACTTACAGGATGCGTATCTTCACATTCTGATTCACACAGACCACTATCTGTTTCTGAGATTCTCTTTTCTAGACAAACATTACCAATTTGTTGCTCTTCCATTTGGCCTAGCAACAGCTCCACGAATCTTTTCCAAGGTTCTCGGTGCCCTTCTATCTGTAATCAGAGAGCAGGGTATTGCAGTGTTTCCTTATTTAGACAATATCTTGATACTAGCTCAGTCTTTACATTTAGCAGAATCTCACACTAGTGTTGTTTCTTCAAAGACATGGTTGGAGGATCAATTTACCAAAGAGTTTCTTGATTCCTCAGACAAGGGTCACCTTTTTAGGTTTCCAGATAGATTCAGTGTCCATGACTATGTCTTTGACAAGAGACAAATGAAATTGGTTTCTGCCTGTCGAAACCTTCAGTCTTGATCATTCCCTTCAGTGGCTATGTGCATGGAAGTGTTAGGTCTCATGACTGCAGCATCGGATGCGATCCTCTTTGCTTGTTTTCATATGAGACCTCTGCAGCTTTGCATGCTGAATCAATGGAGCAGGGAGTATACTCGGATATCACAGTTGATATACTTAAATCCTAACATTCAACGCTCTCTGTCCTGGTGGTTGGACCATCATTGGATTCTTCAAGGGGCCACTTTTATTCATCCTTTCTGGACTGTGATTTCAACAGATGCACGTCTCACAGGTTGGGGAGCTGTGTGGGGGTCTCTGACAGCACAAGGAGTTTGGAATCCTCAAGAGGCTAGGTTACCAATCAATATTTTGGAACTCTGTGCTATTTTCAGGGCTCTTCAGGCTTGGTCTCTGTTAAGAGAGAATCATTCATTAGTTTTCAGACAGACAATATCACAACTGTGGTATATGTCAATCATCAAGGGGGGACTTGCAGTCCTTTAGCGATGAAAGAAGTATCTCAAATATTTTCTTGGGCGGAATCCAACTCCTGTCTAATTTCTGCGATACACATCCTAGGTGTAGACAATTGGGAAGCGGATTATCTCAGTCGTCAGTCTTTACATCCAGGCGAGTGGTCTCTCCATCCAGATGTATTTTGTCATATTGTACAGATGTGGGGTCTCCCCGAAATAGATCTGATGGCTTCCCAGGTACCTTTCCAGGTCCAGAGATCCCCAGGCGGAGATGGTGGATGCATTAGCAGTTCCTTGGTTTTACCAACCTGCTTACATTTTTCCGCCTCTAGTACTTCTTCCAAGGGTGATCTCCAAGATCATATTGGAACAATCGCATGTGTTTCTGATAGCACCAGCATGGCCTCACAGGTTTTGGTATCCGGATGTCCAGTTGCCAACCTTGGCCACTTCCTTTAAGGACAGATCTTCTGTCTCAAGGGCTGTTTTTCCATCAGGATCTCAAATCGCTAAATTTGAAGGTATGGAAATTGAACGCTTAGTGCTTAGTCATAGAGGTCTCTCTGACTCCATGATTGAAACTATGCTACAGGCTCGTAAGTCTGTTTCAAGGAAGATTTAGTATCGCGTTTGGAAAACCTATATTTCATGGTGTTTTTCTCATAAATTCTCTTGGCATTCTTTTAGGATTCCTAGAATTTTACAGTTTCTTCAGGATGGTTTGGATAAAGGTTGTTAGATATGCCAGGGCCAGGTTCTAAGATAGTGGTGGAAAGGGCACATACAATTGGGGCCAGGTATAATATTAGCAATATTAGGCGGGGTAGACCGGTTATAGCAAAGTTATTAAAGTAGAGATAATAGCATATTACAGGAAAAAGAGAGAACTAAAGATTGGAGATGATAGGATTCTGATTTTTCTAAATTTTTCAATTGAAACAGCATCTCATCGTAAAGAAATGACGCCAATATGTTCATTATTGATACAAAAGTGTTTGAAAGCGTTCCTTACATACCCAGCTAAAATTAAAGTACAAATAGAGGATGAATGGAAAATTTTAAGTAATTTAGAATCAGCTAAGGAATTTTTAAATAAACTCGGGTAGTAGTAGTAAGAATTCTGTCAATTATATATATATATATTTTTTATTTATTTTTAATGTTAGAAAAATTAAAAGAATTTTATCTACCTGTTGGTATAAGAAGAAGTGGCGCTGAGTTGGGATTGCTCCTCCCGACAGGGATGGGGGGCGGGTGTTGTTTTGTTTCTTTTCTTTTTCCCCCACAGTGATTTAATAAAGTTGATTATATTTCATGGTTGTTTAAAACTGGGTTTGTGGTATCTTTTTATGTGGCTTAATGGATAAGTGTAACCTGATATCCTGGAATATTACAGGTATCACCTCACCTATAAAAATGAAAATGATATTAAAGCGTCTAAAAACACATATAGGAAACGTATATAAATCAAAAGGAAATTGCTAAACTTATAGGGCCAGTAAACTTAAAAAATAATGTTATATAATTCTGCACATAGTGCAGAATTATATAACATATTAGCAGCAGCTTTATAAAACCTAATATTCCCTGTGAATTATAAAAAAATACTGTTTTCCAAACCCGCTATCTGTGCTCTTCTGAGCGGGTCTGCTTTTTACACAGAGCGCATCTGGCCAGCTGTCTAGTCACAGCCCAGCCCGGCCCGACCGCGCCATTACACTCAGTGCAGCTCGCTCCTGCTCTGTCTGACAGCGGGAGTGAGCTGCACTGAGTGTAATGGCGCGGTCGGGCTGGGCTGTGACTAGACAGCTAGCCAGATGCGCTCTGTGTAAAAAACAGACCCGCTCAGAAGAGTACAGAGAGCGGGTCTGGAAAACAGTATTTTATTATAAAAATTCACAGGGAATATTAGGTTTTACAAAGCTGCTGCTAATATAATGTTATATAATTTTGCACTATGTGCAGAATTATATAACATTATTTTTTAGGTTTACTGGCCCTTTAAGTCAGATTGTGGTGGTAATTGCAACGTCATGTACTAAAAGGAAAAAAGGTGTGGCTATCTTATTTCATAAAAAGTTAAAAAAAAAACAGGATTTTATCACAAACTATTGACCCAGGAGAAAGATTTATTATAATACAAATACATTTAATGGATCAAAAATATATATTGTGTAATGTATATGGACCTAATAGGTCAGATAAAGAGTTTTGGAATAAACTCCAAAGGAATCTGTTAGAATATGCAGACTATAGATTAATTATAGCGGGGGATTTGAATATGATTGCCCAATACCCCAATTGGTCGATTAAAAAAGGGGAATAATATGGGCGTTACAGTAAGAAAAGATGTATTGAGCTTTAAGAAATTTAGAAAGGCTTTGAATATTAAAGACGTGTGGCGTGTGCAAAATCCTGATAAGTAGGTATATACGTGTGAATTGAAAACTTATTGTACTCTGTCTAGAATAGATTATTTTTTAATAAATGAGAAAATGCTAGGTCAAGGGGTGACTACAGATATATTCCCCATTTTTCTTTCTGACCATGCACCCATTAAACTGACTCTCCCCATGAATAAAAGATATAATAATACAACAAGTTATATTTTTCCTAAATATCTATACTCTAATTCTAAATTTCAAATTTGGCTAAAGGCAAAATGGGTAGAATTTGAGAAGCTGAATGAAAAAGTCGGTTCAAAAGCAAGAAACGTATTGGGAAGGCTCAAAAACAATATTGAGGGGAACAATTAAGGCATATGTTATCGAGGTTAAAAGGAAGAATAATCAGAGGAATACTCCATTATCAAACCAGGAAGTTAATCCTTATAATATATATTTAAGGGAATCTGGAGGAACTGGGAAAGGTATATGGCAGCTAAATCAGAAAGGGAAGCATATATCAGGCAGAGAACAGCGTCTGAGATGCAAAGAATAAATGCAAAGTTCTATAGATTTGGAAGTAAAACGAACTATGTTGGCACATATGGTGAAGAGAGATAAGGGTGTAAATGTAATTAAAGCCATAAAAGTTCAAGACAAAAGAGTGACACAAAATGAGGAGATATTAGCAGAATTGTATAAATATTTTAAAGACATATATAAGATATATATAAGAGGGAGGAGTTAGATACTAAAGAGAAAACAGCATTCTGGTTAAAATGTAAGTTACCCCAGGTGTCACCAGATAAATTGGCACAACTTAATAGGCCGATTGAGGTATCTGAAATTGTTAAAGCCATTAAAGGGGCAGCATTAAATAAGTCAGCTAGGCCTGATTTTCTCCCCACAGAGTATTATAATTTTCTAATAGATCATATTGTGAAAACACTGCATATTTTATTTAACGAGTATTATATTAAAGGAACTATGTCTAAGAATTTCACTAACTCCCTGATTTCATTAATTATTAAAAAAGACAAGGACCCGGAAAAACTTAGCTCATATCGTCCAATATCATTGCTAAATGTCGACTATAAGTTGTTAGCAAGTATTGTAGCAAATAGATGAAAACCTATTCTAAATGAGTTAATCCACAAAGATCAAACAGGGTTCATGGCAGGGACAACGTCATTTACTAATTTTCTAAAGGTATTTTTAACATTAGATTATTATTGGAATAGATTCGAGAATCCAGATCAGGAGACTGATAGAGCAATTTTGGCCGTAGATGCAGAAAAAGCCTTTGATTATGTGCATAGAGATCATCTGTTTGAATCATTAATACAGTTTGGCCTCAAAGGTGCATTCTTTACTTATATTTATTCATTATATAACAACCCTCTCTCATCTTTAATAGCAAATGGGTTGGTCTCAGACTTTTAATTTAGACAGAGGGACAAGACAAGGCTGCCCAATCTCTCCGCTTCTTTTTAATTTAGTTATTGAATCTTTAGCTGTTATGCTAAGGACATATATACCTGGGATTATATTAGGATATAAGGAGCTTCACCTGGCTTTATATGCAGATGAGGAGAAGTATTTTCAAAAATGTTAGCTCCTTTTCAGGTTACAAAATTAATATGGAAAAAGTCGGAAATTTTGTGGATTAATAAGAATCTCTACTCCCCAGATACTCTGCCTTTTAAGATAAATATGAACTATATTAAATATTTGTGAATTAATATGGTATATGTCCAGAAAAATGGTATGATCTTAATTATAAGCTTCTTCTCACCCAGAGAGATTTAAAGAGCTGGGAATCTCTTCCCTTGTCAATATATGGTAATATGATTATTAGAAAAATGATAGTTTTCCCGAAAATATTGTATTTTATGCAAAATATATAATTGTTTCTCAAAAATATTAATTTAAAATTAATTAATAAGACTATTCTAGGATTCCTGTGGGGTAAAAAGAAGGCAAATATTGCATTATTTACATTATCTCAAAGAAAAGAGTTTATAGGTTTTAATTTGCCAAATATTCAAAGATATAACTGGGTATGTTTGGCAAAACTCATTCCAGACTGGCTAACAGAGTGTAAGCACTTTGTAGTACATGAGCTTAAATCTAGTATTTTGAAGGGGATTGAAATAAAAGCATTGATCCATGTAAAGCCTACAAATTTCCCCGGACAGATTAAAAAAATCATTACATTTAAAAACCCAATTTCGGCTTGGCAAAAAATGTGTAAAGTGTTAGGAATTAAGTATGGGTTTTCACCTTTCTTAACCATTACATGCAACCCTGAATTTATTGGAGGTATAGAATCTAAAGTCTTCCAAAAATGGAAGGAGGGTTGGAATTAGTAATCTGGTAATAGACTTGACACAGGGTATAGTTAAATCATTTGAGTCACTCAGGCAAGAATTTGATATCCTGCACAAAAGATTTTTTTGCGTACCTGCAAATCAAGCATTATATTGAATCATTCAAGATAGTATATCAAGATTTAAATATTGTATGGGGACCAATAATCAAGGGATGTACCCTGTTCAGGGCAGAGTTTTACTCTATTTCATTCTGGTACGGGTTAGTCATGAAAAGAGAGGGGATAAATATTTTGGATAAGCTCACGCTAAAATGGATAAAAGATTGTAGTTCAATTAATAGTCTAATAATTCAGAAAAGTGTACAGAGGGCTTGGAAAGCAACTCCATATATTTCATGGCGCGAATCTCGTCTTAAACGTTTAAATAGAACATATATTACACCCAGTTGATTAGCCAGCTGAGGGGGAGTTAGAAATAAGAATGCTGCGTGTCACAGATGTAATTTCCCCGCAGCTAATTTGATGCACTGTATTTGGTATTGTCCCAAGGTAAGGGAACTTTGGTTTAAAATGGAATTCTGGCTATCTAAGACGATTGGACAGTATATTTATCTACAAAAACAAGATGTTATCTTCCTAATAGAAGGTAAATGGGAGAATGTTGGCTCTAAATTTATTAATATTGTAATTATGTGTGGGAGAAAACATAATTTATGTAAGAACTTACCTGATAAATTAATTTCTTTCATATTGGCAAGAGTCCATGAGCTAGTGATGTATGGGATATACAATCCTACCAGGAGGGGCAAAGTTTTCCAAACCTCAAAATGCCTATAAATACACCCCTCACCACACCCACAATTCAGTTTGATGAATAGCCAAGTAGTGGGGTGATAAAGAAAGGAGTAAAAAGCATCAACAAAGGAATCTGGAAATAATTGTGCTTTATACAAAAAAAATCATAACCACCAAAAAAAAGGGTGGGCATCATGGACTCTTGCCAATATGAAAGAAATTAATTTATCAGTTAAGTTCTTACATAAATTATGTTTTCTTTCATGTAATTGGCAAGAGTCAATAAGCTAGTGACGTATGGGATATCAAATACTCAAGATGTGGAACTCCACGCAAGAGTCACTAGAGAGGGAGGGATAAAAATAAACAACAGCCATATGCTGAAAAATTAATCCACAACCCAAAATATAAGTTATTCTCATGAAGAAAAGAAAAACTTAAAACATCAGCAGAAGAATCAAACTGAAACAGCTGCCTGACTTTTCTACCAAAAACTGCTTCTGAAGAAGCAAATACATCAAAACAGTAGAATTTAGTAAATGTATGCAAAGAGGACCAAGTTGCTGCTTTGCAAATCTGATCAACTGAAGCTTCATTCTTAAAAGCCCATGAAGTGGAGACTGATCTAGTAGAATGAGCTGTAATTTTCTGAGGCGGGGCCTGACCCCGACTAAATAAGCTTGAAGAATCAAAAGCTTTAACCAAGAAGCCAAGGAAATAGCAGAAGCCTTCTGACCTTTTCCTAGAACCAGAGAATATAACAAATAGACTAGAAGTCTTTCTGAAATCTTTAGTAGCTTCAACATATTTCAAAGCTCTCACCACATCCAAAGAATGTAAGGATTTTTCCAAAGAATTCTTAGGATTAGGACACAAGGAAGGGACAACAATTTCTCTACTAATGTTGTTAGAATTCACAACCTTAGGTAAGAACTTAAATGAAGTCCGCAAAACCGCCTTATCCTGATGAAAAATCAGAAAAGGAGATTCACAAGAAAGAGCAGAAAGCTCAGAAACTCTTCTAGCAGTAGAGATGGCCAAAAGAAACAACACTTTCCAAGAAAGTAGTTTAATGTCCAAAGAGTGCATAGGCTCAAATGGAGGAGCCTGTAACACCATCAAAACCAAATTAAGACTCCAAGGAGGAGAAATTGATTTAATGACAGGCTTAATACGAACTAAAGCCTGTACAAAACAGTGAATATCAGGAAGAGTAGCAATCTTTATGTGAAATAAAACAGAGAGCAGAGATTTGTCCCTTCAAAGTACTTGCAGACAAACCTTTATCCAAACCATCCTGAAGAAACTGTAAAATTCTAGGAATTCTAAAAGAATGTGAAGAGAATTTATGAGAAGAACACTATGAAATGTAAGTCTTCCAAACTCGATAATAAATCTTCCTAGAGACAGATTTACGAGCTTGTAACATAGTATTAATTACCGAGTCAGAGAAACATCTATGACTTAGCACTAAGCGTTCAATTTCCATACCTTCAAATTTAATGATTTGAGATCCTGATGGACAAACGGACCTTGAGGCAGTAGATCCGGCCTTAACGGAAGTGGCCAAGGTTGGCAACCGGACATCCGAACAAGATCCGCATACCAAAACCTGTGGGGCCATGCTGGAGCCACCAGCAACACAAATGATTGTTCCATGATGATTTTGGAGATCACTCTTGGAAGAAGAACTAGAGATGGGAAGATATAAGCAGGTTGATAACACCAAGGAAGTGTCAGCGCATCCACTGCTTCTGCCTGAGAATCTCTGGACCTGGACAGGTATCTGGGAAGTTTCTTGTTTAAATGAGAAGCCATGAGATCTATTTCTGGAAGACCCCACATCTGAACAATCTGAGAAAACACATCCGGATGGAGAGACCACTCCCCTGGATGTAAAGTCTGATGGCTGAGATAATCCGCCTCCCAATTGAGTCCCACCCTGATGATTGACATATGCCACCGTTGTAATATTGTCTGTCTGAAAACAAATGAACGGTTCTCTCTTCAACAGAGGCCAAAACTGAAGAGCTCTGAGAATTGCACGGAGTTCTAAAATATTGATTGGTAATCTCGCCTCTTGAGATTTCCAAACCCCTTGTGCTGTCAGAGATCCCCAGACAGCTTCCCAACCTGAAAGACTCGCATCTGTTATGATCACAGTCCAGGTTGGCCGAACAAAAGAGGCCCCTTGAACTAAACGCTGGTGATTTAACCACCACGTCAGAGAGTGTCGAACATTGGGATTTAAGGATATTAATTGTGATATCTTTGTATAATCCCGGCACCATTGATTCAGCATACAAAGCTGACGAGGTCTCATGTGAAAACGAGCAAAAGGAATTGGGTCCGATGCTGCAGTCATGAGGTCTAAAACTTCCATGCACATAGCCACTGAAAGGAATGACTGAGACTGAAGGTGCAGACATGCTGCAACCAATTTCAAACGTCTCTTGTCTGTTAGAGACAGAGTCATGGACACTGAATCTATCTGGAAACCTAAAAAGGTGACCCTTGTCTGAGGAATCAAGAAACTTTTTGGTAAATTGATCCTCCAACAATGTTTTTGAAGAAACAACACTAGTTGATTAGTGTGAGATTCTGCAGAACGTAAAGACTGAGCTAGTACCAAGATATCGTCCAAATAAGGAAACACCGCAATACCCTGTTCTCTGATTACAGAGAGAAGGGCACCCAGGACCTTTGAAAATATTCTTGGAGCTGTTGCTAGGCCAAATGGAAGAGCAGCAAATTAGTAATGCTTGTCTAGAAAAGAGAATCTCAGGAACTGATAATGTTCTGGATGAATCGGAATATGAAGGTAAACATCCTGCAAGTCTATTGTAGACATATAATGTCCTTGCTGAACAAAAGGCAGAATAGTCCTTATAGTCACCATCTTGAAAGTTGGTACTCTTACATAACGATTCAAAATTTTCATATCCAGAACTGGTCTGAATTAATTTTCTTTCTTTGGGACAATGAATAGATTTGAATAAAACCCCAGACCTTGTTCCTGAAAAGGAACCGGCATGATTACCCCTGAAACCTCCAGGTCTGAAACACTCTTCAGGAATGCCTGAGCTTTTACTGGATTTACTGGGATGCGTGAGAGAAAAAAAGCTTGAATTTATTACAATTTGAGGAAGGCTTCCAATTGGAAACAGTTTCCTTGGGGGGAGGATTAGGTTTTTGTTCCTTATTTTGACGAAAGGAACGAAAATGATTAGAAGCCTTGGATTTACCCTTAGGTTTTTTATCCTGAGGCAAAAAAACTCCCTTCCCCCCAGGAACAGTTGAAATAAAAGAATCCAAATGAGAACCAAATAAATTAATACCTTGGAAACAAAGAGATAGTAATCGAGACTTAGATGTCATATCAGCATTCCAAGATTTAAGCCACAAAGCTCTTCTAGTTAAAATAGCTAAAGACATGGATCTAACATCAATTTTGATAATATAAAAAATTGCATCACAAATAAAATGATTAGCATGTTGTAGTAAACGAACAATGCTATATAAGTCAGAATCCAATTCTTGCTGCGCTAAATTCTCCAACCAAAAAGTTGAAGCAGCTGCAACATCAGCCAAAGAAATTGCAGGCCTAAGAAGATGACCTGAATATAAATAGGCTTTCCTTAGATAAGATTCAAGCTTCCTATCTAAAGGATCTTTAAAGGAAATACTATCTTCCATAAAAATAGTGGTTCGTTTAGCAAGAGTAGAAATAGCCCCATCAACTTTGGGGATCTTTTCCCAAAACTCTATTGAAATTGCTGGTAAAGGATACAATTTTCTAAACCTTGCAGAATTCCATTCCTTATAAATCATATCACAAATAGCATCAGGAATAGGAAAAACCTCTGGAGTAAACCACAGGAGGTTTAAAAACAGAATTTAAACGTTTACTGGTTTTAATATCAAGAGGACTAGCTTCCACAATATCCAAAGTAATTAACACTTCTTTTAACAAAGAACGCATATACTCCATTTTAAATAAATAATTAGATTTGTCAGTGTCAATATCAGAGGAAGGATCTTCTGAATCAGATAGATCCTCATCAGAGGTGGATTATTCATTATGCTGTTGGTTATTTGAAATTTCATCAACTTTATGAGACGTTTTAAAAGACCTCTTACGCTTATTAGAAGGTGGAAATGCAGACAAAGCCTTCTGAATAGAATTAGTAACAAATTATTTAAAATTCATAGGTATATCATGTACATTAGAAGTTGAAGGAACTGCAACCAGCAATGTACTATTACTGATGGACACACTATCTACATGTAAAAGTTTATCATGGCAACTAATACAAATGACATTAGGAGAAATAATATCCACAATTTTACAACAAATGCACTTAGCTTTGGTAGAACCGATATCAGGCAGCAAAGTTCCAACAGATACTTCTGAGGCAGGATCAGATTGAGACATCTTGCAGAATGTAAAAGAAAAAAACAACATATAAAGCAAAATTATCAATTTCCTTATATGACAGTTTCAGGAATGGGAAAAAATGCAAATAGCATAGCCCTCTGACATAGAAAAAGGCAAGAGGTAAAGCAATGGGGCAAATAAATAATGAAAAAAAGTTTGTCGCCAAGTATGACGCACAACGTAAAACAATTTTTTTTGGCGCCAACCATGTCTGGAAATGACACACGCGTCACTAATGACGCAACCCTGTGTGAAACCTCTGCGTCAATTACGACGCCGGAAATGACGAACTTGCATCAACAGACGTGCCTTTCGTGCCAAAAAATCCACATATAGCAGATAGCCAAACTAGTACTGAAACAGTTATCAGTAGAAGTAATGGTATATGAGAGTATATCGTTGATCTGAAAAGGGAGGTAGGAGATGAATGTCTACGACCAATAACAGAGAACCTATGAAAAAGACCCCCGTTAGGAAAATCATTGCATTCAATAGGTGATACTCTCCACGTCCCTCTGACATTCGCTGTACTCTGAGAGGAATCGAGCTTCAAAATGCTGAGAAGCGCATGTCAACGTAGAAATCTTAGCACAAACTTTCTTCACCAGCTCCATAGGAGGCAAAGTTTGTAAAACTGAATTGTGGGTGTGGTGAGGGGTGTATTAATAGGCATTTTGAGGTTTGGGAAACTTTGCCCCTCCTGGTAGGATTGTATATCCCATACGTCACTAGCTCATAGACTCTTGCCAATTACATGAAAGAAATATAATCTTCTCCACATGGAAATCAAAAAAAAAAAACGAGTTTCACACAACTGCTAAATACTATCAAAGCAAAATTTATTTTAGAACACTTGGATTATATGTTAAATGCAGAATTAGACATCAAGAATTTTTTTTGGAAGTGGGGCTGCTATATAAAGATTATGTGGGTAAAGAACTAAACCAATCAGGTCGCAGACTGCTTCTTAACTTTTCTCTTTCGCGCCGAACGAAGCTTCAAAGTTATCAATAATCCGATTGTCTTCGACACACAATAGACGCGAAATTTTACGGCTTGGTTTTTAGTACATTCATGTAACGAAGTGCCATCCGCATGGTGCGAATGCCGGCGGGTTATTTCGATACGGTCTGTGCGAAAAAATTGACGCCTTAGTACATGGCGCCCTATGCCTGTAAATGTACAAAAGCAATATATATATTCATTTGTTAATACTTTATATGTGCAGAATGCCATGTTAAGGGGGGATCTTATACAGATTTAAGTTTTTTTTCTGGCTTTTTTCCTCTTCTAACCCCCCCCCCCCCATCCCTCTCATATAGTTCAACAGTTGGGAGGAGCATGGGTAATAGACCTGACCTAATATGCATAATATTTAAAGTATATAGCTTTTTTGGATTTAAGGTACTTTTAGTTTTGGTTTATTAGTTGTTAAATGATAACTTTTATAGGATATTCTCTATTTTTCTGAGAGTTTTCTGAAACAATATGATCTAAGTAAGATTATGTTAACTATTAAAAATGTAAAATTAAGTATTATTTGTAGGCTTTACATCTGTTTGTTCAAAAGGGAGGGAAGAAAAATTAGAAAAGGGAAGAAAGGTGCAAATAGTTGAAGAAAAACAAAGAAAAATAAGATTTTTTTTTATGTTAATTGGGGTTCCAGGAGAAGTATTGTTATGTTTCATTTGTTTCTAATAAATAATAAAAAGTTATGGGGGAAAGCTATATCTGAGCTGCGTCTCGGAAACTAAAATGTTAATGTGGGCTGTGCTCCCAAAACTTGCTTTTTTTTTTTACTTTTCTTTTTTTTTTTTTTTTGCTATTTCTCTTTTGATGATTGTGATTCTGTTGGTGCCCTTTCCTTTCTAAACAATAAAAAGATTATTTAAAAAAAAAAAAACTTATGCAAATTGAATTTTTTTTTATTTGAAACTGGAAATAGCAAAGTGCTACTTGTACTTATTGCCCTATAACTTGCAAAAAAAAGTAAAGAACATGTAAACATTGGGTATTTCTAAACTCAGGACACAATTTAGAAACTATTTAGCTTGGGTGTTTTTTGGTGATTGTAGATGTGAAACAGATTTTGGGGGTCAAAGTTAGAAAAGGTGTTTTGTTTTTTTAATTTTTTTCATATTTTATATTTTTTTATAGTAAATTATAAGATATGATGAAAATGGTATCTTTAGAAAGTCAATTTAATGGCGAGAAAAACTGTATATAATGTGTGGGTATAGTAAATGAGTAAGAGGAAAATTACAGCTAAACACAAACACTGCAGAAATGTAAAAATAGCCCTGGTCCTTAAGGGTAAGAATTTGAAAAATGTCCTTGTCCTTAAGCGGTTAAAAACTTACTTTGAATCTAAAGAATCTCTAGAAGCCTCTTGCATTCACTCTTTGATGATTCTTGAAGAGAAATGCAATTTAGACTTTCGAGATTCAGGTGTGAAGAAGCATGGCTCAATATGATTTGACTCACTGTTTGTAATTAATATTGTTAATGTATCAAAAACATCTTAATAAAAATGATTTAAACATAACAACTTACTTAGAACCTTCCAATTTAGCACTGTTGATGAGATTAGCCTGGGACACCAACTGAAAGGGGCTGATAGCAGACCCCCACATCTCCCCTGCATATGAAAAGCCACATTATACAAACAGAAGTAGTCTGAAGTCTGTATACATCAGTATGCATCTAAAACGTTGGGGCTTGGTTGGGAGTCTGAAAATCAGCAGAATGTTATTTAGAAATAAGCAAAACTATACATTTTTACAAAAACACGCCCAGATAGGTTATATAAATGGATCTACTAAACATTTATGCAAAGAAAAATCTAGCGTGCAATGCCCCTTTAAATGTTATAAAGTGTATTAATATAACAATGTTGGTTGTTCCAAGGTGGGGAATGGTTAGTAAAGGCGTTATCTATCTTTTTAAAAAATAACAATTTTGGTGTTGTGTCCCTTTAATTAAACGTATCTGTAATACAGTGTACAGCATTCTGCTTCTGTTATCCAGTCAGCTACTATTTTAACTAAACAGGCTAAATTTTGGTACTTTGTGCACAAGTGCTAATCCTCATTATTTTTTATTATATTTATTTTTTACCACATACAAATGATAATTTGTTGTTTTTTTATCTTAATGACAATGTCTTGTATAGGATACATATTTTTGGGGAAGACAATTTTAAAGTGCGACTTCAGGGTACATCCAAAATATAGATCCTACCATTGATTAATATTTTAGATATTTTAATAGAAGGTTTACCACTGAATCCTTATTCTTAAAACCAACATATTAGAACATATTTGTAGGTTTTTGTGTTTCAGTAGTAGATCATGAAATAATCCTGTTTTAATCTCCTTTATTAATTCAGATTCCTTCCATATCTTTCCTTCAGTGAATAAGAGACACAATTAAATTGATAGAAAAGTCAAAATTAAACTTGCATGATTCAGATAGAGCATGTCATTTTAATACCTTTTAAATTCACTTCTATTTTAAAAAATGATTTATTCTCTTGGTATCCCTTGTTCAAGAAGAATACACACATCGACTAGTGGGAGCTAGCTGCTGATTGGTGCCTGCACACATTTGACTCTTGTGATTTATTGACTAACTAGATGTGTTCAGCAAGCTGCCAGTAGTGCAATGCTGTTCCTTCAGTAATGGATAACAAGAGATTGAAGCATATTTGGAAAGTTGTTTGAAATTGTATGTTCTATCTGAATCATGAAAGAAAATCTTGGGGTTTCCTGTCCCTTTTAAATAGAAGCATTTTTGTAATATGTTTCCATTAACGTAAATAGTAAGTTTTACTGTATTTCAGTAGCATATGCTCATGGGGGCCTGTGCACTGTATTCAAACATCAAACCTTCTGGTCCAGCTGTGGATTTGACACAAATGAAGTCTTTACTGATGCGATACACACCACCGTGGTGTTGGATACAGATGCATGGGCCCTCTGCTTATGTGCGTATGTTGCTTAAAACCAGTAATAACATTTTTAGTTTTGAATAGAAGAATATTTGCAATATTCTTCCATTACTAAAAATGCTTCTAGTAAAAGTTTAAGCAAAGTTTAAAACTAACCGCCCGCACGAAGTATAACAAAAAAACTAACCTCCCGCACGAAGTATTAACAAACACCTAAACCGCCAACCCCAACATTGCAAATTAATAAAGTAATTAAGCCCTAATCCGCAAATTAAACAACAAAAATAACATAATTTAAATATTAACCCCTAAACCGCCAACCCACCACATCACAATAAACCTAATTAACCTATTAACCCCTTAACCCACCAAAGTCCCACATTGCAATAAACCTAATTAACCTATTAACTCCTAAACCGCCAAACCCCCACATCACAATAAACCTAATTAACCTATTAACTCCTAAACCGCCAACCCCCCCACAACGCAAATAACTATTTTAATTTAACTAAGCCCCCTAACCCCAATACTACGTTACAATTTAAATAATAAAACCTAACATTAAATTACAAATAAATTAATCTAAAATAACAAAAAATAAAAAATTTCAGCTCTTTTGCTGCCCGTAAAAGAGCATGCAGTTATTTTACAAGCCCTTAAAAACCCTAACCTAAAAAATAAAAAAATTAATAAAAAAAAGCCTAAAACTAAGCCCCAAATATTTACTCAATGTTCCTGAAGTCCGACGGAGAAGGTCTTCTTGCAGGCGGCTCCATCATCTTCTATCTTCATCTGGAGCGAAGGCGGGGCAGAGCGGAGGTGCAAAGCCGGCTTCCCCGATACACGGATCCTCAGCGGCAGTCCTCAAGGCAGTTCTCAGAAGCAGTCCTCAAGGCAGCTCTCAGCGGCGGTCCTCACACACTTAAGATTAAATGCAAGGGTAATAAGGATGTATCTTTCGGAATTTTTCTATTTCTGTTATCGGATGAATATGTTGTGTGATTTTTCTTACAACCTCAATAAAAATATGTAAAAAAAAAAAAAAAAAATTAAATGCAAGGTACCCCATATTTATTGGGGTACCTTACATTCCTATTGGCTGAAATTTTTAAATCAGCCAATAGGATGAGAGCTACTGAAATCTTATTGACTGATTTGAAAAGCCAATAGGGTTTCAGTAGCTCTAATCCTATTGGCTGATTTAAAAATTTCAGCTAATAGGAATGCAAGGTACCCTAAATGGATTGTGGTACCTTTCATTAAATTTTTAGTATACGCCGGAGATCGGATGAAGAGGAGCCTCCACACCGCTGAGGATCGCCGCCGCTAAGGACCACTGCTCTGGATCCATGTATCGGAGAAGACCGCTTAGCACCTTCGCTCAGCGCCTCCTTCGCACAAGATGAAGATAGAAGATGATGGAGCCATCTGGACCTTCTGTGCCGCACTTCAGGAAAAGTGAGTTCCTATTTGGGGCTTAGTCTTAGGATTTTTTTATTTTTTTATTTATTTTGAAGAATAGGGATTTAATGGGCTGTAAAAGAGCTGACTGCCCTTTTAAGGGCAGTAAAAGAGCGGAATGCCCATACATGCCCCTTTAGGGGCAATGGGTAGGTTAAGTTTCTTTTAGTGTTACGTTTTTTTATTTTGGGGGGGTTTACTGTTAGGAGGTAATTGGTAATTCTTGTAAGTTAAAGAGCTGTTTAACTTAGGGCAATGCCCTACAAAAGGCCCTATTGGTAGTTTAGTATTAGATTAGGGGGTGTTTTTTTATTTTTATAGTGGTATTAGTTTAGGTTTACATTTTTTATTTTGGATATTTTTGTTTATTTTTTTCTGTAATTCTACATTATTATTTTTTTAGTAAAATTAGCTTGGGGGTTTGTATTTTTTAAACATTGACTGCCAACTGAGCAGACTTATCGCCTAGTATATAATAAAGACAAAAAACATAATTTATGTAAGAACTTACCTAAAGGCAAGAGTCCATGAGCTAGTGACATATGGGATATACTAGCCTACCAGGAGGGGCAAAGTTTCCCAAACCTCAAAATGCCTATAAATACACCCCTCACCACACCCACAATTCAATTTAACCAATAGCCAAGCAGTGGGGTGATAAAGAAAGGAGTAGAAAGCATCAACAAAGGAAATTTGGAAATAATTGTGCTTTATATAAAAAAATCATAATCACCATAAAAAGGGGTGGGCCTCATGGACTCTTGCCAATATGAAAGAAATTAATTTATCAGGTAAGTTCTTACATAAATTATGTTTTCTTTCATGTCCATTAGCTAGTGACATATGGGATATCAATACCCAAGATGTGGATCTTCCACTCAAGAGTCACTAGAGAGGGAGGGAATAAAAATAAAAACAGCCATATTCTGCTGAAAAAAATTAATCCACAACCCAAAAAAATAAGTTTATTTTCATTTTTGAAAGAAAAAAACTTAAATCAAAAGCAGAAGAATCAAACTGAAACAGCTGCCTGAAGAACTTTTCTACCAAAAACTGCTTCCAAAGAAGCAAATACATCAAAACGGTAGAATTTAGTAAATGTATGCAAAGAGGACCAAGTTGCCGCTTTGCAAATCTGATCAACTGAAGCTTCATTCTTAAAAGCCCATGAAGTGGAGACCGATCTAGTAGAATGAGCTGTAATTCTCTGAGGCGAGGCCTGACCCGACTCCAAATAAGCTTGATGAATTAAAAGTTTCAACCAAGAAGCCAAGGAAATAGCAGAAGCCTTCTGACCTTTCCTAGGACCAGAAAATAAAATAAATAGACTGGAAGTCTTCCTGAAATCTTTAGTAGCTTCCACATAATATTTCAAAGCTCTTACCACATCCAAAGAATCCAAAGAAAAGGATCTCTCCAAAGAATTATTAGGATTAGGACATAAGGAAGGGACAACAATTTCTCTACTAATGTTGTTAGAATTCACAACCTTAGGTAAAAATTGAAAAGAAGTCCGCAAAACTGCCTTATCCTGATGAAAAATCAGAAAAGGAGATTCACAAAAAAGAGCAGATAATTTGGAAACTCTTCTAGCAGAAGAGATGGCCAAAAGAAACAACACTTTCCAAGAAAGTAGTTTAATGTCTAAAGAATGCATAGGTTCAAATGGAGGAGCCTGTAAAGCCTTCAGAACCAAATTAAGACTCCAAGGAGGAGAAATTGACTTAATGACAGGCTTAATATGAATTAAAGCCTGTACAAAACAGTGTATATCAGGAAGTATAGCAATCTTTCTGTGAAATAAAACAGAAAGAGCGGAGATTTGTCCTTTCAAGGAACTTGCAGACAAACCCTTATCCAAACTATCCTGAAGAAACTGTAAAATTCTAGGAATTCTAAAAGAATGCCAGGAGAATTTATGAGAAGAACAGCATGAAATGTAAGTCTTCCAAACTCTATAATAAATCTTTCTAGAGACAGATTTACAAGCTTGTAACATAGTATTAATCACTGAGTCAGAGAAACCTCTATGACTTAGAACTAAGCGTTCAATTTCTATACCTTCAAATTTAATGATTTGAGATCCTGATGGAAAAACGGACCTTGAGATAGTAGGTCCTGCCGTAAAGGAAATGGCCAAGGTGGGCAACTGGACATCTGAACCAGATCCGCATACCAAATCCTGTGTGGCCATGCTGGAGCCACCAGAAACACAAAAGACTGTTCCATGATGATTTTGGAGATCACTCTTGGAAGGAGAACTAGAGGCGGGAAGATGTAAGCAGGATGATAACACCAAGGAAGTGTCAGCGCATCCACTGCTTCCGTCTGAACATCCCTGGACCTGGACAGGTATCTGGGAAGTTTCTTGTTTAGATGAGAGGCCATGAGATCTATCTCTGGAAGACCCCACATCTGAATAATCTGAGAAAACACATCTGGATGGAGAGACCACTCCCTTGGATGTAAAGTCTGGCGGCTGAGATAATCCGCCTCCCAATTGTCTACACCTGGAATATGCACCACAGAGATTAGACAGGAGCTGGATTCCGCCCAAGCAAGTATCCGAGATACTTCTTTCATAGCTTGGGGACTGTGAGTCCCACCCTGATGATTGACATAAGCCACAGTTGTGATAGTGTCTGACTGAAAACAAATGAACGGTTCTCTCTTTAGCAGAGGCCAGAACTGAAGAGCCCTGAGAGTGATTTTGGAGATCACTCTTGGAAGGAGAACTAGAGGCGGGAAGATGTAAGCAGGATGATAACACCAAGGAAGTGTCAGCGCATCCACTGCTTCCGTCTGAACATCCCTGGACCTGGACAGGTATCTGGGAAGTTTCTTGTTTAGATGAGAGGCCATGAGATCTATCTCTGGAAGACCCCACATCTGAATAATCTGAGAAAACACATCTGGATGGAGAGACCACTCCCTTGGATGTAAAGTCTGGCGGCTGAGATAATCCGCCTCCCAATTGTCTACACCTGGAATATGCACCACAGAGATTAGACAGGAGCTGGATTCCGCCCAAGCAAGTATCCGAGATACTTCTTTCATAGCTTGGGGACTGTGAGTCCCACCCTGATGATTGACATAAGCCACAGTTGTGATAGTGTCTGACTGAAAACAAATGAACGGTTCTCTCTTTAGCAGAGGCCAGAACTGAAGAGCCCTGAGAATTGCACGGAGTTCTAAAATATTTATTGGTAATCTCGCCTCTTGAGATTTCCAAACCCCTTGTGCTGTCAGAGATCCCCAAACAGCTCTCCAACCTGAAAGACTTGCATCTGTTGAGATCACAGTCCAGGTTGGCGAACAAAAGAAGCCCCTTGAATCAAACAATGGTGATCTATCCACCATGTCAGAGAGTGTTGTACATTGGGATTCAAGGATATTAATTGTGATATCTTTGTATAATCCCTGCACCATTGATTCAGCATACAAAGCTGTAGAGGTCTCATGTGAAAATGAGCAAAGGGGATCGCGTCCGATGCTGCAGTCATGAGACCTAAAACTTCCATGCACATAGCCACTGAAGGGAATGAATGAGACTGAAGGTGCTGGCATGCTGCAACCAATTTTAAACGTCTCTTGTCTGTTAGAGACAAAGTCATGGACACTGAATCTATCTGGAAGCCTCAAAAGGTGACCCTTGTCTGAGGAATCAAGAAACTTTTTGGTAAATTGATCCTCCAACCATGTTTCCGAAGAAACAACACTAGTTGATTCGTGTGAGATTCTGCAGTACGTAAAGACTGAGCTAGTACCAAGATATCGTCCAAATAAGGAAACACCGCAATACCCTGTTCTCTGATTACAGCTAGTAGGGCACCCAGAACCTTTGAAAAGATTCTTGAAGCTGTTGCTAGGCCAAATGGAAGAGCAACAAATTGGTAATGCTTGTCTAGAAAAGAGAATCTCAGAAACTGATAGTGTTCTGGATGAATCGGAATATGAAGGTATGCATCCTGCAAGTCTATTGTGGACATATAATGTCCTCGCTGAACAAAAGGCAGCATAGTCCTTATAGTCACCATCTTGAAAGTTGGTACTCTTACATAACGGATCAAAATTTTCAGATCCAGAACTGGTCTGAATAAATTTTCTTTCTTTGGTACAATGAATAGGTTTGAATAAAACCCCAAACTTTGTTCCTGAGGAGGAACTGGCATGATTACCCCTGAAGACTCAAGGTCTGAAACACACTTCAGAAAAGCCTTAGCTTTTACTGGATTTACAGGGATACGTGAGAGAAAATATCTTCTCACGGGAGGTCTTACTCTGAATCCTATTCGATACCCTTGAGAGACAATGCTCTGAATCCAATGATTTTGGACAGATTTTATCCAAAAATCCTTGAAAAACCTTAATCTGCCCCCTGCCAGCTGAGCTGGAATGAGGGCCGCACCTTCATGCGGACTTAGGGGCTGACTTTGATTTCCTAAATGGCTTGGATTTATTCCAATTTGAGGAAGGCTTCCAATTGGAAGCAGATTCCTTGGGGGGAGGATTGAGTTTTTGTTCCTTATTCTGATGAAAGGAACAAAAACGGTTAGAAGCCTTAGATTTACCTTTAGGTTTTTTATCCTGAGGCAGAAAAATTCCTTTTCCCCCAGTGATAGTTGAAATAATAGAATCCAACTGAGAACCAAATAAATTATTACCTTGGAAAGAAAGAGATAGTAATCTAGATTTAGATGTCATATCAGCATTCCAAGATTCAACCCCCAGTCATTCGACCGAAGGGAAAGGGAGAAAAAAAAAAAGGGAGTAACACAAGGTGTAGAGGTGCCTGAGGTTAAGTAAAAAAACCGTCTTGAAATTAAAGGGCAGGGCTGTGGACTCACCATATACGGAAAGAAATAGATCAGGTAAGCATAAATCCTGTTTTCTTTCCTAAGATATGACGAGTCCATGGTTTCATTAATTACTGTTGGGAATCAATATCCAAGCTAGAGGACACAGATGAATAGGGAGGGACAAGACAAGTAGACCTAAACAGAAGGCAGCACCGCTTGAAACCTTTCTCCCAAAAGATGCAAATTTGAAAAATTTGAAATAAAGACCAAGTTGCAGCCTTGCAAAACCACTCCACAGAAGCTTCATCTGTGAAAATCCAAGAAGAAGAGGCAGCCCTCATGTAATGAGCCACAACTCTCTCAGGAGACTATAGCCCACAGTCTGAAAAACAAAAACAAAATAAACTTCTCAACCAGAGAAAAGAGAAGTAGCTTTCTGATACAGATAAAAAATATTAAGCATGCACAACATACAAATTGTGCACGCATGTTCCTCAACATGTAAGAATGAGGACACAGAGAGGGAACAACAAATTCCCAAACAAAATTTCCACTTAAGATAAATAACCGCCTTATCCGAAATAAGATAAGACGAATTATACTGCAAAGCCGAGAGTACCTAAACTCTCCGAGCAGAAGATATAGCCAAAAAGAAAAACTTCCAAGATAAAAATGATTAAAATCTATGGAATGCCGGTGTCCGGACGGCAGCCATGACGGGCTGAAAAAATAGAAGCTCCTAATGTTTTAAGGGATAATCCGTCGATTAACTGTACATTAGCTGTAATTCTACCATTTGAATGATCTAAATCTGATTCCAGAAGTGCTGCTGCACACACAGATACCAAGATTGTGGAAATCATCTTAACTGAAGCTAATCTGGACGGAGACGAAGTGTCGGCCTACTAATATCGACCCTAATATTCCCTCCCGGTTGGAGCTGACTCTGTCAACCTTCTATATACAATGGAGGAGAACTACGAGATTTTGCACCTAATGCTAATGGATATTGCCCACAAGATGGATATTCAATTTAGCGACCTTTCCGAGACACTGGGATGTACTGCTCAGATGACAGAAGTCGAGCAGCCTGCTAGCCCGAGATTTGCTATCGATCCACCACGCACTGAGCAATTAGAATCAGCGCAATTAACAATACCCCGGAGAGTGAAGGCGGGAGCGAGTCTGAATGTACCGGCAGGATCTAAGAACACAGGCAAGACACCATTTTCAGACAGATTACCCCCTCCAGGCAAAGCTACACAGTCATCCGCAGTATCTACCCTAAGCTCTGGAGAGGAGCGGCACATTGCTAGACGGAGCACAGTATTGCCACAAACCAGCCCGTCTCTCCTTCTATCTCTGGCATCTCATTGGTGATCTGTGATTGTACGCCACAACTGGATTATAGATCCACTGTATCCATCCTCGTTCTCTGACACCGAGCTGGTAATTCCACCCACAACCCTAACGGGAGCTGTACTTAGCTTCCCAAACCGAAGGCTCCGCTCAGTCCTTCTCAATTTGCAGGTCGTTCAGTTCGAAGTTTCATGCGGACTTAGGACCGGAATTGGCTGACTATACTCTCTCTGGGGTCCTATAAATTCCAGGGGTTTAAGCGGATCACTGACTGGGTTATGTAGATTTTGTACACTTTATAGGTTTGGCGTTAATTAAGTTTAAGCTATGGTTTCATATGTGATAAGTAATGTCTCACTACATTTATTTCTATGCCCTTATTCCACCACCTCAGTGCACCCTTTCAATACTTCGGAATAACCAGCATTATAACTTCAGTGTCCTGAGGTTTTTAGCACTATATAGCTCTATTTATGTCTTTCACAGAGTAAGAGACCTGGACATTCCCCCGCTGAGAACTCCCAGTATAACTGGAGCGCTGACTCATTATTCTCTGTGTTATATGCTATTATGAGAGTCATGCTCCTACCCTTCAACTGCTAAGTACCTCTCATTGTATGTTCATTACACTTTGCTGTTTTATGATACACCTTGGACCCTAAAATATTTAAAAGATTTAACTTAGTAAATGTGAACTGCAGCTTAACAAAGCTATCTAGAATGTATCTCCCAAAGTTCAATTTAGTATGTATATCTTATTTGAGCTGAGCTGTTTACAGATGGTTTTTTTCTATAGTTATGCCTAGAAATATTTATTTAAATGTCCAAATGCAGATACATTACGCTTTGCTATACTTTGGTGCACCTGGGACCCTAAAAGATTCAATTTAGTGACTGTACGCTATTGTTTAACAACGTTGTCTAGAATATGTTCTCTAAAGTTCAATTTTTGTACGTATATCTTATATGGGTTGTGATGTTCACGGAGGGTTGCAATACAATGTACCTGTTTTCACTTTTGTATATTGTTCTATAGAGATAGCACCATATACGTAGCTCCCTTTAATGGCTATTATAGACTACACGTAGTGTACAGGGCAGCTGAACATGTTATATGATATTTACTTAGAGAGGTACTTGCTGCAGCAGCCTTAATAGTATTTTTGAAAGCGTGATACAATTTCTCACGCACTTGAAGCTAAACAGGATATTTATTCTTATCTTTATATTTGTTAGTTCCGACTGTTATGATTTTAAATTACTGCTCTTTCAATTTATTGGTTGTATGACATTTATATAATGGTTATGGTTGTACTATATCCTAAGTCACTTACTATTTCTGCAGAATCCTTCACATTTTATATGGGCAGAGTGTTACTAAAACAAAAAACAAACAAAACAAAAACAAAAACAAAAAAAAAACGGGCACAGTGTATGCTCATGTGTCACAAGCCTCTTTTGAAGGTCCTATTTACTATAGTATAGCCCGTACATACTAAGTAACGCTCGCCCAGAGTTATACCTGTTGGCTGGCATTCCATCACACTCACAGACACATAGTTTACCTCCCCAAAATATTGTGATACCCAATAAAGCCCTTAGGATCATATTCTACATAGTTACTCATTGATCACTATAAGCTCCATCATAGCTACTCTTTAATCTGGTGGTCCAATAGGGCCATCTTCTGTCATCCCCCACAGGTTTAATCCCTAACTCTATATAGTAGATCCTTATGAGCCCTCCCTTGGTTACAGGAGTCTTCTTTTTTATTACTCAATTTCTCAATATATCTTGCTCCATGGATCATTAGCACCATACCATTTAAAACCTCCTGGACACGCCTCCACCCCCTCCTTACTTTTTTAATCATTAATATATACGCTCTAGATCAATAACTCATATATTAAGCGGTGCTTACCCGCTGATTGTTATTGACTATTTTGACATTTCCCCCCCCCCTTACCATATACTCATTTATTTCTTTGAAGCTCACAAAGAGCTGCCCATCTGACTACCAGCTTTATTTTACATTCATAGATCATTTGGCCTATAAATTGGCCCCTACCTAGTCAGTCTATCCTGCTATTATATTGTAAAATCAAGGTTTCATTAGCCTACCTATTGTTTATTTTATAATTCTTGAAATATTGTGCCCAATTCTACTTGTATTTTCTTTGTTGTTAAAAGGCGATCAATTTTTTATGTTTGATGTACAAAACCTCAATAAAAATTATTTAAAAAAAAAATAATAAAAAAAAAAAATCTATGGAATGCCATGGCTCAAACTAAGCCTGCTGCAAAACCTTAAAACCAAGGTTACAACTCAAAGAGGAGCAACAGACTTAAACACAGGCCTGATACTAACCAGGGTCTGACAAAAAGATTACATGTCTGGCACATCCGCCAGACACCTGTGTAAAAAAGGATAACGCAGAAATATGACCCTTCAGAAAACTGACTAACAAACCATCCTCCAGACCTTCCCGGAGAAAAAGCAAAAACCCCCAGGAATCCTCACCCTACTTCTAAGAGTAGTCCTGGGATTCACACCAATCAGGGAATTTACGCCATACCTTATGGTAAAAATTACCAGTAATAGGGTTGCGAGCCTGAATCATGGTCTCAATGACCGATTTAAAAAAAAAAAAAAAACACGCTTAGACAGAACTAAGCATTCAATCTCCGAAACCACCACCAATGTGGAAGAAATACATCTCCGCTAGGTCTGTAATACCAGATCCTGCGAGACTATGCCGGAACTATTCAAATACCAATGCACATTCCCATTTGATACGAGCCATGGCTCGTGGAAGGGGAACAAACTGAGAAACAGGGACGTCAGACTGTTAAATACCCCGACAGTTCTGTGGGATTTCAGAGTAGCCTGCTGATCTCTTGACCTTTAACATAACTTGGCAAACTGCCCATTTGAGGGTTAACCTGGAGAACATCTCCAGGAGAAGCGCCCACTCCCCAGGACGAAAAATCTGACTGCTCAAGAAGCCCGCTCCTGGTATTCACTCCTAAAATGTGAATAGTGAATAAACGAATGTGAGCATCCGCCCACCAAACAATCCACGGCAACCATAGCGAAGGAACTCCAGATTCCTCCCAGGTGGTTAATGTAAACCACTGAGATGAAATTGTTCAACTAGAACCTGAAAAACTGGTTAAGACAACTGAGGCCAAACCATCAGAGCATTGAAGATCGCTCTCAACTCCAAGATGGTTATGGGAAGAGCAGACTCCTCTCAAATCCATAGTCACCCACCCAACAGGCTAGCGACCAAGGTCACTATTACTCAGGAAGGTCTCTGGAAGCATGTGCCCCGAGACAGATGCTCCTGAGAAAACCAAGAATGCAGGCCACAATCCCGCTACCTCTCGTAAGCTAAGAAAACGATCTATCACTAATTCCACTCTCTGATCCACAGGGAAGAATCTCATGTTGACAGATCTAGATCTATCCTCCGACACAGAGCCACAAGATCCCCGGTCCACTATCTGAACATGCATAACAGCAGACACTCAGATGGAATCGAGCAAAGGAATGATTATCCAATAAAACCACCATCAGACTAATTACCTCCATACATTGAACCACTAAATGGCCAAACAAAAGAGGACCGAAAGAAACAAGAGAAAAGAATCCTCTATTTTATGACCTCTGACAAAAATATTATCAGAGATAGGGAAACTAAGATGGTCCCTAAGAAAACTACCTCTGTAGCTGGAACAAGAGAACTCATTTTCAGATTCACTTCCCATCCGTGGGAATGAGATAAGACAACAAGATCTCTGAATGAGAGTTTGTTTGTTGAAAAGATGGTGCCTTAACCATAATGACGTCCAGGAAGGACGCCACAGCAATTCCCGGAAACCTAATCACTGCCAAGATAGCCCCCACTGCCAAGATAGCCGAGAGTACCTAAACTCTCCGAGCAGAAGATATAGCCAAAAAGAAAAACTTCCAAGATAAAAATGATTAAAATCTATGGAATGCCGGTGTCCGGACGGCAGCCATGACGGGCTGAAAAAATAGAAGCTCCTAATGTTTTAAGGGATAATCCGTCGATTAACTGTACATTACCTGTAATTCTACCATTTGAATGATCTAAATCTGATTCCAGAAGTGCTGCTGCACACACAGATACCAAGATTGTGGAAATCATCTTAACTGAAGCTAATCTGGACGGAGACGAAGTGTCGGCCTACTAATATCGACCCTAATATTCCCTCCCGGTTGGAGCTGACTCTGTCAACCTTCTATATACAATGGAGGAGAACTACGAGATTTTGCACCTAATGCTAATGGATATTGCCCACAAGATGGATATTCAATTTAGCGACCTTTCCGAGACACTGGGATGTACTGCTCAGATGACAGAAGTCGAGCAGCCTGCTAGCCCGAGATTTGCTATCGATCCACCACGCACTGAGCAATTAGAATCAGCGCAATTAACAATACCGCGGAGAGTGAAGGCGGGAGCGAGTCTGAATCTACCTGCAGGATCTAAGAACACAGGCAAGACACCATTTTCAGACAGATTACCCCCTCCAGGCAAAGCTACACAGTCATCCGCAGTATCTACCCTAAGCTCTGGAGAGGAGCGGCACATTGCTAGACGGAGCACAGTATTGCCACAAACCAGCCCATCTCTCCGCCCGGTTGGGGAAACTCTCCTTCTATCTCTGGCATCTCATTGGTGATCTGTGATTGTACGCCACAACTGGATTATAGATCCACTGTATCCATCCTCGTTCTCTGACACCGAGCTGGTAATTCCACCCACAACCCTAACGGGAGCTGTACTTAGCTTCCCAAACCGAAGGCTCCGCTCAGTCCTTCTCAATTTGCAGGTCGTTCAGTTCGAAGTTTCATGCGGACTTAGGACCAGAATTGGCTGACTATACTCTCTCTGGGGTCCTATAAATTCCAGGGGTTTAAGCGGATCACTGACTGGGTTATGTAGATTTTGTACACTTTATAGGTTTGGCGTTAATTAAGTTTAAGCTATGGTTTCATATGTGATAAGTAATGTCTCACTACATTTATTTCTATGCCCTTATTCCACCACCTCAGTGCACCCTTTCAATACTTCGGAATAACCAGCATTATAACTTCAGTGTCCTGAGGTTTTTAGCACTATATAGCTCTATTTATGTCTTTCACAGAGTAAGAGACCTGGACATTCCCCCGCTGAGAACTCCCAGTATAACTGGAGCGCTGACTCATTATTCTCTGTGTTATATGCTATTATGAGAGTCATGCTCCTACCCTTCAACTGCTAAGTACCTCTCATTGTATGTTCATTACACTTTGCTGTTTTATGATACACCTTGGACCCTAAAATATTTAAAAGATTTAACTTAGTAAATGTGAACTGCAGCTTAACAAAGCTATCTAGAATGTATCTCCCAAAGTTCAATTTAGTATGTATATCTTATTTGAGCTGAGCTGTTTACAGATGGTTTTCTCTATAGTTATGCCTAGAAATATTTATTTAAATGTCCAAATGCAGATACATTATGCTTTGCTATACTTTGGTGCACCTGGGACCCTAAAAGATTCAATTTAGTGACTGTACGCTATTGTTTAACAACGTTGTCTAGAATATGTTCTCTAAAGTTCAATTTTTGTACGTATATCTTATATGGGTTGTGATGTTCACGGAGGGTTGCAATACAATGTACCTGTTTTCACTTTTGTATATTGTTCTATAGAGATAGCACCATATACGTAGCTCCCTTTAATGGCTATTATAGACTACACGTAGTGTACAGGGCAGCTGAACATGTTATATGATATTTACTTAGAGAGGTACTTGCTGCAGCAGCCTTAATAGTATTTTTGAAAGCGTGATACAATTTCTCACGCACTTGAAGCTAAACAGGATATTTATTCTTATCTTTATATTTGTTAGTTCCGACTGTTATGATTTTAAATTACTGCTCTTTCAATTTATTGGTTGTATGACATTTATATAATGGTTATGATTGTACTATATCCTAAGTCACTTACTATTTCTGCAGAATCCTTCACATTTTATATGGGCAGAGTGTTACTAAAACAAAAAACAAAAAAAACAAAAACAAAAACAAAAAAAAACGGGCACAGTGTATGCTCATGTGTCACAAGCCTCTTTTGAAGGTCCTATTTACTATAGTATAGCCCGTACATACTAAGTAACGCTCGCCCAGAGTTATACCTGTTGGCTGGCATTCCATCACACTCACAGACACATAGTTTACCTCCCCAAAATATTGTGATACCCAATAAAGCCCTTAGGATCATATTCTACATAGTTACTCATTGATCACTATAAGCTCCATCATAGCTACTCTTTAATCTGGTGGTCCAATAGGGCCATCTTCTGTCATCCCCCACAGGTTTAATCCCTAACTCTATATAGTAGATCCTTATGAGCCCTCCCTTGGTTACAGGAGTCTTCTTTTTTATTACTCAATTTCTCAATTGGATCAAAATACCATACCATTTAAAACCTCCTGGACACGCCTCCACCCCCTCCTTACTTTTTTTTAATCATTAATATATACGCTCTAGATCAATAACTCATATATTAAGCGGTGCTTACCCGCTGATTGTTATTGACTATTTTGAAATCCCCCCCCCCCTTACCATATACTCATTTATTTATTTGAAGCTCACAAAGAGCTGCCCATCTGACTACCAGCTTTATTTTACATTCATAGATCATTTGGCCTATAAATTGGCCCCTACCTAGTCAGTCTATCCTGCTATTATATTGTAAAATCGAGGTTTCATTAGCCTACCTATTGTTTATTTTATAATTCTTGAAATATTGTGCTCAATTCTACTTGTATTTTCTTTGTTGTTAAAAGGCGATCAATGTTTTATGTTTGATGTACAAAACATCAATAAAAATTATTTAAAAAAAAAAAATCTATGGAATGCCATGGCTCAAACTAAGCCTGCTGCAAAACCTTAAAACCAAGGTTACAACTCAAAGAGGAGCAACAGACTTAAACACAGGCCTGATACTAACCAGGGTCTGACAAAAAGATTACATGTCTGGCACATCCGCCAGACACCTGTGTAAAAAAGGATAACGCAGAAATATGACCCTTCAGAAAACTGACTAACAAACCATCCTCCAGACCTTCCCGGAGAAAAAGCAAAAACCCCCAGGAATCCTCACCCTACTTCTAAGAGTAGTCCTGGGATTCACACCAATCAGGGAATTTACGCCATACCTTATGGTAAAAATTACCAGTAATAGGGTTGCAAGCCTGAATCATGGTCTCAATGACCGATTTAAAAAAAAAAAAAAAAAAACACGCTTAGACAGAACTAAGCATTCAATCTCCGAAACCACCACCAATGTGGAAGAAATACATCTCCGCTAGGTCTGTAATACCAGATCCTGCGAGACTATGCCGGAACTATTCAAATACCAATGCACATTCCCATTTGATACGAGCCATGACTCGTGGAAGGGGAACAAACTGAGAAACAGGGACGTCAGACTGTTAAATACCCCGACAGTTCTGTGGGATTTCAGAGTAGCCTGCTGATCTCTTGACCTTTAACATAACTTGGCAAACTGCCCATTTGAGGGTTAACCTGGAGAACATCTCCAGGAGAAGCGCCCACTCCCCAGGACGAAAAATCTGACTGCTCAAGAAGCCCGCTCCTGGTATTCACTCCTAAAATGTGAATAGTGAATAAACGAATGTGAGCATCCGCCCACCAAACAATCCACGGCAACCATAGCGAAGGAACTCCAGATTCCTCCCAGGTGGTTAATGTAAACCACTGAGATGAAATTGTTCAACTAGAACCTGAAAAACTGGTTAAGACAACTGAGGCCAAACCATCAGAGCATTGAAGATCGCTCTCAACTCCAAGATGGTTATGGGAAGAGCAGACTCCTCTCAAATCCATAGTCACCTACCCAACAGGCTAGCGACCAAGGTCACTATTACTCAGGAAGGTCTCTGGAAGCATGTGCCCCGAGACAGATGCTCCTGAGAAAACCAAGAGATTCTGGGGAATGCGGGCCACAATCCCGCTACCTCTCGTAAGCTAAGAAAACGATCTATCACTAATTCCACTCTGTGATCCACAGGGAAGAATCTCATGTTGACAGATCTAGATCTATCCTCCGACACAGAGCCACAAGATCCCCGGTCCACTATCTGAACATGCATAACAGCAGACACTCCGATGGAATCGAGCAAAGGAATGATTATCCAATAAAACCACCATCAGACTAATTACCTCCATACATTGAACCACTAAAGGGCCAAACAAAAGAGGACCGAAAGAAACAAGAGAAAAGAATCCTCTATTTTATGACCTCTGACAAAAATATTATCAGAGATAGGGAAACTAAGATGGTCCCTAAGAAAACTACCTCTGTAGCTGGAACAAGAGAACTCATTTTCAGATTCACTTCCCATCCGTGGGAATGAGATAAGACAACAAGATCTCTGAATGAGAGTTTGCTTGTTGAAAAGATGGTGCCTTAACCATAATGACGTCCAGGAAGGACGCCACAGCAATTCCCGGAAACCTAATCACTGCCAAGATAGCCCCCACTGGGAGCCGTGACAAGGCCAAAGGGAAGAGTCACAAACTGAAAGTGTTTGGCATAAAGGCAAAACTCAGGAACTTGAAAATGCACGTCCTCCAGGTCTATGGTCCCCATGAACTGAGCCTTTTTAACCAAAGGAAGAATGAAACCCCTGGTTTCCACCTTGAAAGGACGGTACCCTGAGAAAAATGTGTTGACACTTTAGATCTACCATAGGATGGAAAATTACTTCTTCTCAGGAACCACAAACAGGAATGAATAGAAGTCTAGTCCCTATTCCCTTACAGGAACTGGACCTAAAACTCACAGGGAAGAGAGGTCCCAAACTCACTTAAAAAATGTCTGTTATCTGACCTTCAGATAAATTGAGAGGTGGAACCTGTCTCTGAGAGAAAAGGGTATGAATTCTATGTAGAAGACCTGAGATACTATGTCCACAGCCTAGCTGGGGCATCTCGTATCCATGTTTGAAGACAAGCAGAGAGATTAAGCCCCCCACTTGGGGAAACCGATCCCGGATTAGGGGCAAATGCCTTTATGTCTAATCATCTTGTCTTGCGGTAGAAAAGACCCTTTTCCCACCAATAATATCAGAAATATTCCTGTCAAAGCAGGTTAAAACAAGGTCTTACCCTTTGAAGGAAGCGCCAGAAGCTTGAACTCAGAGGAAAATCCACTGAATATAGCCACAATGCCCCGCAGGCTACTTTAAGAACCTTAAACCTGTTCTGGATCTCCTCCAAAGGAGTCCCTACCAAATTAGAATCCAACCAGGCATCCCACCAATAGGATGCCACACTTGATCCAGGCCATACAAACTTCCATGTAAGCCTTCCATTGATTCTGAAAAGAACAGCTACCCTCTCTAGGAATCGTAGTTCTCTAAGCCAGAGTAGAAATGCCCTACTACTATAGGCCCTGTGAGCCATGATATTTAATGTAGAGAGCGACAGGAAACATCCTTTAAGATGACAGGGAAAAAGTGAATTCCTGACTTCTCCCATTCCTGCGAAAATCTGTCAGCACGGTCTGGAACAGAAAAAAACTTCCACAGAGGAATCCTAGTATATATACAATTTACTAGATTCTGCAAGATTGATAATGACAGACGTATCGAAGTAGCTCCAAATTATCCAAAACCTCCTTTAACAATACACAAAGGTGTCCAAGCTTAAATCTGAAGGTTACTTCTTCAGCATCAGATGAAGGAATTATACTGTCTGAATATGAGATTTCACCCTCAGAGGCTACCAATGTATCATCATCATCAAACCTATGAGGAAAAGCAGTCTGTGTAGCCATAGGTGGAACAGAAACCTTACTATCTGAATCTCTAATATTCTTCTTGCGATTTCCCATAAGTATAGGAAAAGCAGATAAAGCCACAGATATTGAAGAAGATACCTGGGCAGCAAATTCTACAAGCAAATAACTCCTCTAGCAGTTTGAGAGGAACCGCAGTGCACTGCATGTGACACCATAAAGGCTTGGGACGATTGAGGAGAAAGCTGTGGCATTGCCTAAACAGCATCAACCAAGAGCTATATAGCAGCTCTGCTGTGGGTGATCCTCTTGCAACTTCCTGTTGGGAAGGAGAATATCCCACAAGTAATGGATGATTAAAGGTATGAAGCGAAGACCAAGTCGCCGCCTTGCAAATCTGTTCAACAGAAACCTCATCTTTAAAGGCCCATGTGGAAGCCACAGCTCTAGTAGAATGAGCTGTAAACTTTTCAGGAGGCTGCTGGCCAGCAGTCTCATAAGCTAAGCGTATTATACTCCTTAGCCAAAAAGAAAGAGAAGTTGCTGAAGCCTTTTGGCTTCTCCTCTGTCCAGAGTAGACAACAAACAATCTCCTGATTGATATTCTTATTAGATACCACCTTAGGTAAAAACCCAGCAGAACTACCTTATCTGCATGGAAGATCAGATAAGAAGAATCACATTGTAAGGCAGATAACTCGGAAACTCTATGAGCCGAGGAAATAGCTACCAAAAAAAGAACTTTAAGAACCAAATTTAAGCTCCAAGGTGGAGCAACAGGTTTAAACACAGGCTTGATTCTAACTAAAGCCTGACAAAATGCCTGAACGTCTGGAACATCCGCCAGACGCTTGTGCAAAAGAATAGACAGAGCAGAAATCTGTCCCCTATCTTATGATAGATTTTCCTGGTGACAGGCTTTCGAGCCTGAATCAAGGTGTCAATTATTGACTCAGAGAAACCATGCTTTGATAAAATCAAGCGTTCAATCTCCAGGCAGTCAGCCTCAGAGAAATTAGATTTGGATGGTTGAAAGGACCTTGAAGTAGAAGGTCCTGTCTCAGCGGCAGAGTCCATGGTGGAAAAGATGACATGTCCACCAGATCTGCATACCAAGTTCTGCGTGGCCACGCAGGCGCTATCAAGATCACCGATGCTCTCTCCTGCTTGATTTTGGCAATCAGACGAGGGAGCAGAGGAAACGGTGGAAACACATAAGCCAGGTTGAAGGACCAAGGCGCTGCTAGAGCATCTATCATTGTTGCCTTGGGGTCCCTGGACCTGGATCCGTAACAAGGAAGTTTGGCGTTCTGGCGAGACGCCATGAGATCGAGTTCTGGTTTGCCCCAACGATGAATCAATTGTGCAAACACCTCCGGATGGAGTTCCCACTCCCCCGGGTGAAAAGTCTGTCGACTTAGAAAATCCGCCTCCCAGTTCTCTACACCTGGGATATGGATAGCTGATTTCAAGAGTGAATCTCTGCCCACCAAATTATCTTTGAGACTTCTAACATCGCTGGGAACTCCTTGTTCCCCCTTGATGGTTGATGTAAGCCATAGTCGTGATGTTGTCCGACTGAAATCTTATGAACCTCATTGGCGCTAGCTGAGGCCAAGTCTGAAGAGCATTGAATATCGCTCTTAGTTCCAGAATGTTTATCGGAAGGAGTCCACGATCCCTGAGCCTTCAGGGAGTTCCAGACTGCTCCCCAGCCTAGAAGGCTGGCATCTGTCATTACAATTGTCCAATCTGGCCTGTGAAAGGTCATACCTTTGGACAGATGGACCCGAGATAGCCACCAGAGAAGAGAATCCCTGGTCTCTTGATCCAGATTTAGTAGAGGGGACAAAATCTGTGTAATCCCCATTCCACTGGCTGAGCATGCAGAGTTGCAGCGGTCTGAGATGTAGGCGGGCGAACGGTACTATGTCCATTGCCGCTACCATTAAGCCGATTACTTCCATACACTGAGCCACCGAAGGGCGATGAGTGGAATAAAGAACACGTAGAAGTTTTGATAACCTGGTCTCTGTCAGGTAAATCCTCATTTCTACAGAATCTATTAGAGTTCCCAGAAAGGATACTCTTGTGAGAGGGGATAGAGAACTCTTTTCTTCGTTCACTTTCCACCCATGCAACCTCAGAAATGCCAGAACTATGTCCGTATGAGACTTGGCAATTTTGAAATTTGACGCCTGTATCAGAATGTCTTCTAAATAAAGGGCCACTGCTATGCCCCGTGGCCTTAGGACCGCCAGAAGTGACCCCAGAACCTTCGTAAAGATTCTTGGGGCTGTAGCTAACCCAAATGGAAGAGCTACAAACTGGTAATGCCTGTCTAGGAAGGCAAACCTGAGAAACCGATGATGATCTTTGTGTATCGGAATGTGAAGATACGCATCCTTTAAATCCACTGTAGTCATGTATTGACCCTCCTGGATCATAGGCAGGATGGTACGAATAGTCTCCATCTTGAATGATGGAACCCTGAGAAATTTGTATAAGATCTTGAGATCTAAGATTGGTCTGAAGGTTCCCTCTTTTTTGGGAACCACAAACAGATTTGAATAGAATCCTTGTCCCTGTTCCTCCTTTGGAACTGGGTGGATCACTCCCATAACTAGGAGGTCTTGAACACAGTGTAAAAATGCCTCTCTCTTTATCTGGTTTGTAGATAATTGTGAAAGGTGAAATCTCCCCTTTGGAGGAGAAGCTTTGAAGTCCAGAAGATACCCCTGGTATACAATTTCCAACGCCCGGGGATCCTGGAAATCTCTTGCCCAAGCCTGGGCAAAGAGTGAAAGTCTGCCCCCTACTAGATCCGTTACCGGATAGGGGGCTGATACTTCATGCTGTCTTAGGGGCAGCAGCAGGCTTTTTGGCCTGCTTCCCTTTGTTCCAGGTCTGGTTAGGTCTCCAGACCGACTTGGACTGGGCAAAAGTTCCCTCTTGTATTGCATTAGAGGAAGTTGATGCCGCACTCGCCTTGAAGTTTCGAAAGGCACGAAAATTAGACTGTTTGGCCCTTGATTTGGACCTATCCTGAAGAAGGGCATGACCTTTTCCTCCAGTGATATCAGAAATGATCTCCTTCAAACCAGGCCCGAATAGGGTTTGCCCCTTGAAGGGAATGTTAAGCAGCTTAGACTTTGAAGTAACGTCAGCTGACCATGATTTAAGCCATAGCGCCCTGCGCGCTTGAATAGCAAAACCAGAATTCTTAGCCGTTAGTTTAGTCAAATGAACAATGGCATCAGAAACAAAAGAATTGGCTAGCTTAAGTGCTCTAAGCTTGTCAAGTATGTCATCCAATGGGGTCTCTACCTGTAAAGCCTCTTCCAGAGACTCAAACCAGAAATCCGCAGCAGCAGTGACTGGGGCAATGCATGCAAGGGGCTGTAGAATAAAACCTTGTTGAATAAACATTTTCTTAAGGTAACCCTCTAACTTTTTATCCATTGGATCTGAGAAAGCACAACTGTCCTCGACAGGGATAGTAGTAGGCTTAGCTAGGGTAGAAACTGCTCCCTCCACCTTAAGGACTGTCTGCCATAAGTCCCGTGTGGTGGCATCTATTGGAAAAAAAATCTTCTTCCAAAATCTCCACCCCCATTATCTCTATAACTGTCGACAACTCCATCATTACCCCTACCCCGCACGCCCGATGTCTCGGGGTCACATTCAACTCAGATCTTTCCTTCACTCCTCACATTCAGTCATTGGCTAAAGCCTGCCGCTTTCACCTTAAAAACATCTCTAAAATTAGACACTTCCTTACACAAGACACAACTAAGATTTTAATCCACTCTCTCATTCTTTCCCGCCTTGATTACTGCAACTCTGTCCTCTCTGGTCTCCCCATCTGCCGCCTAGCTCCTTTACAATCCATAATGAATGCCTCTGCCAGACTCATCTTCCTTACACGTCGCTCTTCATCTGCTGCGCCTCTCTGCCAATCCCTTCACTGGCTTCCTCTTGCCTCTAGGATCAAACACAAAACCCTCACTCTGACATACAAAGCCCTCAACTGCACTGCTCCCCCCTACATCTCAGACCTTGTCTCCAGATACTCTCCCTCCCGTCCCCTTCGCTCTGCTCATGACCTCCTACTCTCCTCCTCTCTTGTCACCTCATCACACTCCCGTTTACACGACTTCTCCAGACTGGCTCCCATCTTGTGGAACTCTCTGCCTCGCTCCATAAGACTCTCTTCTAGTTTTAAAAGCTTCAAGTGCTCCCTAAAGACTCTACTGTTCAGGGACGCATACAACCTACGCTAACCTTTCCTAATACCAGTTCCTCTCCTCCACTGCAATCCCCTGAACCCTCTTAGCATGTAAGCCTAATAGTCCAGCTTTTTGTGGATCACCTTCTTAAGAGCTGACTACAACAGTGCAACTCTTGGCAGGACCCTCTACCATATAATTGTTTTGTTGTACTCCCCCTTTGTTTATAGCGCTGCGGAATCTGTTGGCGCTCTACAAATAACCGATAATAATTGGAAACATTTTCTTAAAAATAGGAGGGGGGAGAGAATGGCACACCTGGTCTATCCCATTTCTTAGTAATAATTTCTGTAAACCTTTTAGGTATTGGAAAGACATCAGTGCAAACAGGCACTGCATAGTATTTGTCCAATCTACACAATTTTTCTGGCACTGCAATTGTATCACAGTCATTCAGAGCAGCTAAAACCTCCCTGAGCAGCACGCGGAGGTGTTCAAGCTTAAATTTAAATGTAGACATATCAGAATCAGGTTGAATCTTTTTTCCCTGAGTCAGAAACATCACCCACAGAAAGAAGCTCTCCTTCCTCAGCTTCTGTATATTGTGAGGGAGTATCAGACATAGCTCTTAAAGCGTCAGTATGCTCTGTATTTCTTCTAACTCCAGAGCTATCTCGCTTTCTTCTAAACCCAGGTAGTCTGGATAATACCGCTGACAGTGTATTATCCATGACCGCCGCCATGTCTTGTAAAGTAAACGCTATGGGCGCACTAGATGTACTTGGCGCCATTAGAGCGTGAGTCCCTTGAGCGGGAGTCAAAGGGTCTGACACGTGGGGCGAGTAATTCGGCATAACTTCCCCCTCGTCAGATTCCTCTGGTGATAAATTTTTTAAAGACAGAATATGATCTTTATTGCTTAAAGTGAAATCAGTACATTTGGTACACATTCTAAGTGGGGGTTCCACCATGGCTTCTAAACATAATGAACAAGGAGTTTCCTCTATGTCAGACATGTTTAAACAGACTAGCAATGAGACCAGCAAGCTTGGAAAACACTTTAAATCAAGTTAACAAGCAAAAAATAAAAACGGTACTGTGCCTTTAAGAAAAACAATTTTTGTCAGAATTTGAAAAACAGTGAAAAAAGGCAGTAAATCAAACGAAATTTTTACAGTGTGTATAATAAGCTAACAGAGCATTGCACCCACTTGCAAATGGATGATTAACCCCTTAGTTACAAAAAGGAATAAAAAAAACGATAACATAATTTATGTAAGAACTTACCTGATAAATTCATTTCTTTCATATTAGCAAGAGTCCATGAGCTAGTGACGTATGGGATATACATTCCTACCAGGAGGGGCAAAGTTTCCCAAACCTCAAAATGCCTATAAATACACCCCTCACCACACCCACAATTCAGTTTAACGAATAGCCAAGAAGTGGGGTGATAAAAAAGTGCGAAAGCATATAAAATAAGGAATTGGAATAATTGTGCTTTATACAAAATCATAACCACCACAAAAAAAGGGCGGGCCTCATGGACTCTTGCTAATATGAAAGAAATGAATTTATCAGGTAAGTTCTTACATAAATTATGTTTTCTTTCATGTAATTAGCAAGAGTCCATGAGCTAGTGACGTATGGGATAATGATTACCCAAGATGTGGATCTTTCCACACAAGAGTCACTAGAGAGGGAGGGATAAAATAAAGACAAAATGAGGAAGAAGGAAAGCTGAGTCCAGGTGTCAGGAAAAAGTTTTGTTGCAGGGTAGGCTTTCTGGATACAAGGTGAACTCCAATCTTACGCGTTTCGCGCATGAGCACATGCGCTTCATCAGAGATGAACAGCCAATTCCTGCTGAAAATAATCCACACCCAAAATAAAGTTTAATGAAAAAAATAAGCAGAAGATTCAAACTGAAACCGCTGCCTGAAGTACTTTTCTACCAAAAACTGCTTCAGAAGAAGAAAATACATCAAAATGGTAGAATTTAGTAAAAGTATGCAAAGAGGACCAAGTTGCTGCTTTGCAAATCTGATCAACCGAAGCTTCATTCCTAAACGCCCAGGAAATAGAAACTGACCTAGTAGAATGAGCTGTAATCCTCTGAGGCGGAGTTTTACCCGACTCAACATAGGCAAGATGAATTAAAGATTTCAACCAAGATGCCAAAGAAATGGCAGAAGCTTTCTGGCCTTTTCTAGCACCGGAAAAAATAACAAATAGACTAGAAGTCTTTCGGAAAGACTTAGTAGCTTCAACATAATATTTCAAAGCTCTAACAACATCCAAAGAATGCAACGATTTCTCCTTAGAATTCTTAGGATTAGGACATAATGAAGGAACCACAATTTCTCTACTAATGTTGTTGGAATTCACAACTTTAGGTAAAAATTCAAAAGAAGTTCGCAACACCGCCTTATCCTGATGAAAAATCAGAAAAGGAGACTCACAAGAAAGAGCAGATAATTCAGAAACTCTTCTGGCAGAAAAGATGGCCAAAAGGAACAAAACTTTCCAAGAAAGTAATTTAATGTCCAATGAATGCATAGGTTCAAACGGAGGAGCTTGAAGAGCTCCCAGAACCAAATTCAAACTCCAAGGAGGAGAAATTGACTTAATGACAGGTTTTATACGAACCAAAGCTTGTACAAAACAATGAATATCAGGAAGAATAGCAATCTTTCTGTGAAAAAGAACAGAAAGAGCAGAGATTTTACCTTTCAAGGAACTTGCGGACAAACCCTTATCTAAACCATCCTGAAGAAACTGTAAAATTCTCGGTATTCTAAAAGAATGCCAAGAAAAATGATGAAAAAGACACCAAGAAATATAAGTCTTCCAGACTCTATAATATATCTCTCTAGATACAGATTTACGAGCCTGTAACATAGTATTAATCACAGAGTCAGAGAAACCTCTTTGACCAAGAATCAAGCGTTCAATCTCCATACCTTTAAATTTAAGGATTTCAGATCCTGATGGAAAAAAGGACCTTGTGACAGAAGGTCTGGTCTTAACGGAAGAGTCCACGGTTGGCAAGAGGCCATCCGGACAAGATCCGCATACCAAAACCTGTGAGGCCATGCCGGAGCTACCAGCAGAACAATTCCTTCAGAATCTTGGAGATTACTCTTGGAAGAAGAACTAGAGGCGGAAAGATATAAGCAGGATGATACTTCCAAGGAAGTGATAATGCATCCACTGCCTCCGCCTGAGGATCCCGGGATCTGGACAGATACCTGGGAAGTTTCTTGTTTAGATGAGACGCCATCAGATCTATTTCTGGAAGTTCCCACATTTGAACAATCTGAAGAAATACCTCTGGGTGAAGAGACCATTCGCCCGGATGCAACGTTTGGCGACTGAGATAATCCGCTTCCCAATTGTCTATACCTGGGATATGAACCGCAGAGATTAGACAGGAGCTGGATTCCGCCCAAACCAAAATTCGAGATACTTCTTTCATAGCCAGAGGACTGTGAGTCCCTCCTTGATGATTGATGTATGCCACAGTTGTGACATTGTCTGTCTGAAAACAAATGAACGATTCTCTCTTCAGAAGAGGCCAAAACTGAAGAGCTCTGAAAATTGCACGGAGTTCCAAAATATTGATCGGTAATCTCACCTCCTGAGATTCCCAAACTCCTTGTGCCGTCAGAGATCCCCACACAGCTCCCCAACCTGTGAGACTTGCATCTGTTGAAATTACAGTCCAGGTCGGAAGCACAAAAGAAGCCCCCTGAATTAAACGATGGTGATCTGTCCACCACGTTAGAGAGTGTCGAACAATCGGTTTTAAAGATATTAATTGAGATATCTTTGTGTAATCCTTGCACCATTGATTCAGCATACAGAGCTGAAGAGGTCGCATGTGAAAACGAGCAAAGGGGATCGCGTCCGATGCAGCAGTCATAAGACCTAGAATTTCCATGCATAAGGCTACCGAAGGGAATGATTGTGACTGAAGGTTTCGACAAGCTGAAATCAATTTTAGACGTCTCTTGTCTGTTAAAGACAGAGTCATGGACACTGAATCTATCTGGAAACCCAGAAAAGTTACCCTTGTCTGAGGAATCAATGAACTTTTTGGTAAATTGATCCTCCAACCATGATCTTGAAGAAACAACACAAGTCGATTCGTATGAGATTCTGCTAAATGTAAAGACTGAGCAAGTACCAAGATATCGTCCAAATAAGGAAATACCACAATACCCTGTTCTCTGATTACAGACAGAAGGCACCGAGAACCTTTGTAAAAATTCTTGGAGCTGTAGCTAGGCCAAACGGCAGAGCCACAAACTGGTAATGCTTGTCCAGAAAAGAGAATCTCAGGAACTGATAATGATCTGGATGAATCGGAATATGCAGATATGCATCCTGTAAATCTATTGTGGACATATAATTCCCTTGCTGAACAAAAGGCAAGATAGTCCTTACAGTTACCATCTTGAACGTTGGTATCCTTACATAACGATTCAATATTTTTAGATCCAGAACTGGTCTGAAGGAATTCTCCTTCTTTGGTACAATGAAGAGATTTGAATAAAACCCCATCCCCTGTTCCGGAACTAGAACTGGCATAATTACTCCAGCCAACTCTAGATCTGAAACACAATTCAGAAATGCTTGAGCTTTCACTGGATTTACTGGGACACGGGAAAGAAAAAATCTCTTTGCAGGAGGTCTCATCTTGAAACCAATTCTGTACCCTTCTGAAACAATGTTCTGAATCCAAAGATTGTGAACAGAATTGATCCAAATTTCTTTGAAAAAACGTAACCTGCCCCCTACCAGCTGAGCTGGAATGAGGGCCGCACCTTCATGTGGATTTAGAAGCAGGCTTTGCCTTTCTAGCAGGCTTGGATTTATTCCAGACCGGAGATGGTTTCCAAACTGAAACTGCTCCTGAGGATGAAGGATTAGGCTTTTGTTCTTTGTTGAAACGAAAGGAACGAAAACGATTATTAGCCCTGTTTTTACCCTTAGATTTTTTATCCTGTGGTAAAAAAGTTCCTTTCCCACCAGTAACAGTTGAGATAATAGAATCCAACTGAGAACCAAATAATTTGTTACCCTGGAAAGAAATGGAAAGTAGAGTTGATTTAGAAGCCATATCAGCATTCCAAGTCTTAAGCCATAAAGCTCTTCTAGCTAAAATAGCTAGAGACATAAACCTGACATCAACTCTGATAATATCAAAAATGGCATCACAGATAAAATTATTAGCATGCTGAAGAAGAATAATAATATCATGAGAATCATGATCTGTTACTTGTTGCGCTAAAGTTTCCAACCAAAAAGTTGAAGCTGCAGCAACATCAGCCAATGATATAGCAGGTCTAAGAAGATTACCTGAACACAGATAAGCTTTTCTTAGAAAGGATTCAATTTTCCTATCTAAAGGATCCTTAAACGAAGTACCATCTGACGTAGGAATAGTAGTACGTTTAGCAAGGGTAGAAATAGCCCCATCAACTTTAGGGATTTTGTCCCAAAATTCTAATCTGTCAGACGGCACAGGATATAATTGCTTAAAACGTTTAGAAGGAGTTAATGAATTACCCAATTTATCCCATTCTTTGGAAATTACTGCAGAAATAGCATTAGGAACAGGAAAAACTTCTGGAATAACCACAGGAGATTTAAATACCTTATCTAAACGTTTAGAATTAGTATCAAGAGGACCAGAATCCTCTATTTCTAAAGCAATTAGTACTTCTTTAAGTAAAGAACGAATAAATTCCATTATAAATAAATATGAAGATCTATCAGCATCAATCTCTGAGACAGAATCCTCTGAACCAGAAGAGTCATCAGAATCAGAATGATGATGTTCATTTAAAAATTCATCTGTAGGGAGAGAAGATTTAAAAGATTTTTTTACGTTTACTAGAAGGAGAAATAACAGACATAGCCTTCTTTATGGATTCAGAAACAAGATCTCTTATGTTATCAGGAACATTCTGCACCTTAGATGTTGAAGGAACTGCAACAGGCAATGGTACTTTACTAAAGGAAATATTATCTGCATTAACAAGTTTGTCATGACAATTAATACAAACAACAGCCGGAGGAATAGCTACCAAAAGTTTACAGCAGATACACTTAGCTTTGGTAGATCCAGCACTAGACAGCGATTTTCCTGTAGTATCTTCTGACTCAGATGCAACGTGAGACATCTTGCAATATGTAAGAGAAAAAACAACATATAAAGCAAAATTGATCAAATTCCTTAAATGACAGTTTCAGGAATGGGAAAAAATGCCAAAGAACAAGCTTCTAGCAACCAGAAGCAATGAAAAAAAGAGACTGAAATAATGTGGAGACAAAAGCGACGCCCATATTTTTTAGCGCCAAATCAGACGCCCACATTATTTGGCGCCTAAATGCTTTTGGCGCCAAAAATGACGCCACATCCGGAACGCCGACATTTTTTGGCGCAAAATAACGTCAAAAAATGACGCAACTTCCGGCGACACGTATGACGCCGGAAACGGAAAAGAATTTTTTGCGCCAAAAAAGTCCGCGCCAAGAATGACGCAATAAAATGAAGCATTTTCAGCCCCCGCGAGCTTAACAGCCCACAGGGAAAAAAGAGTCAAATTTTTGAAGGTAAGAAAAAAATGATTAATTCAAGTGCATTATCCCAAATATGAAACTGACTGTCTGAAAAATAAGGAAAGTTGAACATTCTGAGTCAAGGCAAATAAATGTTTGAATACATATATTTAGAACTTTATAAACAAAGTGCCCAACCATAGCTTAGAGTGTCACAGAAAATAAGATTTACTTACCCCAGGACACTCATCTACATGTTTGTAGAAAGCCAAACCAGTACTGAAACGAGAATCAGCAGAGGTAATGGTATATATAAGAGTATATCGTCGATCTGAAAAGGGAGGTAAGAGATGAATCTCTACGACCGATAACAGAGAACCTATGAAATAGACCCCGTAGAAGGAGATCACTGCATTCAAATAGGCAATACTCTCCTCACATCCCTCTGACATTCACTGCACGCTGAGAGGAAAACCGGGCTCCAACTTGCTGCGGAGCGCATATCAACGTAGAATCTAGCACAAACTTACTTCACCACCTCCATCGGAGGCAAAGTTTGTAAAACTGAATTGTGGGTGTAGTGAGGGGTGTATTTATAGGCATTTTGAGGTTTGGGAAACTTTGCCCCTCCTGGTAGGAATGTATATCCCATACGTCACTAGCTCATGGACTCTTGCTAATTACATGAAAGAAATAGACGTTTTTTAACAGCACACCAAACTGCCACAGCCTTGCTGTGGGCCTACCTTCCCCAACAAACGATTTTGGAAAGCCTAAAATCCCTTGAGAGAGGTCCTATAGCATTCAGGGTACTCCTGGAGGAAGCTGGATGTCTCAGTCTGTAAAAGTTACTGCGCAAAAAAGCGCTAAATTAGGCCCCTCCCACTCATAGTAACACAGTGGAAAGCCTCAGGAAACTGTTTCTAGGCAAATTTAAGCCAGCCATGTGAAAAAAAACTAGGCCCCAATAAAGTTTTATCACCAAAGTATATATAAAAATGTTTAAACATGCCAGTTTTATATTGCAAATTTATAAGAGTATTACCTCAGAAAGTAAGCATGATACCAGTCGCTATTAAATCACTGTATTCAGTCTTACCTTACATAAATCTGGTATCAGCAGAATTTTCTACAATACACATCTTCTAGAAAAAAATTTAACTGCACATACCTCATAGCAGGATAACCTGCACGCCATTCCCCCGCTGAAGTTACCTCTCTCTTCAGTCATATGTGAGAACAGCAATGGATCTTAGTTACAACCTGCTAAGATCATAGAAACCACAGGCAGATTCTTCTTCATTTTCTGCCTGGGACAAAATAGTACAACTCCGGTACCATTTAAAATAACAAACTTTTGATTGAAGTAAAAAACAAACTACGTTAAACCACTTTCCTCTTACTACCTCCATGCTTGTTGAGAGTTGCAAGAGAATGACTGGATATGGCAGTTAGGGGAGGAGCTATATAGCAGCTCTGCTGTGGGTGATCCTTTTGCAACTTCCTGTTGGGAAGGAGAATATCCCACAAGTAATGGATGATACGTGGACTGGATACACCTTACAAGAGAAATCCAATTTTCTTCCGACACCAAAAACTTCACCTCCTCCATTAACAGAGGCAAAGAGAATGACTGGGGGTTGTGGGAAGGGAAGTGATACTCAACAGCTTTGCTGTGGTGCTCTTTGCCTCCTCCTGCTGGCCAGGAGTGGTATTTCCAACAGTAATTGATGGAATCGTGGACTCACCATATTTTAGAAAAGAAAAAGCTCCACTTGAGTTTAAATTAATCCTGTTAAAAAAGGTAACCCATTTAACACAAGCAATCATATCCCTTAATTCGAACACCAAGAAATAAAGGCCTTCCAGACCTTTAAACAACAGTTAAACCAGTCAGACTTACCAGCCTATATAAGAACTCATTAACTTAAATAGTTCAAAGGGTGAGGAGCCGCTGCTGGCTGCCTCACTTTCCTCAGGCTCCTGACCTCTTCTGGATTTATCTTAATTTTAACCTTCTTACATTCATAATTCATCATAATTATTTCAAGGACCAATACCGACTCCACATAACGCACAACTAGACTCATAAAAATTGAACGGATGACATTACTAAAGTGAGATACTCAACGGATGGAAATATACTCCCACCGGACCATCATACTAACAGAAAGAGATACCTTCAGCTGAACACCACAAACAAGGTACACTTAAACTAAAAAAAAAAAAAAAGACTCAACCCATGCACAAATTGGGTTTTGGATTTCATCATCCATTTAGCAATGCTCAGATTTAATTTCTAAACACAAGAAAAACTAATTGATTAAGTCTATTTTACTAAAATACATTGGTTTTAAAACCCCTGCATGCTTTCTCATCTGTTATCTACAATGCAGCCTGAAGTGCAAAATCTCACACCTCACTCTGGCCTGAATCCTATAGAGCAGGGCAATGTAACCAGCCCCCACTGCTAACATTCCTACAAATACTAGAAGCTATTTTAACCCCTTCACTGCAGAGGGAATGACCACCTATACGCCCTCACATCTGCACTCCTTAAGACCCCAAAAAGCAGTCGCAGCACTCAGTCCCTCACTAGTGGCTACCCTAAAATCACTCGGCATTTTCAAAGGGACCGACAGGGGCTGTCGTGGAGGAAAATCAAAATTTAAAGCTCTATATCCTGACACTATCACAGCTGCCCCACCACCCTGTCCCCCCGCAAGCCCAATTGAAGTGATCCAACCTAAAAGCCACAAAAACCGTACTATCAAATCAAGAAAATCTCTTTGTGTGATCCCTATTAGAAGACACGTTGTCTCCAAAGTACAGAGCAAAAACTCAGAATCCCAAGACTGTCCTATCAGAGCAATCCTATGCAATGCCAGATCAATAAAGAACAAAACAGCTATTATTTCCGACCTTATTGAAACATGTGAATTAGCATGCATCACAGAATCATGGTTAGATGAAAATGCAGGGCCTATTCTAGAGGCAGCTATTCCAGACAATTACACAGTGTTCCACCGCCCAAGACAAGATCGCAAGGGAGGTGGAGTTATGATCTGTGCAAAATCATCCTTAAATCCCAGACCAATATCAGTCCACAAAACCCAATCTTTTGAATGTGTAGCTGCCAGCCTCTCAATAGAGAGAGGATTCCGAATACTGCTAATATACAGACCCCTAGGAGATGGGAAGAGATTTCTTCAGGAACTCCCAGACCTTTTGGCTGGCTTAATCCTTGAACACCCCAGATGGCTTATATTAGGAGACTTCAACACTTGGATTGACAACACCCTATCCCTGCTTGGGCAGGATCTCCTCAGCTTGATGAGTACACTCGGCTTTACACAAATCGTCACCACTCCCACCCACAGAAAAGGTCATACACTTAATCTAGTGTTTCAGTCTGGACTAGAAGTGTCACCAGTAACTGTAAACCCAGTTACCTGGTCAGACCACCACTCCATTCACTTCTCCATTGTATCACAATCAACCAGACACCAGCCTCAGAACCTGGTCAAACACCGCTCATTAAAAGGGGTGACACCACTGGATGTAGCATCACATATGGATCTAAGTGAACTAATGGGCACCTGCGAAGACCCCAGCTCCTTAGTCCGACACTACAACAAAACAATGAGAGACACCCTAGAAAGCATTGCACCATCTCACATACGCACTGTCCAAACCCACAACAATGCACCGTGGTTTGATAGATCCATCAGAGTAATGAAAAGAACAGGACGTAAGCTTGAGAGAAAGTGGCGCAGAACACATGATCCAGAGGATAAAGCCGCTCTTACCAAACATCTAAATAAATATCAATCCAAGATAACTCAGAAAAAATCTTCATTTTTATCACGCGAAATTGCACTCTCCCACAATAGACCCAGGCAACTGTTTCGCACAGTAGAAAGGCTCTGCAAACCAGCATGCATGCTTAGCCCCACCAACTATTCTCAGGATAAATGTGAAGCATTTGCGAACTTCTTCAGAGACAAGATTTCCTCAATCCGAACTGCTATCACAGCAGGCCAAACAGTTACACACCAGAACCACTACAATGGAATGCCAGACTGCCCCAGTTTATGGTCCACTTTTACAAATGTGGATATAAAAGAAGTTAAAAACACCATACAAAAGTTGCACCCTACTACGTGTGACTTAGACCCTGCTCCAACTCAGCTCATATCTGGATGCATTGAAACACTCGCCCCAGTCCTCACAAAAATAGTGCAGTGTTCACTAAAAACAGGAGACTTTCCAGATCCTCTAAAAGAAGCTGTGGTAAAACCACTCCTAAAGAAACCTTTATTAGACCCAGACTGCATGACTAATTACAGACCAGTATCCAACCTCCCATTTCTGGGGAAAATAATTGAAAAAGTAGTGGCAACTCAACTGGAAGCCCATCTATCACGCCTAAACATATTCGATCCTTTCCAGTCAGGCTTCAGATGCCGCCACAGCACTGAAACAGCGCTAGTCCGAGTGCTAAATGATCTCCTCATGGCAAGAGACAAAGGTGATTACTTCATTCTAATCCTCCTGGATCTCTCAGCAGCATTTGACACCATTGACCATAAGATTCTAATAGAGCGCTTGCAGTACATCTGTGGTCTAGGAGGCACAGTCCTTAACTGGTTTAAATCCTTCCTCGCTGGTAGATCACAGAGAGTAATATCAGGATCAAGCTCATCAGCACCAACAGAACTGGCCTGCGGAGTTCCACAAGGATCTATCCTGTCTCCCATGCTATTCGCAATTTACTTACTACCACTGAGGGACATCATTAACCGACATGGCCTAAGGTATCATTGTTACGCTGATGACACACAACTCTACTTCTCCTTTGCTCCAGATACTACAGACCCAGCATGCCGCATAAACAGTTGCTTAACAGACCTCATAGAATGGATGAATGCTAGCTGTCTCAAAGTGAACCCTGACAAAACAGAGTTACTCTTGGTGAGGGGACCCCGGGCATCAAAAATATCCCACGATCACCCAACTGGCCTGGAGCTTGGAGACTCTGAACTCGTTAGTTCAGCAAAGGTACGAAACCTTGGAGTGCTGATTGACACTGGACTATCTTTTAAACAGCAGATTTCCTCCGTAATAAAATCTGCCTACTTTCATCTGAAAAACATAGCCAGGATACAACACTTAATTCCACCGGATGATATGCCAACATTAATCCATGCATTTGTATCCTCTAGGCTAGATTACTGCAATGCACTTTACTTGGGCCTCCCAAAAAAAGAACTCCATCGCCTTCAGACAGTACAAAACGCAGCAGCAAGACTATTGACCAATCAAACTCGCTCCTGCCACATAACACCTGTTCTCCACTCCCTGCATTGGCTTCCAATTAAATGGCGAACATATTTTAAAATTGGCCTGCTGACCTTCAAAGCCTTAAACAACCAAGGCCCACAGTACCTGAAAGAGCTCCTGACACCCTACATCCCATCCCGTTCACTTAGGTCAGCCAACACATCCCTCCTCTCAGTGCCAAGAATAAGGACAAACTCAGGCTCCAGAGCATTCGGCCACGCTGCCCCTACTTTCTGGAACTCTTTACCGTGCGCAATCAGAGAGGCACCGACTTACAGACTTTTAATAAAAAGCTAAAGACCCACCTCTTCCATCAGGCATTCAGTCCGCCTATCTGACCTTCAGAAACTCCTAACTTTTATGTCTTATGTTGGTACAGTATATTTGTAAAGTGCTTTGAGTCTCACAGGGAGAAAAGCGCTATATAAATCGCAAATTATTATTATTATATATTATATTATAAAGGGTTTCTGATTCTATCTCCATGACATCAAGCCAAGAGAATCCAGATAGAAGGAAAACCCTTAAAATAGGTCTGTATACAAAAGAAGCAGCCAATGCAACCGACAACAGAACCAGATCTGCATACCAAATACTGCAGGAACAAGCTGGAGCAAAACCTAATCACCAAAAGTTCTTCCTGACAAATCTTGGCAATCACCTTGGAATAAAAGACCAGAGCATCCACAAACACAGTTTAAAAATCTCTGCATCTTATAAAAAATACCAGGGGAGATTTAAATTCAAACAGGAAGTCATAAGAACTATCTCTGGGTGATCCCAAAGATCTATTATCACATAGAACACAACCAGATGAAGAGGCCACCCTTTCAGACGTAAGAAGTGAAGACTAACAAGCAGAAATCAGACAGCGATAAGTGTCCCAGGAAAGAGATACTCTCTGCATAACTAAGGGATTATAAATTCCCCCCTGATTGACATAAGCTACAGATGTAACAGTCAAATCTGAAAGACAAAATTCCTTTTAAATAGAGACCAACTCTAATGGGCCTTGAATATTATACAGAGTTTAAAACATCAACAGGAAACCAAACTCCTTATGCCTTCTGAGAGCCCCAGACAGCCGGGCTCCCCATCCTGAAAACCCCCAAAACTTGTGTCTGTAGAGATTACAGACTTAAGAAACCCTCTGCATAAAGAGCTAATAGCTCATCTACCAAGACAGAAACAGATTTGTTCTGGAGTGTAAAGGAGTTCTCAGAAACAACTGAGACAGGTCCCTGTATCACTGGAAAGATACAAAACTGAAAAAGAGACTCATATGGAAGCAAGCAAACTAAATAGCCACCAAGGCCAGAAACAAAAACAGTAGACCCCGACACATCCATGCAAATAGCATGAAAATAGAAGAAGAGATTTGAGCCCTGTTACAATGAATAAGGACAAGACAGAAATCTGAGCTTAAAATATACCCTTGGACTACTTGTCCTGAGGAAGAAAAGCTCCTTAACTCTAGACACTAGAAATAATGGAAAGCCAAACCAGAACCAAATAAAATTCCTCTGTAAAGAAAGTGATAAAAGTGTGGAATTAGAAATCATGACAGACAGCTAAAGACAACAACAAACAAAGAAAGCTTTGCACATTTAAACATAAGGTTTTTTTTAAAAAACAAAAAACAAAAAACCAACTCACTGACATAATCAAAAGAAAACTGCCCAGAAACCTAAAGATCACACAACAGCCACATCAGCAATAAATATTATTGGACTGAAAATAACATGTTTGCAAATAAGCCCTCCTAAGAAAGGAAACAAACTTCCTATCTAAAAGGGACTACAAAGGAAGAACTCTCTTTCAAAGGAATGCTAGAACATATAGCCAAATAAAATATGGCTTGAACTATTTTGATACTAGCTTCCAAATGCTCAATAATAAAAGTCTGACATTTTTAAATCTTCAGAAGAAATAAAAGGAATACCTGACATTCCAATTTCTGGATATGATCTCAGAAACTGCAACAGGGACAAGAAACACACCAAGGGATTAAACATTGTACAACATTTAACTGGTATATCCCCATCTACTTTAAAATCATGTAACCTTTAAAGTACAAAAGTAAAAATTCCCTTAGAAGAGAATGAATATGCTTAGCATAAAATGAAATAAAAGGATGTCAGAAAGAAAGAACAGAGAAAGACTTTTGATCAACAACGAAAGAAAATTATATTCTTCCTGTAAAGACAAAACAAAAGGATCAATAATAAATAATACCATTTGACACAAGAACAGTAGTAGAAATCATCAGGATGCATTAGAACATTAATACATTTATTGCATAAGATTGCTAAAGGAAATACCTTAGCATATAACAATATAAAAACATATAATACTGGCAATAAAATGTTCCAATGACCCATCTTCAAAGGCAGATTTAGGGACAGAATTATAAGGCTCCATAATTGCAAAAAAATAAAATAGTGAAAATTATATCTCAATTAAGCTATTGAAGGGAGACACCTACCCCTTAAAAAAAAAACTAAGAAAATTAACAATTTTAAAAATTACTAATACAAGACAAGTACATCTTGCATTCAGACAGCACACTTGAAAAGGGAGGCGTGCATCAAGCTAACTTCATATATAATAGAAAATGGCGCCAAAGACTATGTACACTATCAAACAAACCCAATAAACTAACGTGTTTGAAAATAGGCTTGTGAAAACGCTGAAGCGTGAAAAAATGGCGCAGATAAAAAAAACCTTAAATTATGCTTACCTGATAATTTTCTTTTCTTCAGATGGAAAGAGTGCACAGCTGCATTCATTACTTTTGGGAAATAAGAACCTGGCCACCAGGAGGTGGCAAAGACACCCCAGCCAAAGGCGTAAATACCCCTTCCACTTCAATAATCAGTAATAATAAGCTTAGCTTGTAAAACTAATGAAAGGAAACATAAATAACATTAATAGCACTCAGCACCCCACCCTGACCAGCAAGGTATAAATAGGCGCCATGTGTTTGAATAAGCCGCGAGACAGAAGATCTGAACCCAAGCAGGATCAGCCTGCAACCAGGGTCATAACTGCCAAGCTGGCTAAATTTACCCTCAGAGAGGGAGGAAGAAAAAACAGACAAACATGGGACTGTGTCCCGAACAACTTCCATAAAGGCAAACACAGCAAGCATGGGTCCCAGAGAAAGTTCCCGCAGGAAACAACGTGTGAGTAGACCACGAAGGCAAGCCAGCGTGTAAAGAACGGCACAACACTCAGGAACAGTTACACCCGCAGGGAACTACACATACCCTCCTGTGGCTGAGAGACCTGGGGAAATCGGGCACGAAAACAATCGCAAAGAAACATCTGGCCTTTGTAGACGTGCAAGCGCCAAAAGTATGTAAAAGCGAAATGGGAGACCAGAACGTAAACACGCCCGGTCACAAGGTGAATCGTACAGACCAAAAAAAAGCATGCCCTAGCATAGGGTCGCGTCACTTTGAAAGGCAGTTATGTTCCAAAAGCCACGAGCCCGGTAAACACTACACATAAGCAGATTGAATCACATAACAAACATGATTAAAAAAACCCTGTTCAATAATCCCCCTCAGGAGATATTAACCCTTGATTCCAAGATACTAAAGGAGTCCCACTGAGACCCTGTATTTTTCATGTGAGTTCGTAGGAACAAATGGAGTTACAGTACAATCATGAAGTAAAACTAAATGATCTTACCGGAATCTGCGCCGCAGAACAGGAAAAAAGCAGGCAGCAAAGCGAAGTTCGACAACGCCGAGTTGTTAAAATGAGTCGGGATGGTTTCGCAGAAAGACTCTTCCTGCATCTACGGACTCTAACTTTCATCCAAGCCCTCACTGAGAGACTGACAGGATTACTTAAAACTCCCGTCCCATGTCAAAGAGTACTACCCTCCATAAGAGACGAAAAACTTCTGACACTTCTCAACCAACCTCCTAGGATGAAAGACAAAGAATGACTGGGGGATGAGGGAAGTGGGAGGAGTATTTAAAGAGACACTAAACCCATATTTTTTTCTTTCATGATTCAGATGGAGCATTCAATTGTAATCAACTTTCTAATTTACTCCTATTATCAAATTTTTCTTCGTTCTTTTGCTATCTTTATTTAAAAAGCAGGAATGTGATGCATAGGAGCCGGACCATTTTTGGTTGAGAACCTGGGTTATGCTTGCTTATTGGTGGGTAAATGTAAGCCTCCAATAAGCAAGCACTATCCCTGGTGCTGAACCTAAAATGGGCTGGCTGCTAAGCTTTATCTCACTGCTTTTAAAATAAAGATAGCAAGAGAATGAAGAAAAATTGAAAATAGGAGTAAATTAGAAAGTTGATTAAAATTTCATGCTCTATCTGAATTATGAAAGAAAAAATTTGGGTTCAGTGTCCCTTTAAGTCTTTTGCTGGGGTGGCTTTGCCTCCTCCTGGTGGCCAGGTTCTTATTTCCCAAAAGTAATGAATACAGCTGTGGACACTTTCCATTTATGAAGAAAATAAACATTAACAGTTTTAAAGGGGAAATATCAAATAATATTAATAACTGTCCTAAAGGTTATGTACATATATAAAAAAGGAAATTTATGCTTACCTGATAAATTGATTTCTTCTACGATACGACGAGTCCACGGATTTCCTCCTTACTTGTGGGATATTATCCTCCTGCTAACAGGAAGTGGCAAAGAGCACCACAGCAGAGCTGTATATATAGCTCCTCCCTTCCCCTCCACCTCGAGTCATTCGACCGAAGGTTATAGGAAGAAAAAATAAAAAACATAATCTGTCTTAAATTGACAGGGAGGGCCGTGGACTCGTCGTATCGTAGAAGAAATCAATTTATCAGGTAAGCATAAATTTCCTTTTCTTCTACATGATACGACGAGTCCACGGATTTCATCCTTACTTGTGGGATACAATACCAAAGCAAAATGACACGGATGAAAGGGAGGGACAAGACAGAGACCTAAACGGAAGACACCACTGCTTGAAGAACTTTTCTCCCAAAAACAGCCTCAGAAGAAGCAAAAGTATCACATTTGGAAAATTTGAAAAAGTATGAAGGGACGACCAAGTCACAGCCTTACAAATCTGTTCAACAGATGCATCGTCTTTAAAAGCCCATGTGGAAGCCACAGCCCTAGTAGAATGAGCCGTAATTCTTTCAAGAGGCTACTGTCCAGCAGTCTCATATGCCAGGTGGATGATACTTCTCAGCCAAAAAGAAAGAGAGGTAGCCATAGCTTTCTGACCCCTACGCTTTCCAGAATAAACAATGAACAATGAAGATGAATGACGGAAATCCTTAGTTGCCTGTAAGTAAAACTTTAAGGCACGGACCACGTCCAGGTGCAGAGAAATTAGATTTGGATGTTGGAAAGGACCTTGAATGAGAAGGTCCTGTCTCAAAGGAAGTTTCCACGGTGGTAGCAAAGACATGTCTACTAGATCCGCATACCAAGTCCTGCGTGGCCACCCAGGCGCTATCAGGATCACTGACGCTCTCTCCTATTTGATTCGAGCAATCACGCGTGGAAGGAGAGGGAACGGTGGAAAAACATAAGCTAGGCTGAACGACCAAGGCACTGCCAAGGCATCTATCAGTTCGGCCTGGGGATCCCTCGACCTGGATCCGTATCTTGGAAGCTTGGCATTCTGTCGAGATGCCATCAGATCCAATTCCGGTTTGCCCCATCAGAGAATCAATGAGATAAATACCTCAGAGTGGAGTTCCCACTCCCCCGGATGAAAAGTCTGTCGTCTTAGAAAATCCGCTTCCCAGTTCTCTACTCCTGGAATGTGGATTGCTGACAGATGACAGGAGTGGGCCTCCGCCCAACGGATTATCTTGGATACCTCTCTCATCGCTAAGGAACTCCTTGTTCCCCCCTGATGATTGATATAGGCCACAGTCGTGATGTTGTCCAACCGGAATCTGATGAATTTGGCCGAAGACAACTGAGGCCATGCTTGAAGCGCATTGAATATTGCTCTCAATTCCAGAATATTGATTGGAAGTAGAGACTCCACCTGAGTCCAAACACCCTGAGCCTTCAGGGAATTCCAGACTGCACCCCAGTCCAGAAGGCTGGCGTCCGTTGTCACTATCACCCATGAGGGTCTGCGGAACCAAGTCCCCTGGGACAGATGATCCAGCGACAACCACCAAAGAAGAGAGTCTCTGGTTTCTTGATCTAGATTTATCTGAGGAGATAAGTCTGCATAATCCCCATTCCACTGTCCGAGCAAGCATAGCTGCAGCGGTCTGAGATGAAAGCGAGCAAACAGAATGATGTCCATTGCCGCTACCATTAATCCAATTACCTCCATACACTGAGCCAGTGATGGCCGAAGAATGGACTGAAGTACTCGGCAAGTATTTAGAATCTTGCCATTTTCATGGCTACCAAGTCTATCAGAGTTCCCAGGAAAGGAACCCTTGTCTGTGGGACAAGTGAACTTTTCTCTATGTTCACCTTCCAACCGTGAGTTCTCAGAAAAGACAGCACTGTGTTCGTGTGAGATTTTGTCAGATGATATGTTGACGTCCAGATAAGGCGCCACTGCTATGCCTCGTGGTCTGATTACCGCCAAAAGAGACCCTAGAACCTTTGTGAAGATTCTGGGTGCTGTGGCCAACCCGAAAAGAAGAGCCACGAACTGATAATGTTTGTCCAAGAAGGCAAACCTTAGAAACGGATGATGATCCTTGTGGATAAGAATATGAAGGTAAGCATCCTTCACGTCCACGGTAGTCATTTATTGACCCTCCTGGATCATTGGTAAAATTGTTCAAATTGTCTCCATCTTGAATGATGGAACTCTGAGAAACTTGTTTAGACACTTGAGGTGTAAGATGGGTCTGAAAGTTCCCTCTTTTTTGGGAAACACAAAAAGGTTTGAGTAGAACTCCTGTCCCTGTTCCAATTTTGGAACTGAACAAATTACTCCCATGGTAAAAAGGTCTTTTACACAGCATAAGAACGCCTCTCTTTTTATTTGCTTTGCAGATAATTTTGAAAGATGAAATCTCCCTCTAGGGAGAAAGTCCTTGAATTCCAATTGATAACCGTGGGTCACTATTTCTAGTGCCCAGGGGTCCTGAACATCTCTTGCCCAAGCCTGAGCAAAGAAAGAGAGTCTGCCCCTACTAGATACGGTCCCAGATCAGGGGCCGCCCCTTCATGCTGTCTTAGTAGCAGCTGCGGGCTTCTTGGATCGTTTACCTTTATTCCAGTTCTGGTTGGGTCTCCAGACTGACTTAGATTGGGTAAAATTCCCTTCCTGCTTTGTGGAGGAAGAGGAAGCTGAGGGTCCTCCTTTAAAGTTCTGAAAGGAACGAAAATTATTTTGTTTACCCCTCATCTTAACAGACTTATCCTGAGGTAGGGCATGGCCTTGTATGTTGTACGCTTAGTAGGGTAGATATAGCTCCCTCTACCTTAGGGACCGTTCTATAACCCCCTGAGGAAAATAGTACTCACCGGTACCATTTAAAATAAAAAACTTCTTGATTGAAGAAACTAAAACTAGCACCTCACTTTACCTCTTCCTAGTATAACACAGGCAAAGAGAATGACTGGAGGTGGAGGGGAAGGGAGGAGCTATATATACAGCTCTGTTGTGGTGCTCTTTTGCCACTTCCTGTTAGCAGGAGGATAATATCTCACAAGTAAGGATGAAATCCGTGGACTCGTCGTATCTTGTAGAAGAAATATATAAACGGCTTATAGAGTGCCAAATAAGTAAAACATATAGTATGTACACAAAGGCACTCTGCTACTGGAGGAAACCAGTAGAAAGCCAAGACCAGTGCTGAAACATAACAGCAGAGGAACTGAAATAGGAGTATATTGACAAACCAACAGAGGCCAAGAACAAGTCCCTGCGAATCCCATAGCAATGCTTGTAACTAAATTCCCACTAGAGAAATTTGTAATTTCCAATACTCCAAATACAACTCTTCGACAGGCAACTTTTACTCGGAGGGGAAACTGGCCTTAACCTGATTCCGAGAACCCCTCTCTGAAGAATCAAATGCACATCTTCATTCTTTGGACACCTCCAGCTGAGGAATTGGTGAGGTGGGACGGGTTTTATAGAGTTCTTGGAGCTTGGGAATCTGCTACTAGTGGTAGAAAAAGTAAATTTATGCTTACCTGATAAATTAATTACTTCTATGGTAAGACGAGTCCACGGATTCATCCTTTACTTGTGGGATATTATCCTCCTGCTAACAGGAAGTGGCAAAGAGCACCACAGCAGAGCTGTCTATATAGCTCCTCCCTTAGCTCCACCCCCCAGTCATTCGACCGAAGGTACAGGAAGAAAAAGGAGAAACTACAAGGTGCAGAGGTGACTGAAGTTTAAATCAAAAAAATATAATCTGTCTTAAAATGACAGGGCGGGCCGTGGACTCGTCTTACCATAGAAGAAATTAATTTATCAGGTAAGCATAAATGTACTTTTCTTCTATAAGGTAAGACGAGTCCACGGATTCATCCTTTACTTGTGGGATACAATACCAAAGCTACAGGACACGGATGAACGGGAGGGACAAGACAGATGGTTAAACAGAAGGCACCACTGCTTGAACTTTTCTCCCAAAAATAGCCTCTGAAGAAGCAAAAGTATCAAATTTGTAAAATTTGGAAAAGGTATGAAGCGAAGACCAAGTCACAGCCTTACAAATTTGTTCAACAGAAGCATCATTTTTAAAAGCCCATGTGGAAGCCACCGTTCTAGTAGAGTGAGCTGTAATTCTTTCAGGAGGCTGCTGTCCAGCAGTCTCGTATGCCAAACGGATGATGCTTTTCAGCCAAAAGGAAAGAGAGGTAGCCGTAGCTTTTTCACCTCTACGTTTTCCAGAATAGACAACAAACAAGATAAGGCGAGTCGCATTGCAATGCAGATAGTTCAGAAACTCTTCGAGCCTAAGAGATAGCAACTAAAAACAGAACTTTCCAAGATAGAAGCTTAATATCTATGGAATGCATAGGTTCAAACGGAACCCCTTGAAGAACTTTAAGAACCAAATTCAAACTCCATGGCGGAGCAACAGGTTTAAACACAGGCTTGATTCTAACTAAAGCCTGACAGAACGACTGAACGTCTGGAACATCTGCCAGACGTTTGTGCAGTAGAATTGATAAAGCAGATATCTGTCCCTTTATGGAACTAGCTGAAAGCCCCTTCTCCAATCCTTCTTGGAGAAAGGACAAAATGCTAGGAATCCTGATCTTACTCCATGAGTAGCCTTTGGATTCGCACCAATAAAGATATTTACTCCATATCTTATGATAAATTTTCCTGGTGACAGGTTTTCGAGCCTGAATCAAGGTATCTATGACCGACTCAGAGAAACCCCGCTTGGATAAGATCAAGCGTTCAATCTCCAAGCTCAGCCGCAGAGAAACTAGATTTGGATGCTGGAACGGACCTTGAATCAGAAGGTCCTGTCTCAGTGGCAGAGTCCATGGTGGAAGAGATGACATGTCCACCAGGTCTGCATACCAAGTCCTGCGTGGCCACGTAGGTGCTATCAAAATCACCGAAGCTCTCTCCTGTTTGATTCTGGCAATCAAACGAGGAAGGAGAGGAATGGTGGAAACACATAAGCCAGGTTGAACGACCAGGGTACTGCTAGAGCATCTATCAGTACTGCCTGAGGATCCCTTGACCTGGACCCGTAACGAGGAAGTTTGGCATTCTGAGGAGACGCCATCAGATCCAATTCTGGTGTGCCCCATTGCCGAATCAATTGTGCAAACACCTCCGGATGGAGTTCCCACTCCCCCGGATGAAAAGTCTGACGACTTAGAAAATCCGCTTCCCAGTTCTCCACTCCTGGGATATAGATTGCTGATAGATGGCAAGAGTGAGTCTCTGCCCATCAAATTATTTTGGTAACCTCTATCATCGCTAGAGAACTCTTTGTTCCCCCTGATGATTGATATATGCTACAGTCGTGATATTGTCCGACTGGAATCTTATGAATCTGGCCGACGCCAGCTGAGACCACGCCTGAAGCACGTTGAAAAATGCTCTCAGTTCTAGAATATTTATCGGGAGGAGAACCTCCTCCTGAGTCCACAAACCCTGTACTTTCAGGGAATTCCAGACTGCACCCCAGCCCAATAGGCTGGCATCTGTCGTCACTATGACCCACGCTGGCCTGCGGAAACACATTCCCTTGGACAGATGATCCTGTAACCACCAAAGAAGAGAGTCTCTGGTCTCTTGGTTCAGATTTATCTGAGGAGATAAATCTGCATAATACCCATTCCACTGATTGAGCATGCATAGTTGCAGTGGTCTGAGATGCAAGCGAGCAAACGGAACTATGTCCTTTGCTGCTACCATTAAGCCGATTACCTCCATACACTGAGCCACTGATGGCCGAGGAATGTAATGAAGAGCTCGGCAGATGGATAAAATCTTTGATTTCCTGAACTCCATCAGAAAAAATTTCATGTCCACCGAATCTATCAGAGTTCCCAGGAATGGGACTCTTGTGAGAGGGATAAGTGAACACTTTTTTACGTTCATCTTCCACCCGTGAGATCGATGTCCGTGTGAGACTTGGCTAGTTGGTAAGTCAACGCCTGGATTAAGATATTGTCCAGATAGGGCGCCACAGCTATGCCCCGCGGCCTTAGAACCGCCAGAAGGGACCCTAGCACCTTTGTGAAAATTCTGGGAGCTGTGGCCAACCCCAAGGGAAGAGCCACAAACTGGTAATGCTAGCCCAGAAAGGCAAACCTGAGGAACTGGTGATGATCTTTGTGCATAGGGATGTGTAGATATGCATCCTTTAAGTCCACGGTGGTCATATATTGACCCTCCTGGATCATTGGCAAAATAGTCCGAATGGTCTCCATCTTGAAGGATGGGACTCTAAGGAATTTGTTTAGGATCTTGAGATCCAAAATAGGTCTGAAGGTTCCCTCTTTTTTGGAATCACAAACAGATTGGAGTAAAATCCCTTGCCCTTGTTCTGTTTTCGGAACTGGGCAGATCACTCCCATGGTATATAGGTCTTCAAAACAGCATAAGAACGCCTCTCTTTTTGTCTGGTTTACAGACAATTGAGAAAGATGGAATCTCCCCCTTGGGGGAGAATCTTTGAAATCTAGAAGATACCCCTGGGTTACGATTTCTAAAGCCCAGGAGTCCTGAACGTCTCTTGCCCAAGTCTGAGCAAAGAGAGAAAGTCTGCCCCCTACTAGATCCGGTCCCGGATCGGGGGCTACCCCTTCATGCTGTCTTGGTGGCAGCAGCGGGCTTCTTGGCCTGTTTACCCTTGTTCCAAGTCTGATTAGGTCTCCAGACTGACTTGGATTGGGCAAAAGTCCCGTCTTGCTTTGCGGCAGGGGAAGAGGAAGAGGGACCACCTTTGAAGTTCCGAAAGGAACGAAAATTATTTTGTTTGGTCCTCATCTTATTTGTCTTATCCCGAGGAAGGGCATGGCCTTTTCCTCCAGTGATGTCTGAAATTATCTCTTTCAGTTCAGGCCCGAATAGGGTCTTACCCTTGAAAGGGATGGCTAACAGTTTAGCTTTTGATGACACATCAGCAGACCAGGACTTAAGTCATAACGCTCTACGCGATAAAATGGCAGAACCTGAATTTTTCGCCGCTAATTTAGCCAGTTGAAAAGCGGCATCTGTAATGAAAGAATTAGCTAGCTTGAGAGTGTGAGAATACAGGTCTGAATTTCTTATTTTTTAATATGTATTTTAATATTATTGTGAAAGGTAATGTATGTATTCACAATCACCATTAATATCATAGCTTAGATATTAGGTACCTGTATGAATACAAATTTACTAGTAGATTTGTGGATAATGTCACAAAACTATTTTCCTCTATAGCTGTGGCAAACACTATAAAAATTAAATGATAGAACAGAGATAAGAAAAGGAATGAGAAAAATTATGTAAAATATATGTTATACTGGTGATGATATTATTGATAGGTGGTTCAGTGTTATATTGCCCAAGTGGGCTTTGAATCATGGTATTCAGATAAAGATGATAATGAACACAAACAAATGGAAATGACGTTTTACACTTAAGTTCATTCAGTAATGCATTACCCTCAGTTTATGTCCAAGCATGCTTATTATAAAACCGTTGGTGCACATACCTTAGAAGCAGTGGGTTATAAGTTTGCAAGAGGTAGCGTGTCTTACTTAAGTAATGGAGATCCGTGCATCTGTTGAGGAGACAGGAGAGCTGCGACTGAAGACAGCTGCGGGTTACCGACTCTGGCGTGCTGCGCAGAGTATTAGGGAAAACGGAGATGACGTCAGCACCAGTCTGTGCGTCTGATCCCAGGCTGTAACGGTTAGAGCTGCAGCTTCTCACAGCTGCTAAGTAATCAAAGTTGAATTCTCCTTATTGTTAGGAGACAGGTTTTGTAACAGTAAGGTTATTCCTTTAGATAAAAGGATATTGCAGCAAAAGGAAAAAAATAAGAGTTAAGTTCAGCTCAAGAATTTAGATTGGCTTAATAAACTTTAGAATACAAAGAGACTCAGTTGTAGTCTCCAATGCTCTTTAATAATCAAGCAATGACTTCTGGGAAAAGTGAGTTTAAATAGGATATGTTTGGGGATGAGAACTTGTCCTAAAGGCACAGTGAAATGGCAATTGTTGACAGATCCCCCCATTCAAGAGCCCCTCCCAGCAGTCCGAAGACCCGGTTTACAGGGAAAGCGAACATGAAAGTCCTTCAATAAGTCAGGTGCATTTAAATCTCGGATAGGAACCCATGAGTTCTCATCATCACCATAATCCTTCCAATGTACTAAGTATTCAAGCTTTTTCCTACGAAATCTAGAGTCCAAAATTCCATCAACTTCGTAATCCAGAGGATCAGGTAAAGTGAGAAGAGTGGTGTCAGTAGATGGGAGCGTGGTACCCATAAACGGCTTTAATAATGACACATGGAATGAGGGGTGAATTCTCATAGTGGAAGGCAATTTCAAAGTCACCGCATTCTCATTAATTACCTTAAGTATTGGGAATGGTCCGATGTATTGATCAGCAAGTTTTTTACTTGGCACAGGTAATTTAATATTCTTTGTGGATAACCATACCATATCTTGAAGTTTGTATTCTGGAGATGGAATTCCATAACATCTTTCAAAGACTCAGTGTAATTGGAAACTGATGGAGAATGAGAACATGTAAGAGTATTTGGATAAGAACGTGGATGAAAACCATAAGTTGCATAAAAAGGAGAGACTTTTGTTGAGGTATTGATCGAATTATTATAAGCGAATTCAGCGCTAGGTAGCCAATCATACCAATCATCTTGTTGAGATGAAATAAAACATCTCAAGTACTGTTCGAGAGTTTGATTTAGGCGTTCCGTTTGACCATTTGACTGTGGATGGAAAGCAGTCGTTAGTCTGAGTGAGATTTGCAAAGTTTTACATAAGAATCTCCAAAATTTTGAAGTGAACTGACTTCCGCGATCAGTTACAATGGATGCTGGTAAACCATGTAGTCTAACTACATGACTATGGAAGTATTTTGCAGTTGCAAAAGCAGTTGGTGTTCTTTTTAATGGGATGAAATGGGCCATTTTAGTTAAATGATCTACTACAACCATTATGGTGTTGTGACCATTTGAGATGGGTAAATCTACAATAAAATCAATAGCTATCATATCCCATAGGGCTTGTGGTGTTCCTTCTTTTTCTTAGCGCAGGTGTGACAATTTATCACATAAGATTGAATGGCAATTTTCATCTGAGGCCACCAGTATTCCCTTCCTATTAGTTCGGCTGTTTTTTCAATGCCTGGATGACCGGCTAAAGGGGAATCATGATGTTGTTGGATGATCTGGTTCCTTAAAGTTGGTGGAACATATATCAATCCATTATTCATATATAGTCCAGAATCAGAATCTGGAGTACAAATTGGTGGAATATGAGGATCCAAATGTTGTGCTTGGAAAATGTCAGATGTCTCTAGAACTGTAGCAGCAATGATTTTAGTTGGTGGAATGATGTATGTATTAATATGAGTGTCTTCTGTAGTTTCAAAAGACCGGGATAAAGCATCAGCTTTTACATTTTTTGTACCTGGTATATGAGTTAGTAAAAAATTAAACCTATCCAGGAAAAGAGCCCACCGTACCTGTCTTGAAGATAGAGTTTTATTTTTCTTCAAGTATTGAAGGTTTTTATGATCAGTGAAAACCTGGAAAGGGATAGTAGTCCCCTCCAAGAGATGTCGCCAATGTTCCATTGCTGATTTCATCGCTAGCAATTCCTTATCGCCTATTGAATAATTAGTCTCTGCAGGAGTTAATCTTCGAGAGTAATAAGCGATTGGATAAAGATGATTATTTTGTTTTCCGGGTTGCATAAGTATAGCACCAATTCCAACATTTGAGGCATCCACCTCTAAGGTGTATGGTAAATCTGGATCAGGTATTCTTAAAATAGGAGCTGTTGTAAATTTCTCCTTTAAATTGTGAAAGGCTTGCTCAGCCTTAGAATCCCAAACAAATTTTTGTTTTCCTGTCAGACGAGTTAAAGGTTGTACTATGGTAGAATAATGATTAATGAATTTCCTGTAAAAGTTTGAGAAACCTAGAAATCTTTGTAAAGATTTCATGGTAGTTGGTGTTTGCCAATTGATTATGGCTGTTACCTTTTCTTGATCCATTTGAATGCCTTTGGGAGAAATTATATATCCCAAAAATTTAATGGTGTCTTTGTGGAACTGACATTTTTACATTTTGGCGTATAACTGATGATCACGAAGAGTTGAGAGAACCCATCTTACATGTTTTCTATGGTCCTCTAGTGTTTTGGAATAGATAAGAATATCGTTTAGATAGACAATAACGCACACATCCATGAGTTCTTTAAAGATTTCATTTATAAAGAACTGGAATGTGGCGGGGGCGTTTGTCAAACCAAAGGGCATAACATTATATTGAAATAGCTTATATCTTGTTTTGAAAGCTGTCTTCCACTCATCTCCAGATTTCATACGTATTAAATTGTATGCACCTTTTAGATCTAACTTGGTAAAGATGTTTGCACCAGTAAGGCGTTCAATTATTTCCGGGATGAGTGGTAATGGGTATCTATTTTTTATGGTGACAGCGTTTAGGGCTCGGTAATCTATTATTGGTCTGAGTGTGCCATCTTTATTTGTAACAAAGAAGATAGCAGAGGCAACTGGTGATGAAGATGGGGATATGAAACCTTTTCTAAGGTTTTCATCTAAATATTCTCTTAGATGATTCAATTCTTTTTGTGAGAGAGGAAATATTTTTCCTGATGGTATCTCTACCCCTGGTTTAGTGTCAATTGGGCAATCAAAATGCCTATGAGGTGGGAGTGTTTCAGCGTTTTTAAGATTAAACACGTCATTGAAATCATGATATTCATGTGGTAATGTAGGACTTATGTGTCCAATGTTAACATATGGGTAACATGTATTTAGACAATACTGTGAAGTGAAGGTGATTTTATTTTGGGACCAGTTTATGGATGGGTTATGTTTTTGTAACCACGTTAACCCAAGTACTATAGGGTGAATTGAACTAGGAATAATGTCAAATGTAAGAAACTCTTTGTGTCCATCTGGTGTGATGGTTAATAATGGTATTGTGTGGTGAGTGATAGGTCCCGTTAAAATTTGTGTTCCATCTATTACCCTTACAAAGACAGGAGAGCATTTCTGCAGAATAGGTATTTTATTTTGTTTAACTATTGAATCAACAAGAAATAAACCATCAGCTCCGGAATCAATAATGGCTTCATTCTGAAGTTGCTGACTGTCCCACTGTAAAGACAATATTAATGACAGGTGTGATGGGTTTTTGAATTTTTCACATGCACAATTAAGCGATAACTTACCCTTCTTTTGACGGGAAAGGATTGGACAGGAGGCAACATCATGATCTTTGTTTGCGCAATAGAGGCAGAGATTAGCTGACCTTCTCCTTTGTTTTTCTTCCAAACTAAGAGGTCCGCGAATGGTACCTATTTCCATTGGTATGGGAATTGTATGGGTCTTTTCTTGATAAGTTTGGAAAGATCTTTTGGGAGTGGTTTCATAAAAATGTTTTTCAGTCTTCCTTTCGCGATACCTCCTATCCATCGCTATGCACAATTTGATTAATGCATCCAAGCTTTCAGGGAAATCCACTCTAGACAGTTCATCTTTTAAATGTTCAGATAAACCTAGGCGGAACTGGTTTTTCAGGCTAACTGAGTTCCACTCTGAATCGGTAGCCCATAGCTGGAAGTCCGCTATGTAATCTTCCACTGGTCTTTTTCCCTGTTTAAGGGATCTTAATCTGTGTTCAGCGGTTTGCTGTTTATTAATATCATCGTAGAGTATGGCCATTGTTTGAAAAAAGTTTTCAAGGGAATTTAGAATGGGATCTTCTGATTCAAGAAATTTATCTGCCCACGCTCTGGGCTCTCCAGTGAGATAGGAGATAGCTGTAAAAACTTTGATCTTGTCAGAACGGTAGGTTCGTGGTTTTAGGGTGAATAAAAGTATACAAGCATTCTTATATTCACGAAATTTCGTGCGATCTCCAGCGAATGGAGTTGGAGGATTAACCTGTGGTTCAGGTGTCTCATTAGTTTTTTGGGATACAAATTCATTTATTACTTGTTTTAGACTGCTGTTTTCATTTTTTTGTTCGGTTAGTCCTTGAGCGAAAATTTCCACTTTTTGATTTAGTGAGGAGATCTGGTTGGCCATTTCTATTGGATCCATGTTGTACCTAAAAATATGTGTCTGAGAATTAATATTTTTAGAGGCTTGATTATTCTGTGAGAATACAGGTCTGAATTTCTTATTTTTTAATATGTATTTTAATATTATTGTGAAAGGTAATGTATGTATTCACAATCACCATTAATATCATAGCTTAGATATTAGGTACCTGTATGAATACAAATTTACTAGTAGATTTGTGGATAATGTCACAAAACTATTTTCCTCTATAGCTGTGGCAAACACTATAAAAATTAAATGATAGAACAGAGATAATAAAAGGAATGAGAAAAATGATGTAAAATATATGTTATACTGGTGATGATATTATTGATTGGTGGTTCAGTGTTATATTGCCCAAGTGGGCTTTGAATCATGGTATTCAGATAAAGATGATAATGAACACAAACAAATGGAAAAGACGTTTTACACTTAAGTTCATTCAGTAATGCATTACCCTCAGTTTATGTCCAAGCATGCTTATTATAAAACCGTTGGTGCACATACCTTAGAAGCAGTGGGTTATAAGTTTGCAAGAGGTAGCGTGTCTTACTTAAGTAATGGAGATCCGTGCGTCTGTTGAGGAGACAGGAGAGCTGCGACTGAAGACAGCTGCGGGTTACCAACTCTGGCGTGCTGCGCAGAGTATTAGGGAAAACGGAGATGACGTCAGCACCATTCTGTGCGTCTGATCCCAGGCTGTAACGGTTAGAGCTGCAGCTTCTCACAGCTGCTAAGTAATCAAAGTTGAATTCTCCTTATTGTTAGGAGACAGGTTTTGTAACAGTAAGGTTATTCCTTTAGATAAAAGGATATTGCAGCAAAAGGAAAAAAATAAGAGTTAAGTTCAGCTCAAGAATTTAGATTGGCTTAATAAACTTTAGAATACAAAGAGACTCAGTTGTAGTCTCCAATGCTCTTTAATAATCAAGCAATGACTTCTGGGAAAAGTGAGATTAAATAGGATATGTTTGGGGAGGAGAACTTGTCTTAAAGGCACAGTGAAATTGCAATTGTTGACAGAGAGCCCTAATTCTATCTAGAATATCATCTAATGGGGTCTCAACCTGAAGAGCCTCCTCCAGAGCTTCGAACAAAAAGGACACTGCAGTAGTTACAGGAACAATGCACGCTATAGGCTGGAGAAGAAACCTTGATGAACAAATATTTTCTTCAGGAGATCCTCTAATTTTCTATCCATAGGATCTTTGAAAGCACAACTGTCCTCAATAGGTATAGTTGTATGCTTAGCCAGGGTAGAAATAGCTCCCTCCACCTTAGGGACCGTCTGCCACGAGTCCCGCATGGTGTCTGATATGGAAAACATTTTCTTAAAAGTAGGAGGGGGAGCGAACGGAATACCTGGTCTATCCCACTCCTTAGTAACAATGTCTGAAATCCTCTTAGGGACCGGAAAAACATCAGTGTAGGCAGGAACCTCTAGAAATCTGTCCATTTTACAAAATTTCTCTGGAACTACAATAGGGTCACAATCATCCAGAGTCGCTAAAACCTCCCTGAGCAATAAGCGGAGGTGTTCTAGTTTAAATTTAAAAGTCGTCATATCTGAGTCTGTCTGAGGGAACATATTTCCTGAATCAGAAATCTCTCCCTCTGCCAGCAAATCCCTCACCCCCATTGTAAGGGTACATCGGATATGGCTAATAAAGCGTCAGAGGGCTCAGCGTTTGTTCTCACACCAGAACTACTGCGCTTCCCCTGCAACCCAGGCAGCTTAGATAAAACCTCTGTGAGGGTAGTATTCATAACTGTGGCCATATCTTGCGGGGTGAAAGAATTAGACGCACTAGAAGTACTTGGCATCGCTTGTGCGAGCGTTAATGGTTGTGACACTTGGGAAGAATTAGATGGCATAAACAACAACAGGCAGGTAAGTAGCACTCTAATTAATCATAGAAATTATACAGGTGCATCCTAGAATAATGAATAGTAACAGCATAAAGAAGAAAGTAGAGACTTCAAAATCCGAAGTTTCTAAACGTCTAGGCAAAAAATTGCACAACTGTAAAAATAAAGATATTCAAGGGATTTTTAAAGTACAAAAAGTTTAATAAAACATAGCATTATACATCCAAGCATTCAATTCACATACATACAGGGGATCCCCGGATGGCATATAAGGAGATACACTGGCCGTGAATAAGTCTGGTGCACCAGTATTCAACAGGAATAAATGTCATTGAGGTATAACATATAATTGTAATCCAGAAAGAGAGGAACCATCCCCAAATAGTTTCAAAGCCAGGTGAGTAAAGTCTATACCCCTATACGAAACAACAGTATAACTACGTTAGAGCGTCTGAAACCAGGGGGAGCTGTGCGTCACTGCGTCTTTTTCACAGGTATACTTGTGTACCAGACAATTGTGTGATAGATAGCAGTTCACATCGGTACCTGTCTTTTTCATGCGGTCGCTCTTCCCTTTTGCTCCCATAACGTAGCATCTTCTGGGGTAGACTGGGGGCAAGCCAAGGATCCGCTGAAAGGTGCTGCAAACCGACGAGTCTTAAAGCTCGTTTCACTCCTTTCCTTGAAGCAGCATGGAGCTTCTTCCGGGTGCTGACGTCACGTCAGTTACAGGGCCATTTTATTGGTAATTAGCCTCGTGAGATCTTGCTGCAATTCGTTGAAAAGTCTGTCAATCATCATAACGGCTTCAATGCCAAACATGTTAGATACTTTTAGCAACAAGTTATTCTCTTAGTAAACGGAAAAATTACTACCAGAGAAATCATTTGTATAAATACAATTTAATTGTACTCGCTCACTCATTCATTCATTCATTCAATTAATTAAAACAATTTTCATTCAATATTTTTATTAATTTCTTACTATCTATAAATTTATTAATTCTTATAAATTCAATTGTTCACATTGGAATTGTATGGGCTATTTATTATGTGCTTAATGTATGTAATCACATATTCTTAATATTCACAATAGCATTTGATGACACTTTTTAAAGCAAAGAGGTGTACAAGCAGAGATAGAGGATTAGCCTAAGAATGAAGCAAACTCTAATTTTTCATTTAGACCATTGGGAGATAAAGTACTAAGTTTATAAATCCATTTTGTTTCTTTTTGTAACAGGATATTATCAATATCCCCACCACGCATACTCCGTTTAACTGATTCCATTCCGATGAAGTTAAGATCATCGGTTTTTGACTCAGGAAATTGAGCAAAATGTCTCGCTACTGGGCTGTCAATATTACAGTCTTTAATGTCGTCCCTATGTTCTGTAATTCGAGAACGTAGTTCTCTGAAAGTTTTCCCAACGTAAAAACTTTTACAAGAGCAGTAGAGTAAGTAAATTACCCCTTTAGTGGAGCAATTGATAAAGGAATTAATTTTATACAGGTAGCCCTCAGTTTACGCCGGGGTTAGGTTCCAGAAGGAATGGTTGTAAATCGAAACCTTTGTAAATTGAAACCCAGTTTATAATGTAAGTCAATGGGAAGTGAGGGAGATAGGTTCCAGGCCCCTCTCAAAATTGTCATAAGTAACACCTAATGCATTATTTTTAAAGCTTTGAAATGAAGACTTTAAATGCTAAACAGCATTATAAACCTAATAAAATAATCTCTCTGCATGAACTGACAACACACACAGTGGCCGCATGGTGAACTGCCTACAATTTTTTGAGCATTTTGTTCCAACCAATTATATGTTGAAACTTTATTAAATTCACTTTTAACAAGGATGTCTTTTAAATTACTACATCGCCTCACAGTCATTTGAGGATAATCTCCCACACATTGGTGAAGTGTTGTATCATTAGTTAGTAAATGCCAGTTTCTATTTAAAGTATCTTTCACTTTACTCCAGTGGGCATTATACTTTGTTATAAACCTGATCTTATTTTCTTCAGTTTTGTCATCTGTGTTTTTTCTTTTATATAAGAGATCTTTTCTTTGGTGTTGGGAGGCTCTGTAGAGTGCTCTCTTTACACACCTTTTTGAATAGCCTCTCTCATGGAATCGGGCCGCCATCTCTTTTGCTTGTGTTCTAAAGGTTTTATCATCAGAGCATATTCTGCGTAACCACAGGAATTGCCCATAAGGGATACCTTTTTTCAAATTGTCGGGGTGGTGGCTCGATCCCAGGAGGAGGCTATTGGTTGCCGTGGATTTTCGGAAAACTTCTGTCTCTATTTTCCCATCTTTTTTGCTAATTTTTAAATCCAAAAAGTTAATTGAATTTAAGTCATAGTTACAGGTAAGGAAAATATTGCGATCGTTACTATTTAAAAGGGAAATTAATTTGAGCAGTTCTTCTTCAGTGCCATCCCATAAAAGTAAAATATCATCTACATATCTAATCCAGAGGGCTACATGTGCGCCAACCACATCCGCATGTTCGCCAAAAACAATCTGGTTCTCCCATCCACCTAGGTGTAAGCAGGCGTAGGTTGGCGCATATGTAGCCCCCATTGCTGTACCTTGTCTCTGTTTGTAGCACTTGCCATCAAAGATGAAGATGTTGTTTTACAAAACAAATTTCAAAAGATCAATGACAAACTTAGTGTGTTTTTTATAACCTAGACCTCGTGTGTTTAAAAAATTCTCACATGTTGTGAGGCCAACAGAGTGCGGAATAGAAGAGTATAGGGATTCAACGTCCAAGGACACTAAAAAAGTGTCCTCATGAACGTTGATCCCATCAAGTTTTTTTATTACATCTGTTGAATCTTGTACAAAAGTACGTAAATCATTAACAAAGGGCTGCAAAAATCTATCGACATATTTACTAATTCCTTCAGTAGGACCCCCTATCCCAGAAACAATGGGACGTCCCGGAGGATTTTCAATAGACTTGTGAAGCTTAGGTGTCCAGTAGAACACTGGTATTTTGGGTTTATGGTTGTACAAAAAAAACAAATTCTTGACTAGTGATTAAATTGTTTCTTCGTGCATCATTTAGCATAAAGAGCAATTCATTATGGGACTTGTTCAGGGTGTCTTGTAAGCTTATTAAGTGCTCTACGCTCAGATTTAGTAAGGTTATCATTTACAATACCTGTAGTCTAAATTTTCATTAAATCAAGGGTAACATTTTGTACAAAAACAGAAATATTAGGAATTGAGGATAAATATCAATAGTTTCATTACTTTGTGCAGAAAATAATATTTCAAGGTTATTTCAGAGCTTTATTCTCTTGTCTACAGGTAAGGTCAATTTGAATTTTTGGTGTCAATCTTTTTTAAAGCAAGTTTCCTTGCAAAAAGATTTAAATCTTTTGTGACCTCAAATAAGTCTAAACCATTTGTAGGAAAAAAGCTAAGTCCTTTTTCTAATACCTTAATGTGTTCAGAATTTAACGATAAAGAGGAAAGATTGACTATACCCATTTTTTGAGAGTGTGGATGTGTGCCTAATAATGACTGTTTATGTGTAGTGTGATAGGAGCGCCTAAAGGTGGATTCCTGCTGCTAAAAAAGTTCTTCCCTCAAAGAGAACTAAATGGTGGATAAGAAGAAAAAATGGGGTTTATTTAGCAGCGCTAAAAAAAGCTAGGAAATGATGATACCAATCTAATTTATGTTTTATACAATCTAGTTTATTTAAAAATTCTTATAACACATAAAAACAACAGCAAATGCTTTTCCTAATTAATAAAGGGACGTCTCCCTTATACAACACTTATAAAAACAGACTAGAACCATATATTCCTAGAATTCCAGGTATAAAGGAATTAATTCTATAGATAACATATGGCAAGCAACAAATTTCTAAGATAAATGGTGAATTGAATATTTAAAAGGCACAAATGTATCAGTCCTAACAGCTTTACAGTTCTTCAGTAACAAATACAGTTATAAAGTTACACAGTTACTTTCCTTGGACATATAATTGGCTCAGGTGTGCTGGATAGTTAAAAAGGCAAAAAAACAGAATTTATGCTTACCTGATAAATTACTTTCTCCAACGGTGTGTCCGGTCCACGGCGTCATCCATAACTTGTGGGAATATTCTCTTCCCCAACAGGAAATGGCAAAGAGCACAGCAAAAGCTGTCCATATAGTCCCTCCTAGGCTCCACCCACCCCAGTCATTCGACCGACGGACAGGAGAAAAAACAGGAGAAACCATAAGCTGCCGTGGTGACTGTAGTTAAAGAAAGAAATTCATCAAACCTGATTAAAAAACCAGGGCGGGCCGTGGACCGGACACACCGTTGGAGAAAGTAATTTATCAGGTAAGCATAAATTCTGTTTTCTCCTATATTGGTGTGTCCGGTCCACGGCGTCATCCATAACTTGTGGGAACCAATACCAAAGCTTTAGGACACGGATGAAGGGAGGGAGCCAATCAGGTTACCTAAACAGAAGGCACCACGGCTTGTAAAACCTTTCTCCCAAAAATAGCCTCCGAAGAAGCAAAAGTATCAAATTTGTAGAATTTGGCAAAAGTGTGCAGGGAAGACCAAGTCGCTGCCTTACATATCTGATCAACAGAAGCCTCGTTCTTGAAGGCCCATATGGAAGCCACAGCCCTAGTAGAGTGAGCTGTGATGCGTTCAGGAGGCTGCCGTCCGGCAGTCTCGTAAACCAATCGGATGATGCTTTTTAGCTAAAAGGAAAGAGATGGAAGCAGTAGCTTTTTGACCTCTCCTCTTGCCAGAATAAACGACAAACAGAGAAGACGTTTGTCTGAAATCCTTTGTTGCTTCTAAATAGAACTTTAAAGCACGAACTACATCTAAATTGTGTAACAAACGTTCCTTCTTTGAAACTGGATTCGGACACAAAGAAGGCACAACCATTTCCTGGTTAATATTCTTGTTGGAAACAAACTTTGGAATGAAACCAGGTTTAGTACGCAAAACAACCTTATCTGAATGGAACACCAGATAGGGCGGATTACACTGCAAAGCAGATAACTCAGAAACTCTTCTAGCAGAAGAAATAGCAACCAAAAACCGAACTTTCCAAGATAACATCTTGATATCTATGGAATGTAGAGGTTCAAACGGAACCCCTTGAAGAACTGAAAGAACTAAATTCAGACTCCAGGGAGGAGTCAAAGGTCTGTAAACAGGCTTGATCCTGACCAAAGCCTGAACAAAGGCTTGAACATCAGGCACAGCTGCCAGTCATTTGTGTAACAAGACAGATAAAGCAGAAATCTGTCCCTTTAGAGAACTCGCTGATAATCCCTTATCCAAACCTTCTTGTAGAAAGGAAAGGATCCTAGGAATTTTGATCTTACTCCATGAGAATCCCTTGGATTCACACCAACAGATATATCTTTTCCATATTTTATGGTAAATTTTTCTAGTTACAGGTTTTCTGGCTTGTACCAGAGTATCTATTACAGAATCCGAAAACCCACGCTTAGATAAAATCAAGCGTTCAATTTCCAAGCCGTTAGCTGGAGGGAAACTAGATTTGGATGTTCGAATGGACCTTGTACTAGAAGATCCTGTCTCAAAGGTAGCTTCCATGGTGGAGCCGATGACATATTCACCAGGTCTGCATACCAAGTCCTGCGTGACCAAGCAGGAGCTATCAAGATCACTGAGGCCCTCTCCTGCTTGATCCTGGCTACCAGCCTGGGAATGAGAGGAAACGGTGGAAACACATAAGCTAGGTTGAAGGTCCAAGGCGCTACTAATGCATCCACTAGAGTCGCCTTGGGATCCCTGGATCTGGACCCGTAGCAAGGAACCTTGAAGTTCTGACGAGACGCCATCAGATCCATGTCTGGAATGCCCCATAATTGAGTCAACTGGGCAAATATCTCCGGGTGGAGTTCCCACTCCCCCGGATGGAATGTCTGACGACTCAGATAATCCGCCTCCCAGTTTTCCACTCCTGGGATGTGGATCGCAGATAGGTGGCAGGAGTGATCCTCCGCCCATTTTATGATTTTGGTCACTTCTCTCATCGCCAGGGAACTCCTTGTTCCCCCCTGATGGTTGATGTAAGCAACAGTCGTCATGTTGTCTGATTGGAATCTTATGAATCTGGCCTTTGCTAGTTGAGGCCAAGCCCTGAGAGTATTGAATATCGCTCTCAGTTCCAGAATGTTTATCGGGAGAAGAGACTCTTCCCAAGACCATAGCCCCTGAGCTTTCAGGGAGTCCCAGACCGCGCCCCAGCCCACTAGACTGGCGTCGGTCGTGACGATGACCCACGCTGGTCTGCGGAAGCTCATTCCCTGGGACAGGTGATCCTGGGTTAGCCACCAACGGAGTGAGTCTCTGGTCTTCTGATCTACTTGGATCACTGGAGACAAGTCTGTATAGTCCCCATTCCACTGTTTCAGCATGCACAGTTGTAATGGTCTTAGATGAATTCGCGCAAAAGGAACTATGTCCATTGCTGCAACCATCAACCCTACTACTTCCATGCACTGAGCTATGGAAGGTCGTGGAACAGAGTATAGAACTTGACAAGCGTTTAGAAGTTTTGACTTTCTGACATCTGTCAGGAAAATCTTCATTTCTAAAGAATCTATTATTGTCCCCAAGAAAGGAACTCTTGTCGACGGAGACAGGGAACTTTTTTCTATGTTCACTTTCCATCCGTGAGATCTGAGAAAGGCCAGAACGATGTCTGTGTGAGCCTTTGCCTTTGAAAGAGACGACGCTTGTATCAGAATGTCGTCCAAGTAAGGTGCCACTGCAATGCCCCTTGGTCTTAGAACCGCTAGAAGGGACCCGAGTACCTTTGTGAAAATCCTTGGAGCAGTGGCTAGCCCGAATGGGAGAGCCACAAACTGGTAATGTTTGTCCAGAAAGGCGAACCTTAGGAACTGATGATGATCTTTGTGGATAGGAATATGTAGATACGCATCCTTTAGATCCACGGTAGTCATAAATTGACCCTCCTGGATTGTAGGTAAAATCGTTCGAATAGTTTCCATTTTGAACGATGGCACTCTGAGAAATTTGTTTAGGATCTTTAAATCCAGAATTGATCTGAAAGTTCCCTCTTTTTTGGGAACTACAAACAAATTTGAGTAAAAACCCATTTCTTGTTCCACGGTTGGAACTGGGTGTATCACTCCCATTTTTAACAGGTCTTCTACACAATGTAAGAATGCCTGTCTCTTTATTTGGTTTGAAGATAAGTGAGACATGTGGAACCTTCCCCTTGGGGGTAGTTCCTTGAATTCCAGAAGATAACCCTGAGAAACTATTTCTAGTGCCCAGGGGTCCTGAACATCTCTTGCCCAAGCCTGAGCAAAGAGAGAGAGTCTGCCCCCTACTAGATCCGGTCCCGGATCGGGGACTACTCCTTCATGCTGTTTTGGTAGCAGCAGCAGGCTTCTTGGCCTGCTTACCCTTGTTCCAGCCTTGCATCGGTTTCCAAGCTGGTTTGGTTTGTGAAGCATTACCCTCTTGTCTAGAGGCCGCAGAGTTGGAGGCCGGTCCGTTCCTGAAATTGCGAAAGGAACGAAAATTAGACTTATTCTTGGCCTTGAAAGGCCTATCTTGTGGAAGGGCGTGGCCCTTACCCCCAGTGATGTCTGAGATAATCTCTTTCAATTCTGGCCCAAAAAGGGTTTTACCCTTGAAAGGGATATTAAGCAATTTTGTCTTGGAAGATACATCCGCTGACCAAGACTTTAGCCAGAGCGCTCTGCGCGCCACAATTGCAAACCCTGAATTTTTCGCCGCTAATCTTGCTAACTGCAAAGCGGCATCTAAAATAAAGGAATTAGCTAACTTAAGTGCGTGAATTCTGTCCATAACCTCCTCATACGGAGTCTCTCTACTGAGCGACTTTTCTAGTTCCTCGAACCAGAACCACGCTGCTGTAGTGACAGGAATAATGCACGAAATAGGTTGCAGGAGGTAACCTTGCTGTACAAAAATCTTTTTAAGCAAACCCTCCAATTTTTTATCCATAGGATCTTTGAAAGCGCAATTATCCTCGATAGGAATAGTAGTGCGCTTGGCTAGTGTAGAAACTGCCCCCTCGACCTTAGGGACTGTCTGTCATAAGTCCTTTCTGGGGTCAACCATAGGAAATAATTTCTTAAATATAGGAGGGGGGACAAAAGGTATGCCGGGCTTCTCCCACTCCTTATTCACTATGTCCGCCACCCGCTTGGGTATAGGAAAAGCGTTGGGGTGCACCGGAACCTCTAGGAACTTGTCCATCTTGCACAATTTTTCTTGAATGACCAGGTTGTCACAATCATCCAGAGTAGATAGCACCTCCTTAAGCAGTGCGCGGAGATGCTCTAATTTAAATTTAAATGTCACAACATCAGGTTCTGCCTGTTGAGAAATTCTACCTGAATCAGAAATTTCCCCATCTGACAAAACCTCCCTCATGGCCACTTCAGATTGGTGTGAGGGTATGACAGAGCAATTATCATCAGCGCCCTCCTGCTTTACAGTGTTTAAAACAGAGCAATCGCGCTTTCTCTGAAATGCAGGCATTTTGGATAAAATATTTGCTATGGAGTTATCCATTACTGCCGTCAATTGTTGCATAGTAACAAGCATTGGCGCGCTAGAAGTACTAGGGGTCTCCTGCGTGGGCAAAACTGGTGTAGACACAGAAGGAGATGATGTAGAACTATGTCTACTCCCTTCATCTGATGAATCATCTTGGGCAACTTTATTATCTGTGGCAGTACTGTCCTTACTTTGTTTGGACGCTATGGCACAATTATCACACAATTTTGAAGGGGGAGACACATTGGCTTCCATACATACAGAACATAGTTTATCTGAAGGCACAGACATGTTAAACAGGCTTAAACTTGTCAATAAAGTACAAAAACCGTTTTAAAACAAAACCGTTACTGTCTCTTTAAATTTTAAACAGGGCACACTTTATTACTGAATATGTGAAAAACTATGAAGGAATTGTTCAAATTTAACCAAATTTTCACCACAGTGTCTTAAAGCATTCAAAGCATTGCACCTTTAACCCTTAAAATGAGGAAACCGGAGCCGGTTACAGTTTTAACCCCTCTACAGTCCCAGCTACAGCCTTTGCTGCGACTTTACCAAACCCAGGGGGGTATACGATACCAAATGAAGCCTTCTAGAAACCTTTTCAACTACTTTCAGACCCACACACATGCAGCTGCATGTCCTGCTCTCAAAAGTAACTGCGCAGTAATGGCGCGAAAATGAGGCTCTGCCTACTACAGAGAAGGCCCTTCCTGACTGGGAAGGTGTCTAAACCAGTGCCTGACGTAAAAAAATGTTCCCCAAAGTTTATAAAGTGTGAATTTCAACATAAAGCTGTATAGTATAAAATGCCCAAATAAAGCAATCGATCTAGCCCATAAAAGTGTCTACCAGTTTTATAGCCCATATTAAGCCCTTTATTCTGTTTGAGACTAAGAAAATGGCTTACCGGTCCCCATGAGGGGAAATGACAGCCTTCCAGCATTACACAGTCTTGTTAGAAATATGGCTAGTCATACCTTAAGCAGAAAAGTCTGCCAACTGTTTCCCCCAACTGAAGTTATCTCATCTCAACAGTCCTATGTGGAAACAGCAAACGATTTTAGTTACTGCTGCTAAAATCATATTCCTCTCACAAACAGAACTCTTCATCTTTTTCTGTTTCAGAGTAAATAGTACATACCAGCACTATTTTAAAATAACAAACTCTTGATAGTAGAATAAAAAACTACAACTAATCACCACATACTCTTCACCATCTCCGTGGAGATGCTGCTTGTTCAGCGGCAAAGAGAATGACTGGGGTGGGCGGAGCCTAGGAGGGACTATATGGACAGCTTTTGCTGTGCTCTTTTCCATTTCCTGTTGGGGAAGAGAATATTCCCACAAGTTATGGATGACGCCGTGGACCGGACACACCAATGTTGGAGAAACAGCCAATATTCTGATTTAGGTGCCAAAGCAATCGTGGTTAATGGAAATGGTTAATTTAACAGATGAATACCTTGATGTCTTTAAAGTTCAGTTTGCGTGTTTTAAAAAACGTAGTGCAAATTAGTGTAGAGGTACCTTAAGCTGTCCTGGTTGCAACCGCTGATATTCTTCACTGTGAGGGATTCACAGACTGTTTGTTCCTGGTGCTTCTGATAAGTCACCTGACCTTCTCTTTGATTCAGAGGTCAGGGGTGATGATCCGTTCTGGTGATGTAGTTATCCTTTTTTTTGTTTTCCTTTCTTCTTATAGCCCAAATATTGTTTTCATCTGGGTTCCCTCAGACTTCTTAAGGTTTCAAGAAATCTTTGGTCAGTGTTTAGCAGTAACACCGTATTCCCTGAAGTTACCAAAGGTAGATTTTAACTTGCAGGGTCAGGAGAAAAGTTTAAAGTTGCAGGGTCACACAGCTTTGTGACAGTAGTAAATTAAGTTTAGTAGAGTGTAGCAGGTCCCATTCAACGCGTTTCACCCTTCTGGGCTTTATCAAGAATGCTTATCCTGCTAGCTTCTGGCTTTTTAAAGGTATGAATGTGTTTTGATTGGTTCCTTCATTTCCTTTTGATTTCTATCAACACCTGTGTGACTTCCAATGTAAAGGTGGACTTTATTTAAGTTGGTAATGATTGTTTCTGTGTTGTTATTTAGTTACATGATACACAAGGAAGAGAACTTATCATTTCTGCTTTATTAGCATTCACACAATTCAACTTATATATTTCAATTCTAAAGTGCCTTTATTAGATAATATACATTTAGATTGTGCAAACTTAAAATTACCTAAACTGAAACAAAAATATAAGAATCAGAATTATCATTCCCATATCTAGAATTATTGTAAGTGGGTAAAAATTAACGATATATACATATTCCTTTTCAACAAAGGATAGTAAGTTCAACAATTTATAAATTTGTAACAATTTAAAAATGGACGAAACGAAAATATAAGAATCAGAATCATCATTCCCATATCTAGAATTATTGTTAGTGGATAAAAATTAACGATATATACATATTCCTTTTCAACAAAGGATAGTAAGTTTAACAATTTATAAATTTGTAACAATTTAAAAATGGATGTACAATTAAATCAGAAATTATCAATCCCATAACTAGAGTTATTGCTAGTGGGTAAAAATATGGCTTATTCAATTAATTTATTGATTTTAGGGGGATAAAAATTCCTTTTTAATTACTAGAAAAATAAATTTATATAGGGCTTGTACTATCTTTGCCCAAGGTAAATTGAAATTTTATTGCTTATTTAAAGGGACAGTTTACCCAAAATGTGAAACAATTTTAAATATAACAGCATGAAAAGTTAAACATAGTAGTGCTTAATAATGTTTTGGAATCGTTGCCTGCTTTAATAAATAATTTTTTGAAATCTTCGTTTCTTAAGTACTAACCTAAGCCCATCATATTATTTTGTAGCCGAGCGGCCAGTTCGACTTTGCTCTTTTTGCGCAGCGCGCATGCGCTGCCCCTCATGTTGATGTCACCGCAAGTGTGAACTCGGGCTTGAGCTGCGTAAAAGAGCGTCCGTGTTCATATGTGAACACTTTTCTTTTTATCATCTAGAAGGAATGTAGGGACACATACTGGAGTTTTTTTTTAATAATACTATATAAAGCTGGCATTGATTAAATGGTTATCACAGAGTAACTGCTGGTGTTGTAGTTGTGAGGAGGTATTCTATACCATTAATAACACGTTAACCTCATCATATGGAGATGCTAAGCACAGTTGTCAGGTATCACAATTTTGCGAGTAGATATGTGCATATATTCAGCGTTCATTAATCGTTAGATAAACAAAACTAGTACCAAATATTGCTGTGGTCTGGGCATTCGGCTCTTTCTGCTGCCAGATTCATTAGGAAAGAAGTGCAATACAAGAATATCTGTGCAAATCTGAATATCTGTGGTTGCACTTCTTTCTTAATAAATACCGCGGCAGAAAGAGCCGAATGCCACAGACCAAAGCAATATTCAGTATTTGTTTATCTAATGATTAATGAATGCTGAATATATGTGATAACGCGACCGCAAAATTGAGCACTCACTGATGGCAAGTGGGGCGCGCGTGAAGTGTTTTGCATGCATCTAATTAATTACGCAAATGGGATTGGTCAGGGGGCGGGATGAGAACACACTGTTGCCCATCCCTTTTACCCGGGCGTTCCGGGATCATCGAGAACAGCATCTCAGAAATAAAGTCAAAAGGTATAAAAATTTATTTTGACATATACAATTTAATTATCTATTGCTCTATATACATTTTGCAAATCGTGTTTCTGCTGCAAGATCATCAGCCTAACTTGAGTAAACTGGTCCTTTAATGTATGTGAGTATTTTCTATATAAGTGGCTGATTTAACCTGGAAAATGTTCGCAGACTTTTATAAGAAGGGGGAAATGTCTATCTCAGAGTTCAAGCCTCCAGGTTGGAGGGTATTCATTAGGTATATAATTTCAGCTTCTGCCTTTAGGAGTTTATTTTCCCAGTTTCCCCCTCTCCAGTCGGGGTGAACTTTTTTAATTCCCCAATATTTTAAATCTTTAAGGTTGTTGTTGTGTACTTCCCTAAAGTGGCGATAGATATAAGGGTCAAGGTTATCCCTATCTATGCAAGAGAGGTGCTTATCCTTTCACGGAGCATTCTGGTTGTTTCTCCTATGTAAAATTTTTTACATGAACATTGAATGGCGTAAATAACGCCTTTATCTTGACATCTAATTGTGTCTCTTATTTTGAAAGTAAAGTTTCCACTTTTTGATTTTAAAATCTTTTGTTTACTACTAAATTTACAGGCCCGGCATCTAAAACAGGGGAAAAAACCATTTAAAGGATTTCCGTCTAGGCACCTTTGAGTGTCTTTCTTCTTTATGCTTTTCAATTGACTGGGAGCTAGTAGGCTCTTTAAATTCTGTGCTTTCCTATATATTATTTTTGGGTTTTCCCCTACTTTTCCCCCTATGATGGGATCAGTTTGTACTAAGTGCCAATGTTTTTTTAAAACTCTTTGGATGTTTAGGTTGTCATGACTGAACTCAGTTATAAAGGGCACATTAATTTCATCTCGGTTTTCTTTGATATCTTTTGTTTTATATTCTAAGAGGTCCCTCCTTACTTTCTTATCTACCTCTTGTTTAGCTTCATTGATTACTTCTGGACTATATTCTCTTTCTAAGAATTTCCTTTCTAAGATCTTTATTTGATCCTGATAATCTGTCATTCTTGAGCAATTCCGTTTAATTCTTAAATATTGCCCTTTAGTGACATTGTCTTTCCACTTTTTCATGTGGCAGCTGTTATAATGGATTAGATTATTGGCATCCACCTTTTTAAAATGTGTTTTGGTTATTAATTGGTTTTCTACAATTTCGATATCTAAGTCCAAGAAGGTGATTTGGCTTTTGCTATAGTTACTGGTAAAGGATAGTCCCATTTCATTTTTATTCATATCTGTCAGAATAGTGTTTAGATCAGTTTCACTACCCCCCCCATATAAAGAACAGGTCATCTATGTATCTGCTATAGAGCACAAGATCCGCGCCCAGACTATGCCTAGGGAAGAAACCTTCCTCCCAATATCCCATAAAGAGATTGGCATAGCTGGGCGCGAATCTTGTGCCCATAGCGGTTCCCTTCTTTTGAATGTAAAATTTGTCCTCAAATGAGAAATAATGATGGCCTAGGATGAATTTTATTCCATCCTCTATGAATTTCTTTTGTTCCATACATAGTTTGTTGTCCCTATCTAGGGTATTTGAGATTGCCATCAATCCCAAATCATGACTTATATTGGTGTAAAGCGACGAAACGTCGCATGTCACTAATGTGTAGTGTGCTAAATAAACCCCATTTTTTCTGCCTAATAATGACTCACTTCCTTCTTCTTATTGAATCTCAGGCGATTTCTTGTCATCATGTATTGACTTTGATGTCGTCTGTTCTCCCTCCCTCTCACTTCTCTCCTTTCTTGAGGCCTTCCCGTGCCTCTTCTTCCCTCCTCGTCTGGTCCGACCCCTAAAGGGTGTACCTGTAGGGGTTATCATTACTATTCTTGTTTTCTCCATCAGAGTCCATGTCTGAATTATCTGTAACCGAATCATAATAGTTTCGGGAGTTAATTCGATTTCTGTATATGTAGATTTTATTTTTCTTGTAATCTTCCTGGTCTCTTATTAGTTTCCTTCTTTTACGTGATTTTATTTCACTCTGAAATTTCTCAATAAGTTTTTGTGTTTCTTTATTCAATTTATCAAAAGATGAATCATTTTCAAATTTATGTAGGCATTCATAAATATCATCTACATTTTTCAAGTTTTTTTGCATCTTCTTCTATTATTAGTGAATTAAGGTCTAACATTTAGTTAGTATTTCATTCCACTTAATTATGAAGTCATCGTCTGCATCCAAACCTCTTAAATTAATACCAGGGTCTAAACGTATTTTAAGACCTCTTGGGATTATTTCCATTTTTAAATAATTACTGAGACTATGATGCTCCCATTTAATTTTTATCTGTTTAGTTAGTCTTTTTTTTATAGAGCTTGAATGCAGAAATAACATCATGTATTGCATCATCCTCTGCCTCTATCTGCACATCTCCTGTCAATGTAAATGCTTCATTTATATCTGTAGACCATCGTTCATCTGATAGTTTAAATGCCATATTTAAGTATAGTGTCAAAAGACAAAAAGACTTAAAGAATCAGTTCAAAGGTGACTATGTAATTATCGAATTTTATAATAATAAGATTTTAAAAGTTAAATAACTTCATAATTTCAAAAAGGTGCATACTAAGAAACTCCAAGGTAAAAAGCTTACTCTTATTCGGAGCTGATAATTGTAATAAACAACAGGCAGGTAAGTAGCACTCTAATTAATCATAGAAATTATACAGGTGCATCTTAGACTAATGAATAGTAACAGCATAAAGAAGAAAGTAGAGACTTCAAAATCCGAAAAAAAATTGCACAACTGTAAAAATAAAGATATTCAAGGGATTCTTAAAGTACAAAAAGTTTAATAAAACATAGCATCATACATCCAAGCATTCAATTCACATACATACAGGGGATCCCCGGATGGCATATAAGGAGATACACTGGCCGTGAATAAGTCTGGTGCACCAGTATTCAACAGGAATAAATGTCATTGAGGTATAACATATAATTGTAATCCAGAAAGAGAGGAACCATCCCCAAATAGTCTCAAAGCCAGGTGAGTAAAGTCTATACCCCTATACGAAACAACAGTATTAATTACGTTAGAGCGTCTGAAACCAGGGGGAGCTGTGCGTCGCTGTGTCTTTTTCACAGGTATACTTGTGTACCAAACAATTGTGTGATAGATAGCAGTTCACATCGGTACCTGTCTTTTTCACGCGGTCGCTCTTCCCTTAGAGTTTGCTCCCATAACGTAGCATCTTCTGGGGTAGACTGGGGGCAAGCCAAGGATCCGCTGAAAGGTGCTGCAAACCGACGAGTCTTAAAGCTCGTTTCACTCCTTTCCTTGAAGCAGCATGGAGCTTCTTCCGGGTGCTGACGTCACGTCAGTTACAGGGCCATTTTATTGGTAATTAGCCTCGTGAGATCTTGCTGCAATTCGTTGAAAAGTCTGTCAATCATCATAACGGCTTCAATGCCAAACATGTTAGATACTTTTAGCAACAAGTTATTCTCTTAGAAAACGGAAAAATAACTACCAGAGAAATCATTTGTATAAATACAATTTAATTGTACTCGCTCACTCATTCATTCATTCAATTAAAACAATTTTCATTCAATATTTTTATTAATTTCTTACTATCTATAAATGTATTAATTCTTATAAATTCAATTGTTCACATTAGAATTATATGGGCTATTTATTACGTGCTTAATGTATGTAATCACATATTCTTAATATTCACAATAGCATTTGGTGATGACACTTTTTAAAGCAAAGAGGTGTACAAGCAGAGATAGAGGATTAGCCTAAGAATAAAGCAAACTCTAATTTTTCATTTAGACCATTGGGAGATAAAGTATTAAGTTTATATATCCATTTTGTTTCTTTTCGTAACAGGATATTATCAATTTCTAATTTTTATTCACCATTGGCCACGTTTTTAACTATACTTTATGGTTAAACATCCATACAACGATAAGTATAGACAAATTATTTCACTCTAATATTATGCTCTAATTACAGAAACCTTTTAACAATATCCTTTGTTATATAGAGTGATTAAAATAAACACTCTAAAAGTGATTGACATTAAGATATATAATATCTCTCTCTATTTTAAAAGTAATCATATAAAATGTTTATCGCTACATAAAGTCACCCTACTATATTATAACTAAGACCCAAGGATACCTATGTTATATAATAAAGCAGCATTTTAAATGTTCTTGAACTTTTTTTGATTTTTATGTATATCATCAATTAGTGATTTAATTGCTAAATTATAGAGGCTTTAAATAGCCTTGAATCCACACATCTGGTATCTTGAAAAAGGCTGTCCAGCCGAAACGCGTTGATACCAGAGCACACCTGCAAAGGATTTGAGAAGACAAAGAGAATACCAGCTACATCCTGGTGAAATATTCAAGTTCCTACTTAGCGGCATATATTTAACCGCAAAGATCACATTGATAACTAGAATTCCTTTTTCTACTTATCCTACAAACTTTCTACTTATCCCACAAACTTTCTACTTATCCCACAACCACATTTCAGTACCCAGATCGGTCACTGACCGACATCAAAGAAACCTGGGAACAACGGACCGGAGAGGCACGCAAATATTCCACATCAGGAGGTCATCCAACAACCATATCATCGTGATCGGTCACTGACCGACAGACAAACCACAGAATAGAAAAACCGGAGATACTTAAAAAACATCAGCAAACGGTTAGCACCTAACCGCAGCGAAGATCCCACCAAGAAATCCTTAAGAGCGCGATCGGTCACTGACCGACAAAGGACAAGATAACAAAGCGGCCACGGCAACTACACAAGCATTTACATAAAAGTGAATTTCCTCGCAGCAAACAGATAAGCCCACCTAACAAGAGGAAACCAAAGCGGCATTTATTTAACCGTCAGCAGCCCATATAGAACTGCCATCAGCAAATTATTGGCATAGCGGCGTTTATTTAACCGCAATCATCTCACAAAAGTGATATCAAACAGATACACTTTAAGGTACTAATTTGTATACTTGTATCACAGTGTGATAAAAATCGCACCAACATACCTCTACATTTCATATATAGTTACCTAAGATAAGATCTCAATTGCACAGCTGAACTTGAAACAAAGTATCCTATATGAACTATACAGCAACTATTGTCTTATCCACTATTAAATTGTATTTACAAACATTTTGTTAGAAATTACAACTTGTGATAAACCTATAACTGTATAAATTGCAAGATTTCAACGATATTATTTTAATTAAATTTTTATAAATTCATATATTTTTATATATTACGTACATTTTATACATAGATAAATAGAGACACCGGTGTCATTTTTTAAACTTTGAAGAAATTTGTAATAATATTTGTTTAATTGTACTTTTAGCATCACTATTATTGGGTAAATTTACCGGAATCAAATAAAGTATAATATATATTTTTTTTAAAAAGTTTCGACATCCAATTTTTTCCATAAGAGAATATAAAATAGTACTTATCAAAACATTAACATATATTGAGCCCACATATTATCACACATATTTACAGTAAGACACATTGGGAATAGCAACTTGGTTTGCGCCACCTACCACAACTAATTATCAATATCCCCGCCACGCATACTCAGTTTAACGGATTCCATTCCGATGAAGTTAAGATCATCGGTTTTTGACTCATGAAATTGAGCAAAATGTCTTGCTATTGGGCTGTCAATATTACAGTCTTTAATGTCGTCCCTATGTTAGATGGCATAACCCGATTCCCTTCTGACTGAGAATCATCCTGCGACAGTTTTAGTAGCTAAAATATGTTCTTTGCAATTTATTGACCTTTTAGTGCATGAGGGACACATTCTAAGTGGAGGTTCCACAATGGCTTCCAAAAATATTGAATATTGACTTTCCTCAATGTCAGACATGTTGAACAGGCTAGTAATGACTATAAACTAGCATGAAAACACTTTATTAAGTGAAAAAAACAACAATCGTAAAAAACGGTACTGCGCCTTTAAGAGGAAAAAAAGCATACACGTTCTGCAAAACAGCTTTAAAATGCACCAAATTTTTCAAAATTTTGCAAGCAGACACAATATATGTAGTTAAGATTGCCCCACAAGGAATTTTAACATTTAACCCTTTGATGTGCAAACCAGATTAAAATTAGGCTTAAATCCGGAAAAAAACCCCACAGCTCTGCTGTGGCCCTACCTGCCCTCAGGGATAGTAAATATGGGGTAAAAGCTTTGATTTGGCCCAAAACATTCACCAGGGCCCTCAGGAGTTAGAGCTTGCTGAGAGAAAATAACTGCGCATCTGAGGCGCAAAAATAGGCCCCGCCCATCTCACTCGATGTCTCTACAGCCTCAAAGAACCGCACCAGGGCGGTTTTCAACTAGCCATGTGGGTTCTGAGACCCAAAAAAATAAGCCAAGTGTACCCTCAATAAAGTTGCCCAAAACGTTATTGCCCACAAAACGTTAAACAGCACTCCCAGTTCATAAAACGTTTGACATTTACAATTCAGTGTCAACCATTTTTGTAATTAGCCCCTTTTGCAAGCTTAGTAATGCCCTTCTTATAGCTCTTAGGATTACTGCTTACCCTTACCCTCATCGGGATACTGTCAGGCTTTCTGAAATACACAGTCTCTCCAGAAAAATATGACTGAACATACTTCACTGCTGCATAGCATGAAAACGTTCCTCACACTGAAGTTTCCTGTACTCCTCAGCCTCTGTGGGAACAGCACTGGACCTTAGTTACAAATGCTAAGATCATCATCCTCTAGGCAGAAGTCTTCATCCATCTGCTGCCTGAGAGTAAATAGTACACACCAGTACCATTTAAAATAACAAACTCTTGCTTGAAGAAATTAAAAACTAATATTTTATCACCTTTTTCACTTTACCCTTCCTCGTACTTTGAGTAGGCAAAGAGAATGACTAGGGGGTGGAGCTAAGGGAGGAGCTATATAGACAGCTCTGCTGTGGTGCTCTTTGCCACTTCATATTAGCAGGAGGATAATATCCCACAAGTAAAGGATGAATCCGTGGACTCGTCTTACCTTATAGAAGGAGTAAATTCCCAGTATTAATGGGTGGCAGACACTCACCACCTGTATGAAAGAAAATTACACACCTACAAATCTATATACATCAGAATAAAAAACTCCATAAATAAATGTTATATGCATCAGCAGAACATTTCTTTTATGGCGGTACAAACAATCCAAACACTTCAGGAAAAAACTTCAAAGCCTTTGCTCTTTCCGATTAAAAAAAAAAAAGTAAAACAAGCTAGAATAAAAATAACTTTTCAGTTTAACCTTTTAACAGTGGTATCATTTTCCATTAGACTTTTTTCTATTAGGTTTTCCCACATTTTCAACTGAAATGTCCTGTGGAATTTAAAAAACAGAATTTATGCTTACCTGATAAATTTCTTTTTGCAATGTACAGAGTCCACGGATTCATCCTAACTTGTGGGGATATTGTCCTTCCTGACAGGAAGTAGCAAAGAGAGCACCACAGCAGAGCCGTCTATATAGCTCCCCCCCCTTAACTCAACCCCCCAGTCATTCGACCGAAGGCCAAGGAAGAAAAGGAGAAACTATAAGGTGCAGAGGTGACTGAAGTTTACATAAAAAATACTATCTGTCTTGAATAGATAGGGCGGGCCGTGGACTCGGTACATCGCAAAAGAAAGAAATTTATCAGGTAAGCATGAATTCTGTTTTCTTTTGCAAGATGTACCGAGTCCACAGATTCATCCTAACTTGTGGGATACCAATACCAAAGCTTTAGGACACGGATGAAGGGAGGGACAAGACAGGAACCTAAACAGAAGGCACCACTGCTTGCAAAACCTCTCTCGCAAAAATAGCCTCCGAAGAAGCAAAAGTATCAAATTTGAAAAATTTGTAAAAGGTAGGAAGCGAAGACCAAGTCGCAGCCTCACAAATCTGTTCAACAGAAGCATCATTTTTAAAAGCCCATGTGGAAGCCACCGCTCTAGTGGAGTGAGCTGTAATTCTTTCAGGAGGCTGCTGTCCAGCAGTCTCATAAGCCAAACGGATGATGCTTTTCAGCCAAAAGGAAAGAGAGGTAGCCGTAGCCTTTTGACCTCTATGCTTTCCAGCATAGACAACAAAGAAGATGATTGGCGAAAATCTTTGGTTGCCTGCAAATAAAACTTCAAGGCACGAACCACGTCCAAGTTGTGCAACAGACGGTCCTTCTTAGAAGAAGGATTAGGACACAGAGAAGTAACAACAATTTCCTGATTGATATTCCTGTTAGAAACAACCTTAGGGAGGAACCCAGGTTTGGTACGCAAAACCACCTTATCAGCATGGAAAACAATATAAGGCGAGTCACATTGTAATGCAGATAGTGCAGAAACTCTTCGAGCTGAAGAGATAGCAACTAGAAACAGAACTTTCCAAGATAGAAGCTTAATATCTATGGAATGCATGGGTTCAAACGGAACCCCCTGAAGAACTTTAAAAACTAAATTGAGACTCCATGGCGGAGCAACAGGTTTAAACACAGGCTTAATTCTAACTAAAGCCTGACAAAAAGCCAGAACGTCTGGGGCATCTGCCAGAAGCTTGTGCAACAGAATAGACAAAGCAGATATCTGTCCCTTTAAGGAACTAGCGGACAATCCTTTCTCCAATCCTTTTTGGAGAAAAGACAAAATCCTAGGAATCCTGATCTTACTCCATGAGTAGCCTTTGGATTCATACCAATAAAGATATTTACGCCATATCTTATGATAGATCTTCCTGGTGACAGGCCTTTGAGCCGGAATCAAGGTATCTATGACCGAGAAACCCCAGCGTTCAATCTCAAAGCAGTCAGTTGCAGAGAAATTAGATTTGGATGCTTGAATGGACCTTGAATCAAAAGGTCCCGTCTCAGTGGCAGAGTCCATGGTGGTGAGATGACATGTCCAGGAGGTCTGCATACCAAGTCCTGTGTGGCCACGCAGGCGCTATCAAAATCACAGAAGCTCTCTCCTGTTTGATTCTGGCAATCAGACGCGGAAGGAGAGGGAATGGTGGAAACACATAAGCCAGGTTGAACGACCAGGGTACTGCTAGAGCATCTATCAGTACTGCCTGATGTTGTCCGACTGAAACCTGATGAATCCGGCCGAAGCCAGCCGAGGCCATGCCTGAAGAGCATTGAATATCGCCCTTCATTCCAGAATATTTATCGGTAAGAGGGCCTCCTCCTGAGTCCACAAACCATGTGCTTTCAGGGAATTCCAGACTGCACCCCAGCCCAGTAGGCTGGCGTCCATCGTCACAATAACCCACGCTGGCCTGCGGAAACACATTCCCCTGGACAGGTGATCCTGTGACAACCACCAAAGAAGACAGTCTCGGGTCTCTTGATCCAGATTTATCTGAGGAGATAAATCTGCATAATCCCCATTCCACTGTTTGAGCATGCATAGTGGCAGTGGTCTGAGATGCAAGCAAGCAAACGGAACTATGTTCATTGCCGCTACCATAAGTCTGATTACCTCCATACACTGAGCCACTGACGGCCGAGGAATGGAATGAAGAGCTCGTCAGGTGGTTAAAATCTTTGATTTCCTGAACTCCGTCAGAAATATTTTCATGTCCACCGAATCTATCAGAGTTCCCAGGAATGGAACTCTTGTGAGAGGAACAAGAGAACTCTTTTTCACGTTCACATTCCACCCATGAGATCTTAGAAAGGCCAACACCAAGTCCGTGTGAGACTTGGCAAGTAGGAAAGTCGACGCTTGAATTAAGATGTCATCTAGGTAAGGCACCACTGCTATGCCCCTCGGCCTTAGGACCGCCAGAAGGGACCCTAGCACCTTTGTGAAGATTATTGGCGCCGTGGCCAACCCGAAGGGAAGAGCCACAAACTGGTAATGCCTGTCCAGAAAAGCAAACCTGAGGAACTGGTGATGATCTTTGTGGATAGGAATATGTAGATACGCATCCTTTAGATACACGGTAGTCCTATATTGACCCTCCTGGATCATTGGTAAACTAGTCCGAATGGTCTCCATCTTGAAGGATGGAACTCTTAGGAATTGGTTTAGGATTTTGAGATCTAGAATTGGTCTGAAGGTTCCCTCTTTATTGGGAACCACTAACAGATTGGAGTAGAAACCTTGCCCCTGTTCTGTTTTCGGAACTGGGCAGATCACTACACAGCGTAAGAACGCCTCTCTTTTTGTCTGGTTTACAGACAATTGAGAAAGATGGAACCTCCCCATTGGAGGAGAATCTTTGAAATCTAGGAGATACCCCCCTGGGTTACAATTTCTACGGCCCAGGAGTCCTGAACGTCTCTTGCCCAGGCCTGAGCAAAGAGAGAAAGTCTGCCCCCTACTTGATCTGGTCCCGGACCGGGGGCTACCCCTTCATGCTGTCTTAGTGGCAGCAGCAGGCTTTTTGGCCTGTTTACCCTTGTTCCAAGCCTGGTTAGGTCTCCAGGTTGGCTTGGATTGAGCAAAGTTCCCCTCTTGCTTTGTAACAGGGGAAGAGGAAGCGGACCACCCTTGAAGTTTCGAAAGGAATGAAAATTATTTTGTTTGGTCCTTGTCTTATTTGACTTATCTTGAGGGAGGGCATGACCCTTCCCTCAAGTGATGTCTGAAATGATCTCTTTCAGTGCAGGCCCGAATAGGGTCTTACCTTTGAAAGGGATGGTCAAAAGCTTAGATTTAGATGACATCAGCTGACCAGGACTTAAGCCATAACGCTCTTCGCGCTTAAATGGCAAAACCTGAATTCTTTGCCGCTAACTTAGCAAGATGAAAAGCGGCGTCTGTAAGAAAAGAATTAGCTAACTTAAGGGCCTTAATTCTGTCCAAAATATCATCTAGTGGGGTCTCCATCTGGAGAGCCTCTTCTAGAGCCTCAAACAAAAAAACAGCTGCAGTGGTTACCGGAACAATGCACGCTATAGGTTGAAGAAGAAAACCCTGATGAACAAAAAATTTCTTTAGGAGACCCTCTAACTTTTTATCCATAGGATCAATGAAAGCACAACTGTATTCAATAGATATAGTTGTACGCTTAGCCAGAGTAGAAATAGCTCCCTCCACCTTAGGGACCGTCTGCCATGAGTCCTTTATGGTGTCAGAAATGGGGAACATTTTCTTAAAAACAGAAGGGGGAGCGAACAGAATACCTGGTCTATGCCACTCCTTAGTAACAATGTCCGAAATCCTCTTAGGGACCAGAAAAACATCAGTGTAAACAGGAACCTCTAAATATTTGTCCATTTTACACAATTTCTCTGGAACGACAATAGGGTCACAATCATCCAGAGTAGCTAAAACCTGCCTGAGCAATAAACGGAGGTGCTCTAGCTTAAATTTAAATGCCGTCATATCTGAATCTGTCTGAGGGAACATCTTTAATGAATCAGAAATCTCTCCCTCAGACAGCAAATCCCTCATCCCTACCTCAGACCATTGTGAGGGAATATCGGATACGGCTACTAAAGCATCAGAAGGCTCAGCATTTGTTCTTAACCCAGAGCTACTGCGCTTCCCTTGCAACCCTAGCAGTTTAGATAAAACCTCTGTGATGGTAGTATTCATAACTAAAGCCATATCTTGCAAGGTGAAAGAATTAGACGCACTAGAAGTACTTGGCGTCGCTTGTGCGGGCGTAACTGGTTGTGACACTTGGGGATAACTAGATGGCGAAACCTGATTTACTTCTGTCTGAGAATCATTTAATGCCAAATTCTTATAAGTCAAAATATGCTGTTTGCAATTTATAGACATATCAGTACAATTGGGACACATTCTTAGAGGGGGTTCCACAATGGCTTCTAAACAAATTGAATACTGAGTTTCCTCAGTGTCAGACATGTTTAACAGGCTAGTAATGAAGCAAGCAAGCTTGGAAAACACTTTATTTAATGAAAAAAACACAATTTGCAAAAACGGTACTGTGCCTTTAAGAGAAAAAAGGCATACACAAACTGCAAAACAGGTTAAAATTGCTTCAAAAATTCCGAAATTTTAACAGTGTACCCACTAAGCTTTAGAAGGATTGCACCACAAGTAAAAAAGCAATAGACCCCCAAATGAAAAAACCGGATTGATAATTGTCTACCTGCCCTTAGGAAGCGATAATATGGGGTTTAAAGCTTAAATTAGTCCATCAGAAGACTATCAGGACCTCAGGAGAAGTTGCTTGCTGCTTGTAAATGTAGGCCCTGCCCACCTCACTCGATGTTGCTGGGGCCTACACAAAACTAACAAACCCTGCCTGAAAGCCATGTGCGCTATAAACAACCCCAAAGAACCCTCAAGCAAATGTCCCATAAAACAGAAAATGTTACTCCCAAACACAAAAAGTTTGTCTCAAATTGAGTGCCCACAAAAAATTAACCCTTTATGCAAGCTAGTAAAAACCTCTGATAACACTAGGATTACAGCTTACCCTTCCCTTAATGGGGACACTGTCAGCATTTCTGAGTTAAAGGGATACTAAACCCATTTTTTTCTTTCATGATTCAGATACTTCGTAAGTTCAACCGTGACAATGAGGACTACATTAACAACAAAGTCTATGTATGGCATTCTAATACTAAGAGCAATAGACAAAAAAGAAGGTGGGCTACTAACAAACAGAAACATTCAGGCTCTGAAAAGAAAGTCACCTTTTCCGACTCTGAATATTCTGACAATGATTTCTCAGGACACTCTAGTAGAAGTGGCTCAAGTGACCCATCAGATGATGAAACAGTAATTGTTGAGCCAAAACAAAAGAATAAAACTCGCACTAAAATTGATCACACACAGTCAAGGACTGAACCTGTAATAACCAGGAATCAGAGTCAGAGAGATAAAAGCAATGACAGCCCAGATATGAGGCGTAGGGAATTTTTAAGTGAAGATGCAGGTGATAGAGCTTCAACAAGCATGCAAGTTAAATCTTGCTTGAAAACTAACAGCCAACCTAACCAGTCCCCTTTAGGACAGGTACGGATGGAAACAGAGGGGGGAGGAGGAAAAGGAAAAAAACATAGGAAGAAGACAAAGAGGTCGCAGAGGCAGGGGACAGTACAACAAATACCGCATATGAAAATCATTAATCTATCTAACTCAACATTAAATGACAATGAAATTTCGGTACTAGGTCTGGGTTTAAGCTTTGTCCCTAGTGGTATGTTCAATCTCTTTGAAACTATTGTAGACGTGAATCGTTTAGTTAGAGATTTAACTCTTAGAAAATACTTTTGGGGCAAGGATTTCCCAGACACTGGTACTAGAGATTTAACTGACACGGATTTGTGGTCCAGCTATGATGAGTTGAGTCCAATCATGAATATAACAGATTTTAGTGAAGCATGTGACTATCTCTCGCTACACGATTTAAACTATGAATCTAACATTCAGAATAGTTTTATGAAGAGCAACCATATTGGGTTCAAACCCAAATCTGTTTTTTATCCAACCAAAGATAGAGGTCCCTTCCTTAAAGCCTTCCACCGAAGGGTGGAGGAAGATTTGTTGAGTTTGTCTAAATACCACAGTGCATCCCCCCCTAATCTTACTCGGGAGCAAAGATTTGCTATTGATACTCTAAGCAAAAGAAATGATATAGTCATCAGATCAGCGGACAAGGGGGGAAGCATTGTGGTATTGGACAGATCCTACTATATAAGTGAAGCAGAAAGACAAATTAGGGACACAGATGTTTATATCCCGCTCCCTAGTGACCCTACTAGTGCCTTTAAGCTACAGTTTTTGGAGTTGCTGGATGATGGGTTGCATGAGGGGATTATTGGTCAGGATACTTTTGACTATTTATATGTCAATTCTCCAGTCATCCCCATTTTCCATCACCTCCCCAAGGTGCATAAATCCTTGGAGGAGGTGAAGGGAAGACCCATTATCTCAGGAATTGGTTCCCTTTTTGAAAGAATGTCAGCTTGGGTTGAATCACTTCTGCAGACAAATTGTCCAGCAACTTCCGTCCTTTTTGAAAGCCACTACACATTTACTTACATGTCTCCAACATCTAACATGGAACAATGAATGTTCATGGTTGACGGTAGATGTAGTTGGGCTCTACTCTTGTATTCCACATACCTTTGGAGTAGAAGCCGTTAAAGTCTCTTTAGACTTGTATAGCAACTATGACACCAAACTAAAGAATTTTATCTTGAAAACATTGGAATTTTTATTGGTTCACAATTACTTTAAATTTGGTGACTCTTTCTCCAAAGGCGTGGGACCGCCGCGGGCGCTAAATTCGCCCCCGCCTACGCAAATATATTTATGGGTTGGTGGGAGAGGTCCCACGTCTTTGGAGAGAGGAATCCGTATAGACATTGTATCCAATTATATAAAAGATATATTGACGATCTTTTGTTTATATGGTTGGGAAGTGAAGATGACACGAGTAACTTCATTTGTTATCTAAATGATAACCATGTCAATTTACAGTTCACCTACACATCTGATAAATCTAAAATTGCTTATTTGGATCTCTATCTAATAGGGGATATACTTTCATCACAAATTACAACAACCCTATATAGGAAACCGATAACATCAAATACCATCTTACATGCTAGATCTTGCCACCCCAAGCATACAGGTTTTGGGGTGGCCAAGGGACAGTTTATAAGACTCAAAAGGAACTGCTCTGCAGACAGTGACTTTCAAAGGGAATCTGACATTTTAAAACAACTCCTAGAAGGAGGCTATTCAAGGAAAGTAATAGAGCTTTTATTGAAGTTAATCATAGTGATAGGAACACTATGTTACAAAACAACAGGATTAAGACCAGTACAGGGTTTGACAAATTGAGACCAAATTTTGTTACTGTTTAGCCCCCAGTTTAGAGAAATTTGTGGGATCATTAACAAACACCTCCCAGTACTTACAGGTGAGGATAGCTTGAAAGACATAGCAAAAGATGGTGTTAACTAAATTTCGAAAAAGGGTCGTACAATAGGCAATCTGGTAGCCCCAAGTATGTTGAAAAAAACGACAACATCAGGCAGTAGTTGGCTACATATTAAAGGTCATTTCAAATGTAATTTCTCCAGTTGCATAGCATGCAGCCATGCAACTGTGACAGATAGATTTCAGTCTCGAAGTACACAAAGAGTATTCTTATCTTCAAGTTGTACCAATTGTCGTACTACTTATGTTATATATCTGGCAGAATGTGTCCAATGTAGCAAGCAATACGTGGGGTGTACCTCACGTGAGGCACGCACACGTATTAGGGAACATCTTAATGATATAGACAAAGAGTATGATGTATCTGATTTAGTACATCACTTTATAGTTGAACACAATAAATCAGTTACCAGCTTCCGATGGCAGGTTATTGAAAAAATATTGTTTACTCCCCGAGGGGGTGACAGAATGCAAAAACTCTTTTATAGAGAAGCATTCTGGATCTTCACCCTCCAAACCAGACGCCCCAAAGGCTTCAATGCGGTCGGGGATATCATCAACTATTGGCAGCGTAAATAAGTCCAGGGTTAGATTTTACACAAGATAAGCATAAGGGACACTGTCTTTGGATGTTAATCCTTTTCCCCTTCTCTTTTCATTCTCTCTAGAAATATTTAGTTTAAGTAGCTTGTAATGTAGAATTTTAATAACAGTATAACTGTATTGGTGTCAATGCCACATATAAAAGTTTATACTCTGTTCAATCACTACAGTCTAAGTTTCAGTACTAGGGATAGAATCTCTGAACAGTTTTTATAAGCATATATATATATAGGTGTGGCTTTTTTCATCAATTACTATTTATCTGCATTTATTTATAGGCTCATCTAACTGAACACACAGTTCTAAATGAAATTAGTTAGGGGTTTTTTCTAACAGTGTCTACACCAAATATCGTTTATCTTGGTGTGTCTTTTTGTATTAGGATTATAATATACTTTTACAGTAACTTGTGGACTTTATCTTTTATTATTACATTTCATCTAAATATTTGAAATAGATGTTTTATTATAATATCTATACTTTGTCTAACTGGTATTTAATATTCGACAATTCTATTTAGAATGTACTATAAGGTTAACACAATTCAATTCTATGTATGCAATTTTAATTGATTGTAAGGTAACTTTTTTTGCTTTCAGCCATGATTAATGTATGTAAAGCTATTGACCATCACCTGTTCACACTTGAGAATCCATTTTAGTGGGTACTTAAGTGTGTTCACCGGATATCCCTTTAGGTCTATGATTAAGGCTATTACACCAGCCAAAACGCGTAAGACCGACTGGCAGCTGATGGTCATGGCTTTTTTTGCTTCTCTTTTTCCTGTTTTAACCCCTGTGTTTATATGAGTGTGTTTTTTTCTACATTGAATAAATCAATCACTTTTTTTCATCTTACCGGAGCTCACTGGATTTCTTCTGTTTGTTCATGATTCAGATAGAGCATGAGATTTTAAGCACCTTTCTAATTTACTCCTATTATCAATTTTCCTTTGTTCTCATGCTATCTTGATTTGAAAAAGCAGTACTGTAAGCTTTAGAGCCAGACCATTTTTTGTTCAGCACATGGGTAGCACTTGCTGATTTGTGGCTAAATGTAGCAAACCAATCAGCAGCTCTACCAAGGTGCTGAACTAAAAAATGGGCCGGCTCCTAACCTTTTATTACTGCTTTTTCAAATCAAGATAACATGAGAACAAAGAAAAAACAAAATTGATGCTTACCTGATAAATTTCTTTCTCTTGTGGTGTATCCAGTACACAGGTTCATCCATTAGTTGTGGATATTCTCCTTCCCAACAGGAAGTTGCAAGAGGACACCCACAGCAGAGCTGTCTATATAGCTCCTCCCCTAACCCCCACCTCCAGTCATTCGACCGAAGACAAGTAAGAAAAAGGAGAAACTATAGGGTGCAGTGGTGACTGTAGTTTTAAAAATAAAAACACCTGACTTAAAGTGACAGGGCGGGCCGTGGACTGGATACACCACAAGAGAAATTTATCAGGTAAGCATAAATTTTGTTTTCTCTTGTAAGGTGTATCCAGTACACGGGTTCATCCATTACTTGTGGGATACCAATAGCAAAGCTTTAGGACACGGATGAAGGGAGGGACAAGGCAGGAACTTAAACGGAAGGCACCACTGCCTGTAAGACCTTTCTCCCAAAAATAGCCTCCGAGGAAGCAAAAGTATCAAATTTGTAGAATTTAGAAAAAGTATGAAGCGAAGACCAAGTTGCCGCCTTACAAATCTGTTCAACAGAGGCCTCATGTTTAAAAGCCCATGTGGAAGCTACCGCTCTAGTAGAATGAGCTGTAATTCTTTCAGGAGGCTGCTGGCCAGCAGTCTCATAAGCGAAATGGATTATGCTTCTCAGCCAAAAAGAAAGAGAAGCTGCCGAAGCCTTTTGGCCTCTCCTCTTTCCAGAATAGATAACAAACAATGCAGATGTTTGACGAAAATCCTTAGTAGCTTGCAAATAAATCTTTAAAGCACGAACCATGTCAAGATTGTGTCCTAATCCTTCTTCAAAGAAGGAACGTCTGTTACACAGAGACGGAACAACAATTTCCTGATTGATATTCTTATTAGATACCACCGTAGGAAGAAACCCAGGTTTGGTACGCAAAACTACCTTATCTGCATGGAAGATCAGATAAGGGGAATCACACTGTAAGGCAGATAACTCTGAAACTCTTCGAGCCGAAGAGATAGCTACTAGAAACAGAACTTTCCAAGATAAAAGCTTGATATCTATGGAATGCAAAGGTTCAAACGGAACCCCTTGAAGAACTTTAAGAACTAAATTTAAACTCCATGGCGGAGCAACAGGTGTAAACACAGGCCTAATTCTAACCAAAGCCTGACAAAACGCCTGAACGTCTGGAACATCAGCCAGATGCTTATGCAAAAGGACAGAGCAGAAATATGTCCCTTTAAGGAACTAGCCGATAATCCCTTTTCCAATCCGTCTTGGAGAAAAGATAATATTCTAGGAATCCTGACCTTACTCCACGAGTAACCCTTGGATTTACACCAATGAAGATATTTACACCATATCTTATGATAGATTTTCCTGGTGACAGGCTTTCGAGCCTGAATCAAGGTATCAACCGACTCGGAGAAACCACGTTTTGATAAAATCAAGCGTTCAATCTCCAAGCAGACAGACGCAGAGAAATTAGATTTGGATGTTTGAATGGACCTTGGAGTAGAAGGTTCTGCCTCAGCGGCAGAGTCCATGGTGTAAAGGATACCAAGTCCTGCGTGGCCACGCAGGTGCTATAAAAAAATCACTGAAGCTCTCTCCTGCTTGATCTTGGCAATCAGACGAGGGAGGAGAGGAAATGGTGGAAACACATAAGCCAGGCTGAAGGACCAGGGCACTGCTAGAGCATCTATCAGCGTTACCTGGGTATCCCTTGACCTGGACCCGTAACGAGGAAGCTTGGCGTTCTGACGAGACGCCATCAGATCCAGTTCTGGTTTGCCCCATAGTTGAATCAGCTAGGCAAATACCTCCGGATAGAGCTCCCACTCCCCCGGATGAAAAGTCTGCCGACTTAGAAAATCCGCCTCCCAGTTCTCTACTCCTGGGATATGGATAGCTGAGAGATGGCAAGAGTGAACCTCTGCCCAAATAATTAACTTGGAAACCTCCATCATTGCCAGGGGACTCCTTGTTCCCCCCTGATGGTTTATATAGGCTACAGTCGTGATGTTGTCTGACTGAAAACGGATGAATCTGACCGCAGTCAGTTGAAGCCAAGCCTGAAGAGCATTGAATATCGCTCTTAGCTCCAGAATGTTTATCGGAAGGAGGGCCTCCTCCTGAGTCCACGAACCCTGAGCCTTCAGGGAATTCCAGACTGCGCCCCAGCCCAGAAGGCTGGCATCTGTCGTCACTATAGTCCACTCTGGCCTGCGGAAACTCATTCCCCTGGACAGATGGACCCGAGATAACCACCAGAGAAGAGAATCCCTGGTCTCTTGATCCAGATTTAACAGAGGAGACAAATCTGTGTAGTCCCCATCCCACTGATTGAGCATGCAAAGTTGCAGTGGTCTGAGATGTAGGCGGGCAAACGGAACTATGTCCATTGCCGCTACCATCAGGCCGATCATTTCCATACACTGAGCCACTGACGGCCGAGAAGTGGAATGAAGAGCACGGCAAGAAGTTAGAATCTTTGATATCCTAACCAAAAATTTTCATTTCTGGGGGGCGGAGCCTACTCTCAAAGCGGCAGGTCGTGTTTCAATGAAGCTCCTGGCGAATAAGTGATTTTACCCAAGAAATCTACTATAATTCTGCAGCATTCTATACTTTTGGATTACTATATCTGTTAAAGTTTGGACATCCTTGGAGCTGAAGCCAAGACAGGGTCTTTGCCTATGTTCTTTGGGACAACTACGCAAGAGACATTTTACAAGGGCCTAGCAGCCATATTGCCACTGGATGTGATCGAGCTGAGCTGCGGATTGATCACTGCTAGAGACACTTGAAACGGATTCTTAGCGTAGGTCTGGGGCTGCTGCATGTAATTGACCCCCCCCCCCGAACTCCGGGGTTACGATATCCTGCAATGGGATAATAAGTATCTAAATCTGTCTTTTATTGAGAAGCCACATAAAGCCAATTTATTGTTTACTTATACATGTGAAACATAATGGAGCATGGGAGAGATGCCTTGGAAGCCGTTACAGCATGGGAGCACACAATAACAACTGCGATCAGGCAGTCATACAAACAACTTGAAAAGGATCTAATGATATTGCTTTTCCCTGTGATAGCTCTTAAGGACACTCCGTCACAAGGGAATATAAAGCAATTTATCCCTCTGGACGCTGCAAGCCCAGACACTGAAGAGAGTTTGCAGCTAGATCTTAGCGGGAACAGACGTCCTCACGATCAGATCTTAAGTGCGTCACAGTGCCCTGAGGATCCCGAGACACAGACCAGCGCACCAGACGCTGCAGTGGAGTTGTCGGGTTTTCAAGCCGAGTCACTGAACACTGCTCCTCCAATTTCCTTAGCCCACAAGATGCCCTCGCAGCTCTGTGGAGATGGCACCGGGGGTACTGATGCTGGATCACAGCGGGGAGGCCAGAAAACAATATGGCAATCGCCTAGGGGCACGGATACGGAGCCGAGTTGCGCTGCTGGCTTTCCTGTGGCTGGGAGCAAGCGCCTACAAGAGGTACCAGTACTGTGGAGTGCCCCCCTCGTTACAATGCTAGGTCCCTCATCTTTCAGAGGCTACTATTCAATGCCGTTTACGGTCTGGAATTGGCTGAACAGGTTGAACTCTCTGCTCTGGTGTGCAACCTTTTTCTTTTTGCATCTTTGGTTGCCTAAAGTGAGAGCACGGATAGAGCTTTGCCACTGTAGTCATATCTATTACAGGAACATTTTACATTACAGACATAAAAATATCTGCCAAGAACAATGTCTAGGTACCTTACCTATGCTCGCAAGAGCTTATTGTTGTGTTTGCTAATGCGATAATAGGGAAAATGGTAATGCACTGATTAATGCTGCTTAATTTACTTGTACATAGTTGAGAGCCTGTACAACGCTTTCCAATTGCAGTTAAATATTATGCAGGTACATTCTGTATTACAGGTTTATATATTTATCTGCCAAGATCAATGTGTAGGCTAAGATTACGAGTATTTAGTATTGTGTTTCTTAAAGTGACGGTAGAGAAAATGTTAATGCACTAATTAATGTTGCTTAGTTTAATTGTATAAAGTCTGAGTTTCTATGATTTATTTCCATGTGTGTGTTTTCCTGTGCTCCTCAACTGCAGGCTATCAACTGTTTAGCCCTATTGTCCTATATAGATTGAGGGGTCCCAAAGTGCCTTTACTGCTCTTGGAGGGAGATGGGGAATGCATATGGGGTTTGAGAGGGCTAGCGCTGTAATAAATAGATTTATTTTTGAAGGTTAGGCTAGCTACTCACTCCTTAATAGTAGTTTCACTGACCATTTCCCTTATCCTGCTTAATCCGGTCCCACACCTGACATCTGACCCCCTTTCTCTTTTCTCCTTCATCCTACATAATATCAATTAAGGGACAGGGTACACTTATCCAGACCCCACAGCTTAGGGCAATGACTGACCATAGCCTATATCCCTCCCGATGCCCTATGTAGCAGCTGCGTTCTCCCATAATGTGACTTCTATACTTGTCACTGAGTAGAGCACAATATAGAGCATTTGTTTGTCGTTATATTTAATTAACTATTTAAGGTCCAAAAGTGGCCGTACTTATCACTAGAGTCCCCTTTTGAGCTATATCAGTTATCATAGGTCCAAGAGTGGCCTTTAATAGTTTTGGGGACATTCACGCATAAAAAAACAAAAGGAGGTTCATTGCTGGAGTTCAGTAGTGGGGTGTGAGCAATAGTGAGGTTGTCATTTACTTGCCTATGTAACCTACCGTTTGACATAATTGTACCATCAAGTATTGAATGTCCCAACTTCTGAATGTATGCATAAAGTTGTATTTTTGAAAAACCTCAATAAAAACCTTTAAAAAAAAAAAATTTCATTTCTACTGAATCTATCAGAGTTCCTAGGAAGGAAACTCTTGTGAGAGGGGAGAGTGTACCCTTTTCTCTGTTCACCTTCCACCCGTGAGAACTCAGAAAGGCCAGAACAATGTCCGTATGGGACTTGGCGATTTGAAAAGTCGACGCCTGGATCAGGATGTCGTCTAGGTAAGGAGCCACCGCTATACCCCGCGGCCTTAGTACCGCCAGTAGAGACCCTAGAACCTTCGTAAAGATTCTTGGCGCCGTGGCTAACACAAAGGGAAGAGCCACAAACTGGTAATGCCTGTCTAGGAAGGTGAACCTGAGGAACTGATGATGATCTCTGTGAATCGGAATGTGGAGAAAAGCATCCTTTAAGTCCACGGTAGTCATATATTGACCCTCCTGGATCATAGAGAGGATGGTTCGGATTGTCTCCATCTTGAAAGATGGGACCCTGAGAAATTTGTTTAGGATCTTGAGATCCAAGATTGGTCTGAACGTTCCCTCTTTTTTGGGAACTATAAACAGGTTTGAATAGAAACCCTGCCCCTGTTCCTCCCTTGGAACTGGGTGGATCACTCCCATAATCAGAAGGTCTTGAACGCAACGTAAGAATGCCTCTCTTTATCTGGTTTGCAGATAGTTGTGAGAGGTGAAATCTCCCCTTTGGAGATGAACCTTTGAATTCCAGAAGATATCCCTGGGAAACAATCTCTAGTGCCCAGGGATCCTGGACGTCTCTTGCCCAAGCCTGAGCGAAGAGAGAAAGTCTGCCCCCTACTAGATCCGGTCCCGGATCAGGGGCTACTCCTTCATGCTGTCTTAGAGGCAAGCAGCAGGTTTTTTGGCCTGCTTCCCCTTGTTCCAAGCCTGGTTAGGTCTCCAGACTGGTTTGGACTGGGCGAAATTTCCCTCTTGTTTTGCAATAGAGGAAGCTGAAGCTGCGCCACTCGAAGTTTCGAAAGGAACGAAAATTATTCTGTTTGGTCCTTAACTTATTGGACCTATCCTGAGGAAGGGCGTGACCTTTTCCTCCGGTAATATCAGAAATGATCTCCTTCAGACCAGGCCCGAAAAGGGTCTGTCCCTTGAAGGGAATGTTAAGAAGCTTAGACTTTGAAGTAACGTCTGCTGACCAGGACTTAAGCCATAGCGCCCTACGTGCCAGAATGGCAAAACCTAAATTCTTAGCCATTAGCTTGGTTAAATGAAAAACGGCGTCAGAGATAAAGGAATTAGCTAATTTAAAAGCTTTAATCCTGTCTAAAATATCATCTAACGGGGTCTCCACCTGTAGAGCCTCCTCAAGAGACTCGAACCAGAAAGCCGCTGCAGCAGTAACTGGGGCAATGCATGCAAGAGGCTGGAGAATAAAACCTTGATGTATAAAAATTTTCTTAAGGAGACCCTCCAATTTTTTATCCATAGGATCTAGGAAAGCACAACTGTCCTTGACAGGGATAGTTGTACGCTTAGCTAGGGTAGAGACTGCTCCCTCCACCTTAGGGACCGTCTGCCACGAGTCCCGTATGGCGGCATCTATGGAAAACATCTTTTTAAAAGCAGGAGGGGGAGAGAACGGCACACCTGGTCTATCCCATTCCTTAGTAATAATTTCTGAAAATCTCTTAGGGACTGGAAAAACATCAGTGTAAACAGGCACTGCAAAGTATTTGTTCATCTTACACAATTTCTCTGGAACTACAATGGGTTTGCAGTCATCCAGAGTCGCTAAAACCTCCCTAAGCAATAAGCGGAGGTGTTCAAGCTTAAATTTAAACGCTGTCATTTCAGAATCAGATTGAAGCAACGCCTTCCCTGAATCTGAAATGTCACCCACAGATAGAAGCTCTCCTGCCTCGGCTTCTGAGTATTGTGAGGGTATATCGGACAGAGGTATTAAAGCGTCAGAAAGCTCTGTATTTGTTCTAGCCCCAGAGCTGTCTCGCTTTCCTTGTAACCCTGGCAGTTTGGACAATACCTCTGAGAGGGTAGCATTCATAACTGCCGCCATGTTCTGTAAGGTAAAAGAATTAGACACGCTAGATGTACTTGGCGTCACTTGAGCGGGAGTTATAGGTTCTGACACATGGGGAGAGCTAGATGGCATAACCTCCCTTTTTTCAGTCAGAGAATCCTCTGGAGATAAATCTTTAAGCGCCATAATATGGTCTTTATAGTTTATAGAAATTTCAGTACATTTGGTACACATTCTAAGAGGGGGTTCCACCATGGCTTCCAAACATATTGAACAAGGAGTTTCCTCTATGTCAGACATGTTTAACAAACTAGTAATGAGACAAGCAAGCTTGGAAAACACTTTAATAAATGTAAAACAGCAATTAAACAAAAATGTTACTGTGCCTTTAAGAGAAAAAAAAACTAGCCCTTAAACTGCAAAACAGTGTAAAAATACAGTAAAGTCTTCGAAATTTTTACAGTATGTGTAAGGGACTAAAGCAACATTGCACCCACTTGCAAATGGATGATTAACCCCTTAGCCCCCAAACCGGATTTAAAAAACCTCAACCACTGGTAAAAGACAGTTGAGCCCCTTGCCACAGCTCTGCTGAGGCTCCTACCTGCCCTCAAATACGATTTAGTGAAGAAATAAACCCTTTATGATGGTCCTCAGATGCCAGAGGACTCCTCTAGGGAAGCTGGATGTCTCAGTCTGCAGGAAACTGCGCATCTAGAGCGCGAAAATAGGCCCCTCCCACCATGTACTGGATGTCAGAGGGGCCTTAAGAAAGTACTCCTAGGAGTATCTGACTAGCCATGTGGAAACTAGGTCCCAAATAAAGACTTATCTCCCTCAGAGAAAAAACTTACTATTTATGAAAACATGTAAACGTTTTGTCACTAAGTAATATGAGTATTGATTGAAGGTAAAACTACACTAAAGTCACCACATATCTCTTGAGACTTCCTATCTTGTCGAAAGTTGCAAGAGAATGACTGGGGGTGGGGGTTAGGGGAGGAGCTATATAGACAGCTCTGCTGTAGGTGTCCTCTTGCAACTTCCTGTTGGGAAGAATATCCCACAAGTAATGGATGAACCCGTGAACTGGATACACCTTACAAGAGAAATTGATAATAGGAGTAAATTAGAAAGTTGCTTAAAATTGCATGCTCTATCTGAATCATGAAATGTGGGGTTAGTATCCCTTTAACACAGTCTCTGCAGAAAATATGACTGAACATACCTCATTGCTGTATAGCAAGAAATCGTTCCTCACACTGAAGTTTTCCTGTACTCCTCAGCTCATGTGGGAACAGCAGTGGACCTTAGTTACAAATGCTAAGATCATCATCCTCCAGGCAGACATCTTCATCTATGTCCTGCCTGAGAGTAAATAGTACAACACCGGGACCATTTAAAAATAAACTCTTGAAGATAAAATAAAAACTAACAGTTTAACACCTCTTCTCTTTACTCTTCCTGCTTAGAGCCAGCAAAGAGAATGACTGGAGGTGGAGTTAAGGGGGGAGCTATATAGACAGCTCTGCTGTGGTGCTATCTTTGCTACTTCCTGCCAGGAAGGACAATATCCCCACAAGTTAGGATGAATCCGTGGACTTGGTACATCTTGCGAAAGAAAAATTGAAATCGCTTTACCCCCCCTTTCTTTGCCTGCTAGTCTAAACATTCTTTCTGCAAAGCAAAAATTAGCTTTACTCTTCCTGCTTAGAGCCAGCAAAGAGAATGACTGGAGGTGGAGTTAAGGGGGGAGCTATATAGACAGTTCTGCTGTGGTGCTATCTTTGCTACTTCCTGCCAGGAAGGACAATATCCCCACAAGTTAGGATGAATCCGTGGACTTGGTACATCTTGCGAAAGAAAAATTGAAATCGCTTTACCCCCCCCCCCCCTTTCTTTGCCTGCTAGTCTAAACATTCTTTCTGCAAAGCAAAAATTAGCTACAGATGTAGAGCAATATTTTTAATAATCTTTTCAAAATACACTGAAATAGTAAATAGGAAAAAAAAAAAGGTTTCATTTGTTCTTACCCATTTGTGCCTTAACAAAATGCAGATATTTTTAATTTAACAAGTGTGTACCATATTTACATGGGAATACCACCTACTTTAAAAAAGTATATAGCAATAAAGAAGCTTTGAATGGGATATAATTAAAATCACAGTTTATGAATCAGATTTTTTTTTTTTTTTTACCAAAATTTAAAGTATAGTGAACCTGATAAAGTCATATATTATGAGCTTCATGAAGCTTGTTGTGCTGTTTTGTAAAATATTTAACAAGACATTTATTTTAAAAAAAAAAAATGCACAGAAATTTCAATACATTATTTGAAGTGTTCTAAACACTGACAATACAATTTTTACCCTGTATTTTATTATTATTATTATTTTAAACAACTTAAACTTTGATAACAATTTATGTAAGAACTTACCTGATAAATTCATTTCTTTCATATTAGCAAGAGTCCATGAGCTAGTGACGTATGGGATATACAATCCTACCAGGAGGGGCAAAGTTTCCCAAACCTCAAAATGCCTATAAATACACCCCTCAACACACCCACAATTCAATTTAACGAATAGCCAAGAAGTGGGGAGATAAGAAAGGAGCGAAAGCATCAAAATAAGGAATTGGAATAATTGTGCTTTATACAAAAAAATCATAACCACCTCAAAAAGGGTGGGCCTCATGGACTCTTGCTAATATGAAAGAAATGAATTTATCAGGTAAGTTCTTACATAAATTATGTTTTCTTTCATGTAATTAGCAAGAGTCCATGAGCTAGTGACGTATGGGATAATAAATACCCAAGATGTGGAACTTCCACGCAAGAGTCACTAGAGAGGGAGGGATAAAATAAAGACAGCCAATTCCGCTGAAAAATAATAATCCACAACCCAAAACAAATCTCAATAATGAAAAAAACTGAAATTATAAGCAGAAGAATCAAACTGAAACAGCTGCCTGAAGTACTTTTCTACCAAAAACTGCTTCAGAAAAAAACACATCAAAATGGTAGAATTTAGTAAAAGTATGCAAAGAAGACCAAATTGCTGGTTTGCAAATCTGATCAACAGAAGCTTCATTCCTAAACGCCCAGGAAGTAGAAACTGACCTAGTAGAATGAGCCGTAATTCTTTGAGGCGGGGATTTACCCGACTCTACATAAGCATGATGAATCAAAGACTTTAACCAAGACGCCAAAGAAATGGCGGAGGCCTTCTGACCTTTTCTGGACCCAGAAAAGATAACAAATAGACTAGAAGTCTTTCTAAAATCTTTAGTAGCTTCAACATAATATTTCAAAGCTCTTACTACATCCAAAGAATGTAAAGATCTCTCCTTTGAATTCTTAGGATTAGGACACAATGAAGGAACAACAATTTCTCTACTAATGTTGTTAGAATTCACAACCTTAGGTAAAAATTTAAATGAAGTCCGCAACACTGCCTTATCCTGATGAAAAATCAGAAAAGGAGATTCACAAGAAAGAGCAGATAACTCAGAAACTCTTCTAGCAGAAGAGATGGCCAAAAGGAACAGAACTTTCCAAGAAAGTAATTTAATGTCCAGAGAATGCATAGGTTCAAACGGAGGAGCTTGTAAAGCCCTCAGAACCAAATTAAGACTCCAAGGAGGAGAGATTGACTTAATGACAGGTTTGATATGAACCAAAGCCTGTACAAAACAATGAATATCAGGAAGATTAGCAATCTTTCTGTGAATAAGAACAGAAAGAGCAGAGATTTGTCCTTTCAAGGAACTTGCAGACAAACCTTTATCCAAACCATCCTGAAGAAACTGTAAAATTCTAGGAATTCTAAAAGAATGCCAAGAGAATTTATGAGAAGAACACCAAGAAATGTAAGTCTTCCAGACTCGATAATAAATCTTCCTAGACACAGATTTACGAGCCTGTAACATAGTATTAATTACTGAGTCAGAGAAACCTCTATGACTAAGAATCAAGCGTTCAATTTCCATACCTTCAAATTTAATGATTTAAGATCCTGATGGAAAAAAGGGCCTTGAGATAGAAGGTCTGTTCTTAACGGAAGAGTCCAAGGTTGGCAACTGGCCATCCGAATGAGATCCGCATACCAAAACCTGTGAGGCCATGCTGGAGCCACCAGCAGTACAAATGAACGTTCCATTAGAATTTTGGAAATCACTTTTGGAAGAAGAACTAGAGGCGGAAAGATATAGGCAGGATGATAATTCCAAGGAAGCGACAACGCGTCCACTGCCTCCGCCTGAGGATCCCTGGATCTGGACAGATACCTGGGAAGTTTCTTGTTTAGATGAGAGGCCATCAGATCTATTTCTGGAAGTCCCCAGATTTGAACAATCTGAAGAAATACCTCTGGGTGAAGGGACCATTCGCCCGGATGTAACGTCTGGCGACTGAGATAATCCGCTTCCCAATTGTTTACACCTTGGATGTGAACCGCAGAGATTAGACAGGAGCTGGATTCCGCCCATACAAGTATCTGAGATACTTCTTTCATAGTCTGAGGACTGTGAGTCCCACCCTGATGATTGACATATGCCACGGTTGTGACATTGTCTGTCTGAAAACAAACGATTCTCTCTTCGGAAGAGGCCAGAACTGAAGAGCTCTAAAAATGGCACGGAGTTCCAAAATGTTGATTGGTAATCTCGCCTCCTGAGATTCCCAAACCCCCAGCGCTGTCAGAGATCCCCATACAGCTCCCCAACCTGACAGACTCGCATCTGTTGAGATCACAGTCCAGGTTGGACGAACAAAAGAAGCCCCTTGGACTAAACGATGGTGATCTATCCACCACGTCAGAGAGTGTCGTACATTGGGATTTAAGGATATTAATTGTGATACCTTTGTATAATCCCTGCACCACTGGTTCAGCATACAAAGCTGAAGAGGTCGCATGTGAAAACGAGCAAAGGGGATCGCGTCCGATGCAGCAGTCATGAGACCTAGAATTTCCATGCATAAAGCTACCGAAGGGAATGATTGAGACTGAAGGTTTCGACAGGCTGAAACCAATTTCAGACGTCTCTTTTCTGTTAGAGACAAGGTCATGGACACTGAATCTATTTGAAAACCCAAAAAGGTTACCTGTGTCTGAGGAATCAACGAATAAATTGATCCTCCAACCATGTCTTTGAAGAAACGACACAAGTTGATTCGTATGAGATTCTGCAGAATGTGAAGACTGAGCAAGTACCAAGATATCGTCCAAATAAGGAAATACTGCAATACCCTGTTCTCTGATTACAGAGAGAAGGGCACCGAGAACCTTTGAAAAGATCCTTGGAGCTGTTGCTAAGCCAAACGGAAGGGCCACAAACTGGTAATGCTTGTCTAGAAAAGTGAATCTCAGAAACTGAAAGTGATCTGGATGAATCGGAATATGAAGATATGCATCTTGTAAATCTATTGTGGACATATAATGCCCTTGCTGAACAAAAGGCAGAATAGTCCTTATAGTTACCATTTTGAATGTTGGTATCCTTACATAACGATTCAATATCTTTAGATCCAGAACTGGTCTGAAGGAATTCTCCTTCTTTGGTACAATGAATAGATTTGAGTAAAGCCCCAGACCCTGTTCCAGAACTGGAGCTGGCACAATTACTCCAGCCAACTCTAGATCTGAAACACATTTCAGAAATTCCTGAGCCTTCACTGGGTTTATTGGAATGCGAGAGAGAAAAAATCTCTTCGCAGTTGGCCTTACCTTGAAACCTATTCTGTACCCTTGTGAAACAATGTTCTGAATCCAAAGACTGTGAATCAAATTGATCCAAATGTCTTTGAAAAATCGTAACCTGCCCCCTACCAGCTGTGCTGGAATGAGGGCCGCACCTTCATGTGGACTTGGGAGCTGGTTTTGACTTTTTAAAAAGCTTGGATTTATTCCAGATTGGAGAAGGTTTCCAAACAGAAACCGTTCCTTTAGGGGAAGGGTCAGGCTTCTGTTACTTATTCTGACGAAAGGAACGAAAACGATTAGCAGCCCTGTATTTACCTTTAGATTTTTTGTCCTGAGGCAAAAAAGTTCCTTTCCCCCCAGTAACAGTTGAAATAATAGAATCCAACTGAGAACCAAATAATTTATTACCTTGGAAAGAAAGAGAAAGCAAAGTTGACTTAGAAGACATATCTGCATTCCAAGTTTTAAGCCATAAAGCTCTTCTGGCTAAAATAACTAAAGACATATACCTGACATCAATTCTAATGATATCAAAGATATCATCACAAATAAAGTTATTAGCATGTTGAAGAAGTTTAACAATGCTATGAGTATTATGGTCTGACACTTGTTGCGCTAAAGCCTCCAACCAGAAAGTGGAAGCGGTAGCAACATCAGCCAAAGAAATAGCAGGTCTAAGAAGATTACCTGAACATAAATAAGCTTTCCTTAGGAAGGATTCAATCTTCCTATCTAAAGGATCCTTAAAGGAAGTACTATCCGCCGTAGGAATAGTAGTACGTTTAGCAAGAGTAGAGATAGCCCCATCAACTTTAGGGATTTTGTCCCAAAACTCTAATCTGTCAGATGGCACAGGATACAATTTCTTAAACCTTTGAGGAGGAGTAAATGAAGTACCCAGATTATTCCATTCCCTAGAAATTACTTCAGAAATAGCATCAGGGACAGGAAAAACTTCTGGAATAACTATAGGAGGTTTAAAAAACGAATTTAAACGTTTAGTAGATTTAGTATCGAGAGGACTAGACTCCTCCATATCTAATGCAATTAAAACTTCTTTAAGTAAAGAACGAATAAATTCCATTTGAAATAAATATGAAGATTTATCAGTGTCAATATCTGAGACAGAATCTTCTGAACCAGATAAATCCTCATCAGAAACAGACAAGTCAGAATAATGACGGTCATTTAAAAATTCATCTGAAATATGAGAAGTTTTAAAAGACCTTTTACGTTTACTGGAAGGAGGAATAACAGACAGAGCCTTCCTAATAGATTTAGAAACAAATTATTTTATATTAACAGGAACATCCTGAGTATTAGATGTTGAGGGAACAACAACAGGTAATGAAATATTACTAATGGAAATACTATCTGCATTAGCAAGTTAATCATGACATTCATCACAAACTACAGCTGGAGGAAGTGTTACCACAAGTTTACAACAAATGCACTTAACTTTGGTAGAACCAGCATCAGGCAGCGTCTTTCCAGAAGTAGATTCTGTTCCAGGGTCAATTTGAGACATCTTGCAATATGTAAAAGAAAAAACAACATATAAAGCAAAATTTATCAAATTCCTTAAATGACAGTTTCAGGAATGGGAAAAAAATGCCAATGAACAAGCCTCTAGCAACCAGAAGCAATGAAAAATGAGACTGAAATAATGTGAAAAAAAGGTGGAGACAAGAATGACGCCCACATTTTTTGGCGCCAAAAATGACGCCCACATTATTGGCGCTAAGTACAACGCCTAAATTTTTTGGCGCTAAGAATGACGCCACATCCGGTGACGCCGACATTTCTGGCGCAAAAACGTCAAAAAAATGACGCAATCACGAACAACTTCCGGCGTCAATTAGGGCGCCGGAAATGAAATTGAAACAATTTTTAAGGTAAGAAAAAATGATCATTCATATGCATTATCCCAAATAATGAAACTGACTGTCTGAAATAAGGAATACTGATCATCCTGAATCATGGCAAATATAAGTTTAAAGACATATTTAGAACTTTATATATAAAGTGCCCAACCATAGCTTAGTGTGTCACAAAAAATAAGACTTACTTACCCCAGGACACTCATCTACATATAGTAGATAGTCAAACCAGTACTGAAACGAGAATCAGTAGAGGTAATGGTATATAAGAGTATATCGTCGATCTGAAAAGGGAGGTAGGAGAAGAAATCTCTACGACCGATAACAGAGAACCTATGAAATAGATCCCCTAGAGGAAGACCATTGTATTTAAATAGGCAATACTCTCTTCACATCCCTCTGACATTCACTGCACTCTGAGAGGAAAACCGGGCTCCAGCCTGCTGCGAAGCGCATATCAACGTAGAATCTAGCACAAACTTACTTCACCACCTCCACGGGAGGCAAAGTTTGTAAAACTGAATTGTGGGTGTGGTGAGGGGTGTATTTATAGGCATTTTGAGGTTTGGGAAACTTTGCCCCTCCTGGTAGGAATGTATATCCCATACGTCACTAGCTCATGGACTCTTGCCAATTACATTAAAGAAATATAGATTTTGCAAGGAGAGAGACTCCGTTTTATCCATTATGTGAGTTAGCACAACTTATATTTATTTATTTTTAAAATAAAAGGTAAAACTAGTTCTCATCTTGCAGTAAGATGGACAGCGAATGCACCACAGGTAAAATGCAGATGAAACAATTATCTTGTTTTCACTTCATGGTTTCAAAGACCTATTATGTTTCCCAAGCATGATCAATTTTAGCTAGAATAATGCAAAACATATTAAAGGTTTTACAGGTAAAAATGCCTGACAGATGGTCAGTTTCTAAGATTAAGCAAAATGCACCAGCAGCCCCTTTTTACATCTATATTTACAAAAGCACAGTGTGGATTGGTTTGTACATCTGATAGTGATCTGGAAAATTCAGAAGCAAAGAATCAAACCTCAAGAGAGTTGCAATACATTGTTTGGCCAAATACAGCAGCACAGATTTCAAAATGGGTTGATCTTATAGGGACATTAGATTTTTTTGGGATTCCTAGCAGATTGGTAATTAGGTACTGTACACAAAATGACAGTAATAGATACACCCTTGAAAACCCTGGTGGAATCTAAGTACCTGCCTCCAATTAGGGACAGATGTAAATACATTGTGCTCTTATATATGCACTGAATATTGCAGGCTCAGGTAGATGTGGACCTGCTTACATATTATGGAGGTTTTCTCTAGGAGTAGAACAAGCATAATTAGGAGGTATATTACATTAAATGCAGGCAAAAAATAATTGCAATGTTTTTTTAATTAAACATTATGGGGGGGGGATTACATTTTGAGTTGTGCCTTTTTAAATGCATAATTCCTATAGGAAATCATCTTTTATTCCATACATTTCTTCCTGCTTTATTCTGTAGGGGGAGGCACCTTTCAAAAGTCATTTGTATGAAAATATCAATTAAAAGGGACATAAAACCCAAAAATTTTCTTTCATGATTTAGACAGATAATGCAATTTTAAACAACTTTCTAATTTACTACTTTTATCAAATTTTCTTTTTTCACTTAGTATCCTTTGTTGAAAGGCATACCTAGGTAGGCTGAGGAGCAGAAATATACTACTGGGAATTAGCTGCTGCGCATTTATACCTCATACGCTATATCATTGTATTCAACGAGCTCCCAGTTGTATATTGCTGCTTCTTCAACAAAGTATACTAAGAGAACAAATCAAATTTGATAATAGAAGTAAATAAGATTTTTTTTTCTTTTAAATTGCATGCTCTGAATCATTAAAGAAAAAAAATTGCATTCATGACCCTTCAAGTGAAAAACATTCTCCCAAAAAAAAAAACCTACAACCACTGTTTATCTTACATATAAATTATATATTGATCCATTAAATAAAAGCACAAGCTTCATTATGCTTTTTTTTTAAAAATGATAAATTCAACTGAATGCGTTAACTGCTTTCTATAAAAATGTAATCAAGTAATTGTTTAAAAACGTTCATGAAATTTGTGATTTTCCATTTGATTTATAAAACATCTGAAAATGTGTTTAAAAAAAAAAAAAAAGTAAAATGCCAGCAAAATTTATTTTGTTTAACCCCTTCAGTACGGATGCATCTGTCCAAATTCAGATTGTAAACAAAGAAGGAAAATGGAAGCACATAATCGTCACTACTGCTTTAAATATAGAATGCCTCCAAAATCTATTTCAGTTGGATCTTACAGAACATGCCACAACGTACCTGCTAAATACCAGAGTAGTTGTTCCTTACAAATAATACCTGTGAATTAGTATTAATAAAGTTACAGTAAAACACCATCTCACCTGTGGAAGAGCAGTCTTACCCGATAGGTATGCCTTAAAATGCCTGCCTTGATTTATGTTGGATTAACTGTCTGCTTTACCAAGTAAAAAAAACTCCTTTAACATCCTATTGTACAGATACTATTGACTATGGTTGCATGAATAAAGACATACAAAATGTTCATTCATAAGTTTCACGGATAGGTTCTGTAATGCTACAAAGAACCTGCAACCCAAAGCAAGAAACAAAAATACCCAATTTCAGACATGTTATAACCCCTTTTAACATGCTGTTCCTAATGTGGGGGTTTGTAAGATGCACCCTCTTAAAATCTGAAAATTAATTGGAGGCAGTGTAGTGAGACAAATATATTGGAGACAAAATGAAGTTGCTAGGATGCTTTATGTACCACATGTTGTCCAGTAGTCCTAAGAAAATACATATATGGTAGAAAAAGTAAGAAATTTGCCACAACGAATTACCACCAACAAAGTTATACACAAAAAATATATGTATATATATGCCTGTGTATCTGCATTAATATTTGACCAGTGTTTACACATTGCTTTAGTCAACAGAATCAATGCCAGAAGTAGGCCCTTGTAAGAGAGTCTTTTCCGCTGGTATTTGGTCCTCCGATGAGTGTGGTACAGCTATGGGTTGAATTCCACATTCTTGCTGTGTGATTGCACTCATCTCTTCAGTTGATTCTGCTGTATAGCCCATCTCTAATACATCTCCTGCTTCAGGTTCCTCACCATCCAGCACAGGAAGAGGATCTTGAAGACCCTCCATCTTCTTGTTGAGCTCATTCCTTTCTACTTGAAGGGCTCTACAGAGCTTCTCCAAACGTTCTAATTTAACCTGTAGTGCTTTGTATTCCTTGTCACGTACAGTTTTCTAACAGTAAAAGAAAATAAATGAAAGATTTAACAGTAACACACACACTATAATATATATATTATGGTTAAAGTCAGATATTGGGTAATCCTAGGATTACCCGAGTAAAACAGACATTACCCATGCGGCTGTGTTTGCCCAATGTATGTGTAGTTACAGCATCTTTTCACTATCTTTTTTGCCTCCGCCTGGGGGGTTCAAGGGGGGCAAAGCCCCCCTTATAAACCTAATTTCCCAAGGTTCACTTGGGGTGGATGACAGAGGATCAGGGGGGCACCTTCCTTGAACCCCCCAGACAGAGGCAAAAGAAATAGTGTAGATGGGGGAATTACAGTACATCAGGCATTACCCACGGCCGCTTGGGTAATGTCCATTTTACCCGGGTTTCTTACCCATCACACACTCATTCTATTAATAGCTATTATTGTTTTACCAATGTTCTACTTTATAAAGACAATCTCCTGTTAAATTTTTGTAGAGAAATAGTTACTTACCTCCTCAGCCATCTGCAACAAGGCCTTGTTGTTATTTTCCCACTTTGTACGCCAAACAGTTGTTTCCTTTTCTAGTTTCTTGATCTTCTTAGTCATCTGTTACAAAGTATAAAGTTACTTGCTACCAAAGAAAAGTATAGATTTTAAACCAAACATACATAACAATTAATCAGTTAAGCATTATTCACAGGGCTACAGAGCAACAAATACACTTTCTTACCCAGTGTTCTCCACATAACATTTTGCCAGCCAGGCGACATTAAGAATAGCTGGTGGGCAGTATTTTCTGATATCCAAGGAAAAAATTAAATACTTCAACAATTTTTTAAAATTATATATATGATATATGCTAACTTAAAAATAGCTTACTAGTCATACAAGTGAGGAAAAACTTTAAACAATGTAGAACAAGGTGAAGCATAAAAATTGAAGTTACCCTTATCTATTGAGCATGGTTGCGACATAAAGGAGTGTTGATTTATGTTCAGTCCCCAGTTTTTTTCTGTCGGTAATGTCTAGTCTTTAGGTATTTTAGAGAGACCCCTTGTAGGATGTAAGCAAGGCATGTTGCGTGATCTGAAAAGGCTTACTTGGTATTCTGCTTGCGACGGGTTAATGCGATTAATATGCCAAGTGGTGCAGTGTTTACCAAGAGGGCCTTTGCTTAAGGCACTAGGTTAGTCGAGAACATCTTCCGTAATGCTGTGCTTTGGTAGGAAGCTCATCTATTCAGCAGTCGTGGAGACTCGGGAACCCCTCCGCCCCTCCACGTTCCCTCTGGAGCGCACTGAACACTAGGTGTTGTCCTGCTTGTAATGTCCTACCTGATGTTTTGGCATACGACGATAGTGGCAGAGTTACCTTTATCGGGCAGTGCTATTCGGGATCCATGTGCGCTGATTTAGGACCAGCACTACCGCACTGCAATGTTTGTTGTGGTTCTTCATAATTCATGATGATGCTTTGTGCTTGATTTAATTCCCCTTGATTGTCAGATTCTACTGGGAAGTGCACAGTGCAGTTGGCGCCATCTTGGATGAGAGTAGCTGAAGATCTTTCTGAAGAAGGATCTATTAATCCAATAGCGTTTATTTTGTTAAACAGAAAATCAAATGGTGCTTTATCAATGAGTGTCATTATGATTCTCTCAAGGTTCTTTAAGTGCGTGTCGAAGTATTGTTGCGGCATCGCTTCACCCATACGGGCCATTTTAGTTTGTTATAAGTATGAGCTTGTGCGATATTCCTCTCCCCTGTAATTGTGCTTCTCTTTGTATGCTTAGGTTGTAGGAATGAAGGTGAGAAATCAGTGCTGAGGATAGATTTTGTTGAATTAAGGCAGATCACCTCGGCCAGTCGAAGGGGGTAGCGCTGCCTACGTATCAGCCGCCGCTGTAGGCCTCCATTATCTGAATCCGAGCTCTGTCAGGAATACAGGTAATTCTTTGGGATATGTAGCACAGCGGGACTATTCAATTGTATAGTTGGCTTATGTCAAAGAATATCTGTAAGATGCCTAAAGGAATCGGTTGATTATCTAGAGATCGGCTGGAGCTCTGGAGAAATGCAACCGTTCAAGGCCGCTGTTCGGACACGGCCCTCGAGCATGTGATTTTAAAAAAAACTTTCCAATTGACTTCTATCACTTTTGCTTAGTTCTCTTAGTATCCTTGGTTAGAGTAATCCTAGGTGATCTCAGAAGTGTTCACATGTCTTTAGCCTTCTGGCATCAGTGCTTGGAACATTGTTTGTAGCAATGTTATACATAATTGCAAACACTGCTGCCATAAAATGCTAGACATGCATGCTCCTAAGTTCCTGTGCGCCAGCCTAGGTTTACTCTTCAACAAAGGTTGCCAATAGAACAAAGCAAATTTAAAAAAAAGAATTTATGCTTACCTGATAAATATTTCTTTCCGGATATGGTGAGTCCACGGCTTTATCAATTACTGTTGGGAATACCACTCCTGGCTAGCAGGAGGCGGCAAAGAGCACCACAGCAAATTTGTTAAGTATCACTTCCCTGCCCACAATCCCCAGTCATTTGACCAAAGGGAAATGGAAAAAAAGGCGTAACAAGGTGTAGAGGTGCCTGAGGTTTATTTTTAAAAAAACTAACGGTCTTGAAATAAAGGGAGGGGCCGTGGACTCACCATATCCGGAAAGAAGTAGATTTATCAGGTAAGCATAAATCCTGTTTTCTTTCCTAAGATATGGTAAGTCCACGGCTTCATCAATTACTGTTGGGAATCAATACCCAAGCTAGAGCACACAGATGAATAGGGAGGGACAAGAGAGGCAGACCTAAATAACCTTTCTCCCAAAAGAAGCCTCAGCCGAGATAAAAGAAGCCAATTTTAAAATTTTGAGAGAGTATGCAAGGAAGACCAAGTTGCAGCCTTCCAAAACCGATCCACAGAATCTGTGAAAATCCATGAAGAAGAAGAGACAGCCCTCATGTAATGAGCCATAACTCTCCCCAGTCTGAAAAACAAAAATAAAAACTTCTCAACCAGAGAAAAGAGAATTAGTAGTAGCTTTCCGATACAGAGAAAACAAACAAAAAACAGAAGAAAAATTATTAACTACACAACATCCAAATTGTGTACACACGTTCCTCAACATAAGAATGAGGACACAGAAAGGCAACAACAAATTCCTAAACAAAATTTCCACTTAGGATAAATAACCACCTTATCCGAAATTAGTTAAAGTGAATCACACTGCAAAGCCGAGAGTACCTAAACTCTCCAAGCAGAAGATATTATTTAAAATGTATGTAATGCGATGGCTAAAACTGAGCCTGCTGCAAAACCTTAAAACCAAGGTTAAAACTCCAAGAGGAGCAACAGACAAACACAGGCCTGATACTAACCAGGGTCTGACAAAAAGATTACACGTCTGGCACATCTGCCAGACACTTGTGTAAAAAAAGGATAACGCAGAAATCTGACCCTTCAGAGAACTGACAGAAAAACCGTCCTCCAGACCTTCCCGGAGAAAGGGCAAAACCCTTAGGAATCCTGACCCTACTTCCAAAAGTAGTTCTGAGATTCACACCAATCAGGGAATTTACGCCATAACTTATGGTAAAAGTTACTAGTAACAGGCTTGCTTGCAAGCCTGAATCATGGTCTCAATGACCGATTCCAAAAAAACACGCTTAGACAGAACTAAGCATTCAATCTCCAAGCAGGAAAATTCAGACAAAATGAAAGTGGGATGACCCCGAGTTAGAAGGTCCTTCCTCAGGAACAACCACCAAGGTGGAAGAAATACATCTCAGCTAGGACTGTATACCAGACTCTGCGAAAACTATGCAAGAACTATTAAAATACCGACGTTCTCACCCATTTGATACAAGCAATGACTCGTAAGGAGAGCAAACTGAGGAACAGGGATGTCCGACTGAAATCTCAAGGAAATGCCAAGAAATTTAACATAGAAGCCTGCTGATCTTAACATAACTTGGAAGCTTGGCAAACTGCCATTTCTAACTCCAGGACCCCCATTTGAGGGTTAACCTAGAGAACACCTCCGGGAGAAGCGCCCACTCCCCGGGATGAAAAAATATGACTGCTCAAGATGTCCGCTCACGGTATTCACTACTGAAATGTGAATATTGGATAAATAATGAATGTGAGCGTCCGCCCACCGAACATTCCACGCCAATCATGGCAAAGGAACTCCAGGTTCCTCCCAGGAGTTTGATGTAAGGAGGTTGATGTAAACCACCGAGATTAAATTATTCAACTAGAACCTGAAAAACCGGTTAAGACAACTGAGGCCAAGCCATCAGAACAGAATAGATGGCTCTCCACTCCAATATGTTTATGACGAGAGCAGGCTCCTCCCAAATCCATAGTCACCAACCCAACAGGCTAGCAACTGTGGTCAATAGTACACAGAAAGGTCTCCGGAAACATGTGCCCCGAGACAGATGCTTCTGAGAAAACCAAAAGATTCTAGAGAATGTGGGTAACGATCCCGCTACGTCTCGCAAGCAAAGCGAGCGCTCTACCACTAATTTTTCACTCTGATCCATAGGGAAGAATCTCAAGTCGATAGATCTAAATCTATCCTCAGAGACAGAGCCACAAGATCCCTGGTCCACTATCTTAACATGCATAACAGCAGACTCTCAGATGGAATCGAGCAAAGGGATGATGTCCATTATGAAGCAACCATCAGACCAATTACCTCCATACAGTAAACCACTGAAGGGTCACACAATAGAATGCCGAAAGATGCAAGAGAAAAGAATCCAATTTTCTGACCTCTGTCAAAAACATTTTCAGAGATAGGGAAACTAATATGGTCCCTAAAAAACTACCCCTGTAGCTGGAACAAGGGAACTCCTTTTCAGATTCACTTCCATCCGTGGAATAAAGAAAGACAACAAGATGTCTGTATGACATAGTTGTATACAAGATGTCTGTATGAGTTGCTTGTTGAAAGTATGGCGCCTGAACCATTATGAAATCCAGGATCTCCTAGAGCCATGGCAAAGCCAAAGGAAAGAGTGACAAACTGAAAGTGTTTGGCAGAAAGGCAACACTCAGGAACTTGAAAATACGTGTCCTCCAGGTCTATGGTCACCATGAACTAACCCTCCTAGATCAAAGGAAAAATTGACACTTTAGAACTAATATAGGACGAAAAATTCCCTCTTTTTTCAGGAACCATAAACAGGAATGAATAAAATCCTAGACCCTGCTCCCTTTACAGGAACTGGAATTATCACTCACAGGTGAGAGATGTTCCAAATGCACAAAAAAAAGCCGCACTGTTATCTGGCCTGCAGATAAAATTGAGAGAAGGAACCTACCTCAGGAAGGGAAGGAATGACATACTATGTCCAGAGCCTATCTGGGACATCTCGCATCCATGTTTGAAGACAGAGAGATTCAACCCCCCACTTGGACCGATCCCGAAATGGAGTAAACTCCTTTAGGACTATTCATCTTTTCTTGTGGTAGAAAAAGGAAATTTATCCTTACCTGATAAATTTATTTCTTTTTCGATACGATGAGTCCACGGATTTCATCCTTACTTGTGGGATTACGCCTCCTGGTCAACAGGAGCAGGCAAAGAGCACCACAGCAGAGCTGTATAAATAGCTCCTCCCTTCCCTCCCAACCCAGTCATTCGACCGAAGTTAGGAAGAGAAAGGAAAAGCCAAGGTGCAGAGGTGTCTGAAGTTTAACAAAAATATAATAACCTGTCTCAATAAAACAGGATGGGCCGTGGACTAATATCGAAAAAGAAAAATTTATCAGGTAAGCATAAATTTCCTTTTCTTTTTCAAGATACGATGAGTCCACGGATTTCATCCTTACTTGTGGGATACAATACCAAAGCTATAGTACACGGATGAAAGGGTAGGGACAAGACAGGGAACCTAAACGGAAGGCACCACTGCTTGAAGAACTTTTCTACCAAAAACAGCCTCAGATGAGGCAAAGGTATCGAATTTGTAAAATTTTGAAAAAGTGTGAAGAGACGACCAAGTTGCAGCTTTGCAAATCTGTTCAACAGAAGCATCATTTTTGAATGCCCATGAGGAAGCCACAGCCCTAGTGGAATGAGCCGTAATTCGCTCAGGAGGCTGCTGTCCAGCAGTCTCATAGGCAAAGCGGATGATACTCTTCAGCCAAAAAGAAAGAGGTAGCCGTAGCTTTCTGACCCCTACACTTCGCAGAAAAAACAACAAATAATGAAGACGATTGGCGAAAATTCTTAGTCGCCTGTAAGAACAACTTCAAAGCACGGACCACGTCCAAGTTGTGTAACAGACACAAGGAATGAACAACAATTTCCTGATTAATACTTTTATTTGAAACAACCTTAGGAAGAAAACCAGGCTTAGTTCGCAACACCACCTTATCCGAATGGAAAACAAGATAAGGAGAATCACATTGTAATGCAGAAAGCTCTGATACTCTACGAGCAGAAGAAATAGCAATCAAAAATAAAACTTTCCAAGATAATAACTTAATATCTATGGAATGCATGGGTTCAAATGGAACCCCTTGAAGAACTCTAAAAACTAAATTCAAACTCCAAGGAGGAGCAATTGGTCTAAATACAGGCCTGATTCTAGTCATAGCCTGACAAAAAGATGGTACATCTGGAACATCTGCCAGACGCTTGTGTAACAAAATAGATAAAGCAGAAATCTGTCCTTTTAAAGAACTTGCTGACAACCCCTTCTCCAATCCCTCTTGGAGAAAAGACAAAATCCTGGGAATCCTAACCCTACTCCATGAGTAGCCCTTGAATTCACACCAATAAACATATTTACGCCATATCTTATGGTAAATTTTTCTAGTAACAGGCTTACAAGTCTGAATCAAGGTATCTATGACCGAATCAGAAAAACCACGCTGAGACAAAATCAAGCATTCAATCTCCAAGCAGTTAGCTGCAGAGAAAATAGATTTGGATGATGGAAGGGCCCCTGAATGAGAAGGTTTTCCCTCAATGGGAGCCTCCACGGTGGCTGAGATGACATGTCCACCAGATCGGTATACCAAGTCCTGCGAGGCCACGCAGGAGCGATGAGGATCAACGATGCCCTCTACTGTTTGACTCCAGCAATCACCCGGAGAAGGAGAATAAATGGAGGGAACACATAAGCTAGGCTGAAAGACCAGGGTACAGCCAAGGCATCTATCAGCTCGGCCTGGGGATCCCTGGATCTGGACCCGTATCTCGGAAGCTTGGCATTCCGACGAGATGCCATGAGATCCAACTCCGGTCTGCCCCATCTGAGAACTAGGCTGGAAAATATCTCTGGATGGAGTTCCCATTCTCCCGGATGAAACGTCTGTCTGCTCAGAAAGTCCGCTTCCCAGTTTTCCACCCCTGGGATGTAGATCACTGACAGATCACAGATGGCAAGAGTGCGACTCTGCCCACTGTATTATCTTGGATACTTCTGTCATCGCTAAGGAACTCTTTGTTCCTCCCTGATGATTGATGTAAGCTACCATTGTGATGTTGTCCGACTGAAACCTGATGAATTGGGCCGAAGCCAACTAGGGCCAAGCCTGAAGCGCATTGAATATGGCTCTCAAATACAGTAGGTTGATTGGAAGGAGAGACTCCGCCCGAGTCCATACACCCTGAGCCCTCAGAGAATTCCAGACTGCTCCCCATCCTAGAAGACAGGCGTCCGTTGTCACTATCACCCATGAGGGTCTGCGGAAACATGTCCCCTGGGACAGATGATCCAGTGACAACCACCATAGAAGAGAGTCCCTTGTCTCCTGATCTAGAGTTATTTGAGGAGACAAATCAGTATAATCTCCATTCCATTGTCTGAGCATGCTTAGTTGCAGAGGCCGGAGATGAAATCGAGCAAATGGAATGATGTCCATCGCTGCCACTATCAATCCAATTACTTCCATGCACTGAGCCACTGACGGTCGATGATAGGACTGAAGGGCTCGACATGTCGTCATGAGCTTTACCCTTCTGACCTCTGTCAGAAAGATTTTCATGGAAAGAGAAGGGAACCCTTGTCTGTGGAATCAACAAACTCTTTCCCAGATTCACCTTCCACCCGTGAGTTCTCAGGAAGGAAAGGACCAGGTCGGTATGAGACTTTGCCAGCTGAAAAGAGGATGCCTGGATCAGAATATCGTCCTTGGTCTTAGAACTGCCAGCAGAGACCCCAGAACCTTTGTGAAAATTCTGGGAGCTGTGGCCAGACCGAAAGGAAGAGCCACAAACTGGAAATGTTTGTCCAGAAAGGAGAACCTCAGCAATTGGTGATGATCTTTGTGAATGGGGACATGAAGATATGCATCCTTTAGATCCACGGTAGTCATAAATTGACCCTCCTGGATCAATGGAAGAATGGTACGAATAGTCTCCATCTTGAAGGATGGGACTCTGAGAAACTTGTTTAGACTCTTGAGATCTAAGATAGGTCTCAAAGTTCCCTCTTTTTTGGGAACTACAGACATATTTGAATAAAATCCCTGTCCCTGAATGGGAACATGACAGATTACCCCCATAGAGGAGAGGTCTCTTACACAGCGTAAGAACGCCTCTCTCTTTATCTGTTCTACAATCGAGAAAGAAGAAATCTTCCTCTGGGGAAAGTGTTTCTGAACTCCAGCTTATAATCCCTGAGATACTATATCTATTGCCCAGGGATCCTGAACGTCTCTTATCCAGGCCTGGATGAAGGATAGTCTGCCCCCTACTAGATCCGGTTCCTTCATGCTGACCTGGGTGCGGCAACGGGTTTTTTGGACGTTTGCCCTTGTTCCAAGCCTGGTTGGGTCTCCACATGGACTTGGATTGAGAATAGGTCCCTTCCTGCTTAGTGGAAGAGGACGAGGGGATTCCCTTAAAATTCCGAAAGGAACAAAAATTACTCTGTCGACCTCTCTGTTTGGATTTTTTATCCTGAGGGAGGAGGTGACCCTTGCCTCCCGTGATGTCAGAAATAATTTCCTTCAAGTCAGGACCAAACAGGGTCTTCCCCTTATAAGGGATAGCCAAAAGTTTAGACTTGGACAACACATCCGCAGACCAAGATTTCAGCCACAAGGCTCTACGTGCTAAGATGGAGAACCCTGAGCTCTTAGCAGACAATTTGGTAATTTGCAAAGAAGCATCTGTCACAAAAGAAATAGCCAACTTAAGAGCTTTAATTCTATCCTGTATCTCTTCCAAAGAAGTCTCCGTCTTTAAAGAGTGTCTTCCAGGGCATCAAACCAATAAGCAGCCGCAGTCGTAACCGTGACAATACAGGCTGCCGGTTGCAAAAGCAACCCTTGATGAACATAAAGCTTCTTAAGGAGACCCTCTAATTTCTTATCCATAGGGTCCTTAAAGGCACAACTATCCTCAATAGGGATAGTAGTACGTTTAGCTAAAGTGGAAATAGCGCCTTCCACCTTAGGAACCGTCTGCCAAGAATCCCTGATAGCATCCGCTATAGGATACATTTTCCTGAAAACGGGAGTAGAGAATGGAATACCTGGTCTCTCCCTTTCCTTAGCAATAATCTCCGAAGTTCGCTTGGGAACTGGAAAAACATCCGAATAAGAAGGAACCTCTAGATATCTGTCCAACTTAGTCAATTTTTCTGGAGGAACTACAATTGAATCGCAGTCACCCAGAGCCACCAAAACCTCCCTTAATAACAGTCGGAGATGTTCCAGCTTAAACCGGAAAGACACCACTTCTGAATCCGTTGGTAGCAGAGCGCTTTCCAATTCAGAAAGTTCTCCTTCAGATAGGGCATCCAATTCTGAGCCCTGTGATGGTATGTCTGATATCGCCATTAAAGCATCAGAAGCCGTATTGGCCACGAGTGTCCTTCCTTCTGCGTTTGCCTTGCAATACGGGGAAGGTAGATAACGCCTCTGAAAGTGTAGAAGACATAACAGCAGCTATGTCCTGTAGAGTAATTGCAGTTGAAGCTGCGGAGGTACTGGACTGCGCCTGAGCAGGCGTTAAGGACTGACAACAATAAGTATAAAGTGGAAAAACATAATTTATGTAAGAACTTACCTGATAAATTCATTTCTTTCATATTAGCAAGAGTCCATGAGCTAGTGACGTATGGGATATACATTCCTACCAGGAGGGGCAAAGTTTCCGAAGCCTCAAAATGCCTATAAATACACCCCTCACCACACCCACAAATCAGTTTAACGCATAGCCAAGAAGTGGGGTGATAAGGAAAAAAGTGCGAAAGCATAAAAAATAAGGAATTGGAATAATTGTGCTTTATACAAAAAAATCAAAATCACCACAAAAAGGGTGGGCCTCATGGACTCTTGCTAATATGAAAGAAATGAATTTATCAGGTAAGTTCTTACATAAATTATGTTTTCTTTCATGCAATTAGCAAGAGTCCATGAGCTAGTGACGTATGGGATAATGACTACCCAAGATGTGGATCTTCCACGCAAGAGTCACTAGAGAGGGAGGGATAAAATAAAGACAGCCAATTCCGCTGAAAATAATCCACACCCAAAATAAAGTTTAAATCTTATAATGGAAAAAACTGAAATTATAAGCAGAAGAATCAAACTGAAACAGCTGCCTGAAGTACTTTTCTACCAAAAACTGCTTCAGAAGAAGAAAACACATCAAAATGGTAGAATTTAGTAAAAGTATGCAAAGAAGACCAAGTTGCTGCTTTGCAAATCTGATCAACCGAAGCTTCATTCCTAAACGCCCAGGAAGTAGAAACTGACCTAGTAGAATGAGCTGTAATCCTTTGAGGCGGAGTTTTACCCGACTCGACATAAGCATGATGAATTAAAGATTTTAACCAAGATGCCAAAGAAATGGCAGAGGCCTTCTGACCTTTCCTAGAACCGGAAAAGATAACAAATAGACTAGAACTCTTTCGGAATTTCTTAGTAGCTTCAACATAATATTTCAAAGCTCTAACTACATCCAAAGAATGCAATGATCTCTCCTTAGAATTCTTAGGATTAGGACACAATGAAGGAACCACAATTTCTCCACTAATATTGTTAGAATTCACAACCTTAGGTAAAAATTTAAAAGAAGTTCGCAACACCGCCTTATCCTGATGAAAAATCAGAAAAGGAGACTCACAAGAAAGAGCAGATAATTCAGAAACTCTTCTAGCAGAAGAGATGGCCAAAAGAAACAAAACTTTCCAAGAAAGTAATTTAACGTCCAAAAGAATGCATAGGTTCAAACGGAGGAGCTTGAAGAGCCCCCAGAACCAAATTCAAACTCCAAGGAGGAGAAATTGACTTAATAACAGGTTTTATACGAACCAAAGCTTGTACAAAACAATGAATATCAGGAAGATTAGCAATCCTTCTGTGAAAAAGAACAGAAAGAGCAGAGATTTGTCCTTTCAAGGAACTTGCAGACAAACCTTTATCCAAACCATCCTGAAGAAACTGTAAAATTCTCGGAATTCTAAAAGAATGCCAGGAAAAATGATGAGAAAGACACCAAGAAATGTAAGTCTTCCAGACTCTATAATATATCTTTCTAGATACAAATTTACGAGCCTGTAACATAGTATTAATCACAGAGTCAGAGAAACCTCTTTGACTAAGAATCAAGCGTTCAATCTCCATACCTTTAAATTTGAGGATTTGAGATCCTGATGGAAAAAAGGACCTTGCGACAGAAGATCTGGTCTTAACGGAAGAGTCCACGGTTGGCAAGAGGCCATCCGGACAAGATCCGCATACCAAAACCTGTGAGGCCATGCTGGAGCCACCAGCAGAACAAACGAGCATTCCTTCAGAATCTTGGAGATTACTCTTGGAAGAAGAACTAGAGGCGGAAAGAGATAGGCAGGATGATACTTCCAGGGAAGTGACAATGCATCCACTGCTTCCGCCTGAGGGTCCCTGGATCTGGACAGATACCTGGGAAGTTTCTTGTTTAGATGAGAAGCCATCAGATCTATTTCTGGAAGTCCCCACATTTGAACAATCTGAAGAAATACCTCTGGGTGAAGAGACCATTCGCCTGGATGTAACGTTTGGCGACTGAGATAATCCGCTTCCCAATTGTCTATACCTGGGATATGAACCGCAGAAACTAGACAGGAGCTGGATTCCGCCCATACCAGTATTCGAGATACTTCTTTCATAGCCAGAGGACTGTGAGTCCCTCCTTGATGATTGATGTATGCCACAGTTGTGACATTGTCTGTCTGAAAACAAATGAACAATTCTCTCTTTAGAAGAGGCCATGACTGAAGAGCTCTGAAAATTGCACGGAGTTCCAAAATATTGATTGGTAATCTCACCTCCTGAGATTCCCAAACCCCTTGTGCTGTCAGAGACCCCCAAACAGCTCCCCAACCTGTCAGACTTGCATCTGTTGAAATTACAGTCCAGGTCGGAAGAACAAAAGAAACCCCCTGAACTAAACGATGGTGATCTGTCCACCACGTCAGAGTGTCGTACAATCGGTTTTAAAGATATTAATTGAGATATCTTTGTGTAATCCCTGCACCACTGGTTCAGCATACAGAGCTGAAGAGGTCGCATGTGAAAACGAGCAAAGGGGATCGCGTCCGATGCAGCAGTCATAAGACCTAGAATTTCCATGCATAAGGCTACCGAAGGGAATGATTTTGATTGAAGGTTTCGACAAGCTGAGATCAATTTTAGACGTCTCTTGTCTGTCAGAGACAGAGTCATGGACACTGAATCTATCTGGAAACCTAAAAAGGTTACCCTTGTCTGAGGAATCAATGAACTTTTCGGTAAATTGATCCTCCAACCATGATTTTGAAGAAACAACACAAGTCGATTCGTATGAGATTCTGCTAAATGTGAAGACTGAGCAAGTACCAAGATATCGTCCAAATAAGGAAATACCACAATACCCTGTTCTCTGATTACAGACAGAAGGGCACCGAGAACCTTTGTAAAAATTCTTGGAGCTGTTGCTAGGCCAAATGGCAGAGCCACAAACTGGTAATGCTTGTCTAGGAAAGAGAATCTCAGAAACTGATAGTGATCTGGATGAATCGGAATATGCAGATATGCATCCTGTAAATCTATTGTGGACATATAATGCCCTTGCTGAACAAAAGGCAGGATAGTCCTTATAGTTACCATTTTGAATGTTGGTATCCTTACATAACTATTCAATATTTTTAGATCCAGAACTGGTCTGAAGGAATTCTCCTTCTTTGGTACAATGAAGAGATTTGAATAAAACCCCAGCCCCTGTTCCAGAACTGGAACTGGCATAATTACTCCAGCCAACTCTAGATCTGAAACACATTTCAGAAATGCTTGAGCTTTCGCTGGATTTACTGGGACACGGGAAAGAAAAAATCTCTTTGCAGGAGGCCTTATCTTGAAGCCAATTCTGTACCCTTCTGAAACAATGTTCTGAATCCAAAGATTGTGAATTGAATTGATCCAAATTTCTTTGAAAAAACGTAATCTGCCCCCTACCAGCTGGGCTGGAATGAGGGCCGCACCTTCATGTGGACTTGGGAGCTGGCTTTGGTTTTCTAAAAGGCTTGGATTTATTCCAGACTGGAGATGGTTTCCAAACTGATACCGCTCCTGTGGGTGAAGGATTAGGCTTTTATTCCTTATTGTGACGAAAGGAACGAAAACAATTATTAGACCTAAATTTACCTTTAGATTTCTTATCCTGTGGTAAAAAAGTTCCTTTCCCTCCAGTAACAGTTGAGATAATAGAATCCAACTGAGAACCAAATAATTGATTACCCTGGAAAGAAAGGGAAAGCAAAGTTGACTTAGAAGACATATCAGCATTCCAAGTTTTAAGCCATAAAGCTCTTCTAGCTAAAATAGCTAGAGACATATACCTGACATCAACTCTAATGATATCAAAGATGGCATCACAAATAAAGTTATTAGCATGTTGAAGAAGATGAACAATTCTATGAGAATTATGATCTGTTACTTGTTGCGCTAAAGCTTCTAACCAAAAAGTTGAAGCTGCAGCAACATCTGCTAAAGATATAGCAGGTCTAAGAAGATTACCTGAACATAAGTAAGCTTTTCTTAGAAAGGATTCAATCTTCCTATCTAAAGGATCCTTAAAGGAAGTACTATCTGCCGTAGGAATAGTAGTACGTTTAGCAAGAGTAGAGATAGCCCCATCAACTTTAGGGATTTTGTCCCAAAACTCTAATCTGTCAGATGGTACAGGATATAATTGCTTAAAACATTTAGAAGGAGTAAATGAATTACCCAAATTATTCCATTCCCTGGAGATTACTTCAGAAATAGCATCAGGGACAGGAAAAACTTCTGGGATAACTACAGGAGATTTAAAAACCTTATTTAAACGCTTAGATTTAGTATCAAGAGGACCAGAATCCTCTATTTCTAATGCAATTAAAACTTACGTTTACTAGAAGGAGGAATAACAGACATAGCCTTCTTAATGGATTTAGAAACAAAATCTCTTATGTTAACAGGAACACTCTGAGTATTAGATGTTGATGGAACAGCAACAGGTAATGTAACATTACTAAAGGAAATATTATCTGCATTAACAAGTTTGTCATGACATTCATTACAAACAACAGCTGGAGGAACAGATACCATAAGCTTACAGCAGATACACTTAACTTTGGTAGATCCAGCACCAGGCAGCGTTTTTCCAGAAGTATCTTCTGACTCAGTGTCAATCTGGGACATCTTGCAATATGTAATAGAAAAAACATATAAAGCAAAATTGATCAAATTCCTTAAATGACAGTTTCAGGAATGGGAAAAAAATGCAAGTGAACAAGCTTCTAGCAACCAGAAGCAATAAATAATGAGACTTAAATAATGTGGAGACAAAAGTGATGCCCATATTTTTTAGCGCCAAAAGAGACGCCCACATTATTTGGCGCCTAAATGCTATTGGTGCCAAAAATGACGCAACATCCGGAACGCCGACACTTTTGGCGCAAAAAAAAAAACCCGTCAAAAATGACGCAACTTCCGGTGACCCGTATGACGCCGGAAACAGAAAAAAAATTTTGCGCCAAAAATGTCCGCGCCAAGAATGACGCAATAAAATGAAGCATTTTCAGCCCCCGCGAGCCTAACAGCCCACAGGGAAAAAAGTCAAATTTTTAAGGTAAGAAAAAAATTGATTTATTCATATGCATTATCCCAAATATGAAACTGACTGTCTGAAATAAGGAACGTTTGAACATCCTGAGTCAAGGCAAATAAATGTTTGAATACATATATTTAGAACTTTATATAAAAGTGCCCAACCATAGCTTAGAGAGTGTCACAGAAAATAAGACTTACTTACCCCAGGACACTCATCTACATGTAGTAGAAAGCCAAACCAGTACTGAAACGAGAATCAGTAGAGGTAATGGTATATATAAGAGTATATCGTCAATCTGAAAAGGGAGCTAAGAGATGAATCTCTACGACCGATAACAGAGAACTTATGAAATAGACCCCGTAGAAGGAGATCATTGAATTCAAATAGGCAATACTCTCCTCACATCCCTCTGACATTCACTGCAGGCTGAGAGGAAAACCGGGCTCCAACCTGCTGCGGAGCGCATATCAACGTAGAATCTAGCACAAACTTACTTCACCACCTCCATAGGAGGCAAAGTTTGTAAAACTGATTTGTGGGTGTGGTGAGGGGTGTATTTATAGGCATTTTGAGGTTTGGGAAACTTTGCCCCTCCTGGTAGGAATGTATATCCCATACGTCACTAGCTCATGGACTCTTGCTAATTACATGAAAGAAAAGTCTCTATATGAGGTGCGCAAAGTTCATATAGGCGTTCAAGTAGTGGATGTTCCCAGAGTCTTCCGGAGAAGCAGGCAGCACTCTTGTATAGTAATGGTGGATACCTGTATGATCAAAGAGAGAAAAAGAGGCGCCTCATGGGACAGTATCGTACCAACCAGGAATGTCACACAATGAGACGACACGTAATGTGATATACTCTCAAAGATAGCGGCATATGAGGATGCCTAGTAGAGCGGGACGGGACTTTAGGTCGCCCGACAGACAAACACTGCAGTGCGTGGAGACGTCAGGTCACGGGCCCGTTCAGCCAATCAGCGGCCACAGACCATCGGCATCAGACGTAAAAGCTAGACATCTACACAGCAAACAGTTCATTGTCACAGCACTGAGTAGAATGAGTTGTGTTCAATTTTGAAGTACTGAGATTGCCTGACTTTGGCTACTCCCGGAACAGCTTTTACGTCTGATGCCGATAGTCTGTGGCCGCTGATTGGCTGAACGGGCCCCGTGACCTGACGTCTCCACGCACTGCAGTGTTTGTCTGTCGGGCGACCTAAAGTCCCGTCCCGCTCTACTAGGCATCCTCATATGCCGCTATCTTTGTGAGTATATCACATTACGTGTCGTCTCATTGTGTGACATTCCTGGTTGGAACGATACTGTCCCATGAGGCGCCTCTTTTTCTCTCTTTGATCGTTAAGGACTGACGCTTGGGGAGAAAGTTGCGGCATACTCTGAATCTAATCTGTAGAACCCTGAGAAGCACCCGCTTGCGGCATACTCTGAATCTAATCTGTAGAACTCTGAGAAGCACCCGCTTTAGTTAAATCTTTATCAAAAAAACATATGTTCCCTAAATTGCAATGCCCTCTCAGTACATGAGGGACAAAAAGTAACAGGAGGCTCCACATTTGCATTCAAACATAATGAACATGTAACATTCATATCTTCCATGTCAGTAAAGAAAGCAAAACAGATTCGGTCGTGGATTGCAAAAACAACCTAATATGACAGCAAGCAGAAAAAGGCTTCTGAATAAAAAACGTGTAACTGTGCTTTTAAATTTGGTTAATAAAGTAACAGCACTCACACTCTGGCATATCTAACATGGGGCATAAGAACAGATATCAGGAAAAGCCCAAGTCGTTTTTAACAACAGACTGCCGTTAAACTAAAGAGCCTCTGCCGCCTCAACAGCTCTGCTGAGGTGCCTACCTGCCCCCTCGTTCCTCCAATCTCCGTCTCCAAGACACCCTGCCTAAGACTGCTTGCTTTTAAGAGATAACCATGCGGTCTTGGCAGTCAGCAAAGGCACAGCTCTCACTCCGTAATGCACTAGCCGAAAAAACAGCCGAGCGGCACTTCCTGAGTGCGGGAAGATAACTCCACCCATCGTGGGCGTTAACTAACACGAAAGAGCTTCTTCTGAAAAGACCGCATTCCGTATGTCACTGCATAAGCAGTCGAACATACCATGCGGTCTGGCCCCAAAATGTGCATATAGCAACTTTTTTAGCTTGTGTTGCATAAAACGCTCTCCGGACCACACACCACACAATTACCCCTTTTACACTGGAGTCTTGTTCTGGAACTAGGGTCCCCAGCGTCCAGCCCACAGTCTACCTGCGCTCTCACAATAAAGAGAATAGTGTCCAATTGTGTCCTGAGCGCTCCTTGTTCTGACCTGTCCCCACCGCATCTTCCCTTGTAAACAGAGAGAAGCCCTGAGGAGTAAACTTAAACTAAGGGAGTCAGAGAAATAAATCTGCAGCATCTTCTGAGTTAGTGCTGTCCCAGAAATTAACAGCTGCACATACCATGGTGCTGATCGACAGCATGAAGGGTCCCACAGTTATGAAGAAGTCTTCTTTCCTTCCTGCCATTCTGGAGACATATAGGGTCTTAGTTAGTAATTGCTAAGGCCATCATGAGAAGGGCAGAACACAGTATGGGAGGCGCAGTGTAAAATTAATCCCACCAGTTCCCAATGCTTTAATGCCACCTGTAGCTCTGCTATCAAGAGGCTGACCAGGAATACGGCTACACCCTGAAATAAAATAGTACACACTGGCACTATTTTAAAAACAAAAAAACTCTTGAAGAATCTAAACTAACACCTCACTTTACCTCTTCCTATTACTGGGTTGGGAGGGAAGGGAGGAGCTATTTATACAGCTCTGCTGTGGTGCTCTTTGCCTCCTCCTGTTGACCAGGAGCCGTAATCCCACAAGTAAGGATGAAATCCGTGGACTCATCGTATCTTGAAAAAGAAAGACCCTTTTCCACCCGTAATATCAGAACTATTCCTGTCAGATCAGGACCAAATAAGGTCTTACCCTTGTACGGAGCACCAGAAATTTGGATCAGAGGAAAAATAGACTGTCCGCAAGGCCCCGCAGGCTAGCACAGTGAAGCCAGATATCTTGGCTCCCGGCTGAAAAACTTGTATGGTATCATCAGAAATGAGAATTGGCTAGCTCAAGAGCTTTAATTCTGTACTGGATCTCCTCCAAAGGAGTGTCTGGAGTGTCTTACCAAATTGGAAGCAGACAAGGCATTGCACCAATAAGATGCCGCACTTGACACAGTGGCAATACAAACTTCCATGTAAACCTTCAGCTTAAATATAGGAAAAACAGAATGCCACAGGTACCGCAGAATATACCTGAGCAACAAATTCTGCAGAAAAAAAAAAAAAGATCCTCCAGGAGACTTAGAGGAAATGCAGGGCACTATATGTGTAGCCAAAGAGACATGAGGCTTAGAAACAAAATTTTTCTTTATGTTAAAAAAACAATCTAAATATGAGGAAACAGACTTGCCAAAAAACAAAACAAAACCAATACCAGTACACAAAAAGCAAAGATGCATAGGAACAGACCCTTGTTCCAAAAGCATAAGCAAATCTGAGTCTTTTCTTAATAGTTAAGGAAACGTACTGTCACTTTAAATTTCCTTGTAACTTTAAAGTAATGTATGACTGATGCAAATTTGAGTCTTTCCTGAATATAAAAAAGAAACATACTGTCAAATTTCCTTGCAACAATGCAAGACTGACTTCATAAGATTTAATAGATAGTCTATAGGAAAAGCGCCCAAGATAAATGATAGGAGGAATGGACCTTGTCGTCACTGATGATTAACCCCTTCTAAGAAAATCTAACTGATAAATAAATGTGAAAGATAGTGACAGCGCTAACAAGCGCAGGTCTAAGGGTATATGAAAAAAGCCTCAAATATAGGCGTGTGTGGGAATATGGGTGTGTCTGAAAGTATATTTAAGAATAGATAAACATGGATGTTATATATAAGTAAAAATAAGTATTTAGTGGTGAATGAACGAATCTGTGTGGGAGTACATATGAAATTAAGTATACACAGATGCAGTTCTAAAATAAAAATTAGTATTTTACTGATAAATGAATAAGTCTATTAAACATAAGGGACATCTCCCTTGAAATACAATACATAAAATCAGATACAATAAAATGCCTACTATTAAACAATTTCACAGAGCAAAGTTAATTATGGTCCTGGTCCTGGACCACACTTAACTTTGCTCTGTGAAATTGTTCAATTTGTAAAAACAGCCTGCAAGTACAGCGAGTTCTAAACTAGAACAGTAGCTGTATGGGCACAGAAGTTTTTTTCATAACGAACTTTGTAGCCAGCTCTCTATCAGTATCGTTCAGGAGCTACAACAAGAACGATCACACCACTACTAGTGGTATTCATCATTGATCAAAAGATCCAAGTCAGCACAGCATAATTTGCGCTACCTACAAAGTTGTTACAAATTGTAACCATTTGTTTTACAAATTTACTGTGGATCAGGACGCCTAAACAGCTCATCACGTGACCGCATCAACCTTAGAGCTATACAAACCGCTGTGACTGTATCAATTGCAGAGGCATACAGACCGCTGGGATTTCTTGCTTGGAAGCAGTGATAGAAGCTGCCCCATAATATTTGAGGTATTTACATCTTCTTTCATCGTTTGAAGAAAAGCACAACGCCTTTCAAAGAATCTCTCTAATCAATAAGGTACCTTATTTACAACAATTCCCATATCAGACTGTAATCCTATCCAGTCTATATAGACATTGGATTCATTGGGACTTGTGTTATAATTACGCATAATTTATGGCACTTTGAGACAATTGTCTTATTCATCCTAATTGCATTACCCACCCAAGGCGGCAACTATCCTTTAATAGTAGGTATTTTATTGTATTTCAAGGGAGACGTCCCTTATATGTTTTAAAGACATTCATTTATCAGTAAAATACTAATTTTTATTTTAGAACTGCATTGGTGTATACTTCTTTTCATATATACTCTCACACAGATTCGTTCATTCACCACTAAATACTTATTTTTACTTAGATATAACATCCATGTTTATCTATTCTTAAATATACTCTCAGACACATCCATATTCCCACACAGGCCTATAGTTGAGGCTTTTTTCATACATTCAACAAGTCAAATAAAAAAAAAAGACATGATGTTCTGATGCAGCTAAAAAAGGAGGCACCCGATTCGGATAATTACTAGATCAGTGACGCGGCCATAACAAACCCTCTTAGCTGATTGAGTCCATTCAAGTCTAAAACGAGTTCTGTAGTCGCCTCCATGCATTGTTTACTTAAACGGTATTATTGGCCAAGATTACAAAGCAGGAGGCGGGGTCAAGATCGGGCACACAAAAATTAAAGATGGCGCAGCTCCCGAAGAAAGGAGGTGGAGATACTACTTGAGCAAGAAAAAGAAGTGCGCAGATTGCATTACCTCATAAAACTATACAATGTTCACAACGGTCTTGCCCAATATAAACCCTAACAACTCAGTTCAGAGAAGTTCGGTTTTTCATTCCCCAAACTGAAAGTTAACCGCTGACTACAGCGGAATAAAAAAACAATATTTATGCTTACCTGATAAATTTCTCTCTTGTGGTGTATCCAATCCACGGGTTCATCCATTACTTGTGGGATAGTCTCCTTCCCAACAGGAAGTTGCAAGAGGACACCCACAGCAGAGCTGTCTATATAGCTCCTCCCCTAACTGCCACCCCCAGTCATTCGACCGAAGACAAGCAAGAAAAAGGAGAAACTATAGGGTGCAGTGGTGACTGTAGTTTAAAAATAAAAAACACCTGCCTTAAAATGACAGGGCGGGCCGTGGACTGGATACACCACAAGAGAAATAAATTTATCAGGTAAGCATAAATTTTGTTTTCTCTTGTAAGGTGTATCCAGTTCACAGGTTCATCCATTACTTGTGGGATACCAATACCAAAGCTTTAGGACACGGATTAAAGGAGGGACAAGGCAGGAACTTAAACAGAAGGCACCACTGCCTGCAAGACCTTTCTCCCAAAAATAGCCTCTGAGGAAGCAAAAGTATCAAATTTGTAGAATTTGGAAAAAAGTATGAAGCGAAGACCAAGTCGCCGCCTTACAAATCTGTTCAACAGAGGCCTCATTTTTAAAAGCCCATGTGGAAGCTACCGCTCTAGTGGAATGAGCTGTAATTCTTTCAGGAGGCTGCTGGCCAGCAGTCTCATAAGCAAAACGGATTATGCTTCTCAGCCAAAAAGAAAGAGAAGATGCCAAAGCCTTTTGGTCTCTCCTCTGTCCAGAGTAGACAACAAACAATGCAGATGTTTGACGAAAATCCTTAGTAGCTTGTAAATAAAACTTTAAAGCACAAACCACATCAACATTGTGTAATAGACGTTCCTTCTTTGAAGAAGGATTAGGACACAGTGACGGAACAACAATCTCCTGATTGATATTCTTATTAGATACCACCTTAGGAAGAAACCCGGGTTTGGTACGCAAAACTACCTTATCTGCATGGAAGATCAGATAAGGGGAATCACACTGTAAGGCAGATAACACTGAAACTCTACGAACCGAAGAGATAGCTACCAAAAACAGAACTTTCCAAGATAAAAGCTTGATATCTATGGAATGCAGAGGTTCAAACGGAACCCCTTGAAGAACTTTAAGAGCTAAATTTAAACTCCATGGTGGAGCAACAGGTTTAAACACAGGCTTGATTCTAACTAAAGCCTGACAAAACGCCTGAACGTCTGGAACATCTGCCAGACGCTTGTGTAGAAGAATAGACAGAGCAGAAATCTGTCCCTTTAAGGAACTAGCTGACAATCCCTTCTCCAATCCTTCTTGGAGAAAGGATAATATCCTAGGAATCCTGACTTTACTCCATGAGTAACCCTTGGATTCAAACCAATGAAGATATTTACACCATATTTTATGATAGAATTTCCTGGTGACAGGCTTTCGAGCCTGAATTAAGGTATCAATGACCGACTAGGAGAAACCACGTTTTGATAAAATCAAGCGTTCAAGCAGTCAGCCGCAGAGAAATTAGATTTGGATGTTTGAATGGACCTTGGAGTAGAAGGTCCTGCAGAGCCCATGGTGGAAGGGATGACATGTCCACCAGATCTGCATACCAAGTCCTGCGTGGCCACTCAGGTGCTATCAAAATCACAGAAGCTCTCTCCTGCTTGATCTTGGCAATCAGACGAGGGAGGAGAGGAAATGGTGGGAACACATAAGCCAGGCTGAAGGACCAGGGCGCTGCTAGAGCATCTATCAGCGTTGACTGGGGATCCCTTGACCTGGACCCGTAACAAGGAAGCTTGGCGTTCTGACGAGATGCCATCAGATCCAGTTCTGGTTTGCCCCATAGTTGAATCAGCTGGGCAAATACCTCCGGATGGAGCTCCCACTCCCCCGGATGAAAAGTCTGCCGACTTAGAAAATCCGCCTCCCAGTTCTCTACTCCTGGGATATGGATAGCTGAGAGATGGCAAGAGTGAACCTCTGCCCATAGAATTATCTTTGAAAGCTCCAACATTGCCAGGGGGCTTCTTGTTCCCCCCTGATGGTTGATATAGGCTACAGTCGTGATATTGTCCGACTGAAATCTGATGAACCTGACCGCAGCTAGTTGAAGCCAAGCCTGAAGAGCATTGAATATCGCTCTCGGTTCCAGAATGTTTATCGGAAGGAGGGCTTCCTCCTGAGTCCACGAACCCTGAGCCTTCAGGGAGTTCCAGACCGCGCCCCAGCCCAGATGGGCTGGCATCTGTCGTCACTATAATCCATTCTGGCCTGCGGAAACTCATTCCCCTGGACAGATGGACCCGAGATAACCACCAGAGAAGAGAATCCCTGGTCTCTTGATCCAGATTTAGCAGAGGGGACAAATCTGTGTAGTCCCCATTCCACTGACTGAGCATGCAAAGTTGCAGTGGTCTGAAATGTAGGCGGGCAAACGGAACTATGTCCATTGCCGCTACCATTAGGCCGATTACTTCCATACACTGAGCCACTGACGGCCGAGAAGCGGAATGAAGAGCAAGGCAGGAAGTTAGAAGCTTTGATAACCTGACCTCTGTCAGAAAATTTTTCATTTCTACTGAATCTATCAGTGTTCCTAGGAAGGAAACTCTTGTGAGAGGGGAGAGAGAACTCTTTTCTTCGTTCACCTTCCCCCCGTGAGAACTCAGAAAGGCCAGAACAATGTCCGTATGGGACTTGGCGATTTGAAAAGTCGACGCCTGTATCAGAATGTCTAGGTAAGGAGCCACTGCTATGCCCGTGGCCTTAGAACCGCCAGTAGGGACCCTAGAACCTTCTTAAAGATTCTTGGTGCCGTGGCTAACCCGAAGGGAAGAGGCACAAACTGGTAATGCCTGTCTAAGAAGGCGAACCTGAGGAACTGATGATAATCTTTGTGAATCGAAATGTGGAGATAAGCATCCTTTAAGTCCATGGTAGTCATATATTGACCCTCCTGGATCATAGGGAGGATGGTTCGGATTGTCTCCATCTTGAAGGATGGGACCCTGAGAAATTTGTTTAGGATCTTGAGATTCAAGATTGGTCTAAAAGTTCCCAGATTTGAATAGAAGCCCTGCCCCTGTTCCTCCCTTGGAACTGGGTGGATCACTCCCATAACCAGTAGGTCTTGAGCACAACGTAAGAATGCCTCTCTCTTTATCTTGTTTACAGATAATTGTGAGAGATGAAATCTCCACTTGGGAGATGAAGCTTTGAAGTCCAGAAGATACCCCTGGGAAACCATCTCTAATGCCCAGGGATCCTGGACGTCTCTTGCCCAAGCCTGGGCAAAGAGAGAAAGTCTGCCCCCTACTAGATCCGGTCCTGGATTGGGGGCTACTCCTTCATGCTGTCTTAGAGGCAGCCGCAGGTTTCTTGGCCTGCTTCCCCTTGTTCCAAGCCTGGTTAGGTCTCCAGACTGGTTTTGGACTTGGCGAAATTTCCCTCTTGTTTTGCATTAGAGGAAACTGAAGCTGCGCCACTCTTGAAGTTTCGAAAGGAACGAAAATTATTCTGTTTGGTCCTTAACTTATTGGACCTCTCCTGAGGAAGGGCGTGACCTTCTCCTCCAGTAATATCAGAAATGATCTCATTCAGACCAGGCCCGAATAGGGTCTGTCCCTTGAAGGGGATGTTAAGAAGCTTAGACTTTGAAGTAACGTCTGCTGACCAGGACTTAAGCCATAGCACCCTACGTGCCAGAATGGCAAAACCTGAATTCTTAGCCGTTAGCTTGGCTAAACGAAAAATGGCGTCAGAAATAAAGGAGTTAGCTAACTTAAGAGCTTTAATCCTGTCTAGAATATTGTCTAGTGGGGTCTCCTCAAGAGACTCAAACCAAAAAGCCGCTGCAGCAGTAACTGGGGCAATGCATGCAAGAGGCTGGAGAATAAAACCTTGATGTTGAAAAATTTTCTTAAGGAGACCCTCCAATTTTTTATCCATAGGATCTAGGAAAGCACAACTGTCCTCGACGGGGATAGTTGTACGCTTAGCTAGGGTAGAGACTGCTCCCTCCACCTTAGGAACCGTCTGCCACGAGTCCCGTATGGTGGCATCTATGGGAAACATCTTTTTGAAAGCAGGAGGGGGAGAACGGCACACCTGGTCTATCCCATTCCTTAGTAATAATTTCCGAAAACCTCTTAGGGACTGGAAAAAACATAATTTATGTAAGAACTTACCTGATAAATTCATTTCTTTCATATTAGCAAGAGTCCATGAGCTAGTGACGTATGGGATATACATTCCTACCAGGAGGGGCAAAGTTTCCCAAACCTCAAAATGCCTATAAATACACACCTCACCACACCCACAAATTAGTTTAACGAATAGCCAAGAAGTGGGGTGATAAGAAAAAAGTGCGAAAGCATAAAAAATAAGGAATTGGAATAATTGTGCTTTATACAAAAAAAACATAACCACCTCAAAAAGGGTGGGCCTCATGGACTCTTGCTAATATGAAAAATGAATTTATCAGGTAAGTTCTTACATAAATTATGTTTTCTTTCATGTAATTAGCAAGAGTCCATGAGCTAGTGACGTATGGGATAATGAATACCCAAGATGTGGATCTTCCACGCAAGAGTCACTAGAGAGGGAGGGATAAAATAAAGACAGCCAATTCCGCTGAAAAATAATCCACACCCCAAAACAAAGTTTAAATCATATAATGAAAAAAACCCAGAAATTATAAGCAGAAGAATCAAACTGAAACAGCTGCCTGAAGTACTTTTCTACCAAAGACTGCTTCAGAAGAAGAAAACACATCAAATGATAGAATTTAGTAAAAGTATGCAAAGAAGACCAAGTTGCTGCTTTGCAAATCTGATCAACCGAAGCTTCATTCCTAAATGCCTAGGAAGTAGAGACTGACCTAGTCGAATAAGCTGTAATCCATTGAGGCGGAGTTATACCCGACTCAACATAAGCATGATGAATCAAAGACTTTAACCAAGATGCCAAAGAAATGGCAGAAGCCTTCTGGCCTTTCCTAGAACCAGAAAAGATAACAAATAGACTAGAAGTCTTTCGGAAATCTTTAGTAGCTTCAACATAATATTTCAAAGCTCTAACTACATCCAAAGAATGCAACGATCTTTCCTTAGAGTTCTTAGGATTAGGACACAATGAAGGAACCACAATTTCTCTATTAATGTTGTTAGAATTCACAACCTTAGGTAAAAATTTAAATGAAGTTCGCAACACCGCCTTATCCTGATGAAAAATCAGAAAAGGAGACTCACAAGAAAGAGCAGATAATTCAGAAACTCTTCTAGAAGAAGAGATGGCCAAAAGAAACAAAACTTTCCAAGAAAGTAATTTAATATCCAGCGAATGCATAGGTTCAAACGGAGGAGCTTGAAGAGCCCCCAGAACCAAATTCTAACTCCAAGGAGGAGAAATTGACTTAATGACAGGTTTTATACGAACCAAAGCCTGTACAAAACAATGAATATCAGGAAGATTAGCAATCTTTCTGTGAAAAAGAACAGAAAGAGCAGAGATTTGTCCTTTCAAGGAACTTGCAGACAAACCTTTATCCAAACCATCCTGAAGAAACTAACATTCTAGGAATTCTAAAAGAAAGCCAAGAAAAATGATGAGAAGAACACCAAGAAATGTAAGCCTTCCAGACTCGATAATATATCTTCCTAGATACAGATTTACGAGCCTGTAACATAGTATTAAATATGGAGTCAGAGAAACCTCTATGAATGAGAATCAAGCGTTCAATCTCCATACCTTCAAATTTAAGGATTTGAGATCCTGATGGAAAAAAAGGACCTTGCGATAGAAGGTCTGGTCTTAACGGAAGAGTCCACGGTTGGCAAGTAGCCATCCGGACAAGATCCGCATACCAAAACCTGTGAGGCCATGCTGGAGCCACCAGCAGAACAAACGAATGCTCCTTTAGAATCTTGGAAATCACTCTTGGAAGAAGAACTAGAGGCGGAAAGATATAGGCAGGATGATACTTCCAAGGAAGTGACAACGCATCCACTGCTTCCGCCTGAGGATCCCTGGATCTGGACAGATACCTGGGAAGTTTCTTGTTTAGATGAGAAGCCATCAGATCTATTTCTGGAAGTCTCCACATTTGGACAATCTGACGAAATACCACTGGGTGAAGAGACCATTCGCCCGGATGTAATGTTTGGCGACTGAGATAATCCGCTTCCCAATTGTCTATACCTGGGATATGAACCGCAGAAATTAGACAGGAGCTGGATTCCGCCCATACAAGTATTCGAGATACTTCTTTCATAGCCAGAGGACTGTGAGTCCCTCCTTGATGATTGACATATGCCACGGTTGTGACATTGTCCGTCTGAAAACAAATGAACGACTCTCTCTTTAGAAGAGGCCACGACTGAAGAGCTCTGAAAATCGCACGGAGTTCCAAAATGTTGATTGGTAATCTCGCCTCCTGAGATTCCAAAACCCCTTGTGCTGTCAGAGACCCCCATACAGCTCCCCAACCTGTCAGACTTGCATCTGTTGAGATCACAGTCCAGGTCGGAAGAACAAAAAAGAAGCCCCCTGAACTAAACGATGGTGGTCTGTCCACCACGTCAGAGAGTGTCGTAGAATCGGTTTTAAAGATATTAATTGTGATATCTTTGTATAATCCCTGCACCACTGGTTCAGCATACAGAGCTGAAGAGGTCGCATGTGAAAACGAGCAAAGGGGATCGCGTCCGATGCAGCAGTCATAAGACCTAGAATTTCCATGCATAAGGCTACCGAAGGGAATGATTGAGACTGAAGGTTTCGACAAGCTGAAACCAATTTCAGACGTCTCTTGTCCGTCAGCGACAGAGTCATGGACACTGAATCTGTCTGGAAACCTAAAAAGGTTACCCTTGTCTGAGGAATCAACGAACTCTTTGGTAAATTGATCCTCCAACCATGTTTTTGAAGAAACGATACAAGTCTATTCGTATGAGATTCTGCTAAATGTGAAGACTGAGCAAGTACCAAGATATCGTCCAAATAAGGAAATACCACAATACCCTGTTCTCTGATTACAGATAGAAGGGCACCGAGAACCTTTGTAAAAATCCTTGGAGCTGTTGCTAGGCCAAACGGCAGAGCCACAAACTGGTAATGCTGGTCTAGAAAAGAGAATCTCAGAAACTGATAGTGATCTGGATGAATCGGAATATGCAGATATGCATCTTGTAAATCTATTGTGGACATATAATGCCCTTGCTGAACAAAAGGCAGAATAGTCCTTATAGTTACCATTTTGAATGTTGGTATCCTTACATAATGATTCAATATTTTTAAATCCAGAACTGGTCTGAAGGAATTCTCCTTCTTTGGTACAATAAAAAGATTTGAGTAAAACCCCAGCCCCTGTTCCAGAACTGGAACTGGCACAATTACTCCAGCCAACTCTAGATCTGAAACACATTTCAGAAATGCTGGAGCCTTCACTGGATTTATTGGGACACCCGAAAGAAAATTTTTTCTTGCAGGCCGCCTTATCTTGAAGCCTATTCTTTACCCTTGTGAAACAATATTCTGAATCCAAAGATTGTGAATCGAATTGATCCAAATTTCTTTGAAAAATCGTAATCTGCCCCCTACCAGCTGGGCTGGAATGAGGGCCGCACCTTTATGTGGACTTGGGAGCTGACTTTGGCTTTCTAAAAGGCTTGGATTTATTCCAGACTGGAGATGGTTTCCAAACTGATACCGCTCCTGTAGGGGAAGGATCAGGTTTTTGTTCCTTATTGTGACGAAAGGAACAAAAACGATTAGCAGACCTAAATTTACCTTTAGATTTTTTATCCTGTGGTAAAAAAGTTCCTTTCCCCCCAGTAACAGTTGAAATAATAGAATCCAACTGTGAACCAAACAATTTATTACCCTGGAAAGAAAGGGAAAGCAAAGTTGACTTAGAAGACATATCAGCATTCCAAGTTTTAAGCCATAAAGCTCTTCTAGCTAAAGACATATACCTGACATCAACCCTAATGATATCAAAGATGGCATCACAAATAAAGTTATTAGCATGTTGAAGAAGATTAACAATGCTATGAGTATTATGATCTGTTACTTGTTGTGCTAAAGCTTCCAACCAGAAAGTTGATGCTGCAGCAACATCCGCCAAAGATATAGCAGGTCTAAGAAGATTACCTGAACATAAGTAAGCTTTTCTTAGAAAGGATTCAATTTTCCTATCTAAAGGATCCTTAAAGGAAGTACTATCTGCCGTAGGAATAGTAGTACGTTTAGCAAGAGTAGAGATAGCCCCATCAACCTTAGGGATTTTGTCCCAAAACTCTAATCTGTCAGATGGCACAGGATAGAATTGCTTAAAGCGTTTAGAAGGAGTAAATGAATTACCCAAATTATTCCATTCCCTGGAAATTACTTCAGAAATAGCATCAGGGACGGGAAAAACCTCCGGAATAACTACAGGAGGTTTAAAAACCGTATTCAAACGTTTAGAATTAGTATCAAGAGGACCAGATTACTCTATTTCTAATGCAATTAAGACTTCTTTAAGTAAAGAACGAATAAATTCCATTTTGAATAAATATGAAGATTTATCAGTATCAACCTCTGAAACAGAATCCTCTGAACCAGAAAAATCATTATCTGAAACAGAATCAGAATGATGATGTTCTTTTAAAAACTCATCTGAAAAATGAGAAGTTTTAAAAGACCTTTTACGTTTACTGGAAGGAGGAATAACAGACATAGCCTTCTTAATAGATTTAGAAACAAAATCTCTTATGTTAACAGGAACACCCTGAATATTAGATGTTGATGGAACAGCAACAGGTAATGGAACATTACTAAAGGAAATATCTGCATTAACAAGTTTGTCATGACATTCATTACAAACAACAGCCGGAGGAACAGTTACCACAAGTTTACAACAAATACACTTAACTTTGGTAGATCCAGCATCAGGCAGCGATTTTCCAGAAGTATCTTCTGATTCAGGGTCAATCTGAGACATCTTGCAATATGTAATAGAAAAAACAACATATAAAGCAAAATTGATCAAACTCCTTAAATGACAGTTTCAGGAATGGGAAAAAATGCCAATGAACAAGCTTCTAGCAACCAGAAGCAAATAAGCAATGAGACTTAAATAATGTGGAGACAATAATGACGCCCATATTTTTTGGCGCCATAAAAGACGCCCACATTATTTGGCGCCTAAATGCTTTAAGCGCCAAAAATGACGCCACATCCGGTGACGCCGACATTTTTGGCGCAAAAAACGACAAAAAAATGACGCAACGTCCGGCGACAAGTATGACGCCGGAAATGACTTAAGAAAATTTTTGCGCCAAAAAAGTCCGCGCCAAAAATGACACAATAAAAAGAAGCATTTTCAGCCCCCACAAGACTAACAGCCCAAAGGAAAAAAGTCAAATTTTAAGGTAAGAAAAATTGATTATTGATATGCATTATCCCAAATAATGAAACTGACTGTCTGAAATAAGGAATGTTGAACATCCTGAATCAAGGCAAATAAATGTTTAAACACATATATTTAGAACTTTATATAAAAGTGCCTAACCATAGCTTAGAGTGTCACAAAAATAAGACTTACTTACCCCAGGACACTCATCTACATGTAGTAGAAAGCCAAACCAGTACTGAAACGAGAATCAGTAGAGGTAATGGTATATATAAGAGTATATCGTCGATCTGAAAAGGGAGGTAAGAGATGAATCTCTACGACCGATAACAGAGAACCTATGAAATAGACCCCGTAGAAGGAGATCATTGAATTCAAATAGGTAATACTCTCTTCACATCCCTCTGACATTCACTGCACACAGAGGAAAACCGGGCTCCAGCCTGCTGCAAAGCGCATATCAACGAAGAATCTAGCACAAACTTACTTCACCACCTCCATGGGAGGCAAAGTTTGTAAAACTGATTTGTGGGTGTGGTGAGGGGTGTATTTATAGGCATTTTGAGGTTTGGGAAACTTTGCCCCTCCTGGTAGGAATGTATATCCCATACGTCACTAGCTCATGGACTCTTGCTAATTACATGAAAGAAACAGTGTAAATAGGCACTGCAAAGTATTTGTCCATTTTACACAATTTCTCTGGAACCACAATGGGGTCACAGTCACCCAGAGTCGCTAAAAACTCCCTAAGCAATAAGCGGAGGTGTTCAAGCTTAAATTTAAACGCTGTCATTTCAGAATCAGACTGAACGCCTTCCCCGAGTCTGAAATGTCACCCACAGATAGAAGCTCACCTGCCTCGGCTTTTGAGCATTGTGAGGGTATATCGGACACAGGCATTAAAGCGTCAGAAAGCTCTGTATTAGTTCTAGCCCCAAAGCTGTCTCACTTTCCTTGTAACCCTGGCAGTTTGGAGAATACCTCTGAGAGGGTAGCATTCATAACTGCCGCCATGTCCTGTAAGGTAAAAGAATTAGACGCGCTAGATGTACTTGGCGTCACTTGAGCGGGAGTTATAGGTTCTGACACATGGGGAGAACTAGATGGCATAATCTCCCTCTTTTCAGTCAGAGAATCCCCTGGAGATAAATCTTTAAGCACCATAATATGGTCTTTATAGTTTATAGAAATATCCGTACATTTGGTACACATTCTAAGAGGGGGTTCCACCATGGCTTCCAAACATATTGAACAAGGAGTTTCCTCTATGTCAGACATGTTTAACAAACTAGTAATGAGACAAGCAAGCTTAGAAAACACTTTAATAAAGGTGAAACAGCAATTAAACAAAAACGTTACTGTGCCTTTAAGAGAAAAAAAAACTAGCACTTAAACTGCAAAACAGTGTAAAAATACAGTAAAGTCTTTGAAATTTTTACAGTGTGCATAAGGGACTAAAGCAACATTGCACCCACTTGCAAATGGATGATTAACACCTTAGGCCCCAAACCGGATTGAAAAATGTTAAAAAACGTTAAGTCAATTGAGCCCCTTGCCACAGCTCTGCTGAGGCTCCTACCTGCCCTCAAATACGATTTTGTGCAGAAATAACCCCTTTGAAATGGTCCTCAGATGCCAGAGGACTCCTCTAGGGAAGCTGGATGTCTCAGTCTGAATTAAAACTGCGCAGTTAGAGAGCTAAAATAGGCCCCTCCCACCATGTACTGGATGTCAGAGGGGCCTTAAGAAAATACTCCTAGGAGTATCTGACTAGCCATGTGGAAACTAGGCCCCAAATAAAGACTTATCTCCCTCAGAGAAAAACGTCCTATTTATGAAATCATGTAAACATTTTGTCACTAAGTAATAGTATTAACATGAGTATTGCCCTGTTTTGTAAGCATGATCCCAGTCGCTTTTAAATCACTGCATCAGGCTTACCTCAAATACACAAGGCTGTCAGCATTTTCTAGAACTTATTCATCTCTCTAGAAATAAAAATACTGAACATACCTCAAAGCAGGTAATCTGCAGACCGTTCCCCCAACTGACGTTTTCCCATATTCTTCAGTTATGTGTGAGAACAGCAATGGACCTTAGTTACAAACCGCTAAGATCATCAAACCTCCAGGCAGAATTCTTCTTCTAATTTCTGCCTGAGAGTAAAACAGTACAACGCCGGTACCGTTTAAAAATAAACTCTTGATTGAAGGTAAAACTACACTAAGTCACCACATATCTCTTGAGACTTCCTTTCTTGTCGAGAGTTGCAAGAGAATGACTGGGGGTGGCAGTTAGGAGCTATATAGACAGCTCTGCTGTAGGTGTCATCTTGCAACTTCCTGTTGGGAAGGAGAATATCCCACAAGTAATGGATGAACCCGTGGACTGGATACACCTTACAAGAGAAACATTAGTCAAAGTAGAAATAAAGGGGAATAATAAAAGCGTCAAAATTATTATTCCAAAGTTATAACATACAGCCTCAGGGAATGAGTCCTACAAAAAGATTTAACCCTCATATGTCTCAGGCATATTTAGTAAAGAGCCTGCCAGTGCCTTAAATATCCTTTTCCAAAAGGATTAAAATGTCCCAAACACTACAGGTTCTTTATTGTAGTCTGTGTAATACAGGTTTAAGAAGTACAGCGTGTGTTCTTTTAAGTGCAAGTCTCCATCTTAGAAGACAGAAGCACTTACCTGCAGTCTAGACGTGCGGCAGGACGACAGCTCACCTGGCATGAAGACACTCCTTACAGAGTCCTGTGTAAAAAAAGAAAGAACAGAGCAAACCTACTCTGGCTTTCTGTACTAGGGTAGCAACATATTAGGAAACCGCAGTGAGTCCCACCTCACAAGTTCCTAACTGCTTTAAAGCCACCACTGCCCTACTTAAGAGACTAATGTGGAGTACGGTTAGACCCAAACTTGAAAAGAAAGATCAGAGTAAACCTACTCTGGCTTTCAAAATAATAAAATCTTGTTTTAAGTGCAATAAATCCAATCTTCTTCAGACACTAAAACTTCACCTCCTCCTAGCAACTAGGGCAAAAAGAATGACTGGGGATTGTGGGAAGGGAAACTTAACAGCTTTGCTGTGGTGCTCTTTGCCTCCGCCTGCTGTCCAGGAATGGTATTGCCAACAGTAATTGATGAAGCCGTGGACTCAGCATATCTTAGAACATGCAATTTTACAATAAAATTCTTTCCTATCTGAATCACAATCATTTAATCTTGTATTTACTGTCCCTTTAAGTATGAAGTTTGCCTGAGTGTAGGCTATTATGAATGCTTTAACAAGGGTTAATGCTGGAGCAGACTAAACCTGGCATCCAGACAGATGTTCATTACTCTATCAGCACACGGGGTATCAATGGACAAGATAAAGTACTCACTACCTTAAAATATCTCTTTGTGAGTTCCATGGACTGGAGTCTTGCCTCAAGGAGGTAGAATCCGTCAAGCTTTAGTGCAGCTTGCAAACATGGGAACAGGGACAAAATTCTAACAAACATCTTACAGACTGCGATATACAACTAACAGAAAGTAGGAATATCTTGCGCTTCCCCCTCACTCACTACCAAGTATGAGTATTAGAAATGTATTAAGGCATCGGACTAAAAAGTAATCATCATCAAAGTAGCGAAAATATTTACATATAGTACTCCTCAAAGTATATTAATACCATTTTTTTTCAAAAGTATAGTAAGGATCACAAACAAAATATGGATGTCAATACACTAAAACTGGATAAAAATATCTAGAGGTTTACCCCCAAAAATGCAAAGAGCAGAAAAAAAATGTTCCAAATTCTTTGATACTTTAATTAAATGCAAAACTATACTTGAATTAAGGAGCCAATATACTATACGTCTCTATTAGGACACACGTTTATATTCTTGTCCTCAAGTGTATGAAATTCACTCACCGGTATCTGTCCATACTTGGCTTCAACACCATGCCGTCGCAGTGGTACTAAGGCCACCATTGGTGCTCCTCCACTATGTGTCCTGGCGGATGCCCACTGACATCTACTATACTTTTGCACAACCGTGTAGGAGAGGGGTGGATTTGTCACGTGACTCCCTTACACGAGACACTGGATCTTCAGAGGGATTCCCCTGACAAGCCTTCCTCCTTATTCCGATCCTCTGATTTTTTCTTTTTAGGGTGAATTTATCTTTGGGTCAGTAGTAGTATTTATTGCAGAGTTCCCTCTTAGCTCTGGAAATTGGTCACATTCTTTAATTCCCTGTGAATACCATAGTTCACTCAGTGGAGCTCTGGGAATATCTCTACATTGAATAGCTTAGTTTGAGGTTTCTGTAAGATCTATTCATTTAGCTGCTCCACGTGCCACAATATCGGTGCAGAGTGGAGGAGCATCCATGGTGGCCTGAGTACTTTTCAGTGATTTTTTACTAAAACCCCACACTCACCAACTTTAACCCATCATACCTTCTTTTTGCAGTTTTTTAAATCAACATTCTAATTACTAGTGGGATATTCACTCCTGGCCAGGAGGAGGAGCCAAAGAGCACCCCAGCAGAGCTGTTAAAGCAAATGTCAACTTTCATGATAAAAGTGCCCGTTTTTTAAAAGAAAACTATTTAAAACAGGGGCACTTTCATTCATGAAATTTTACATTGCACCAGATTTTACAAATATTAACCTTCTCCTGAAACGCCAAATTGACAATACCCCCGCCTTCAGGTCCCTTATGTACTTAGTCAGCAATGACGAAACAGGCTTCCTCTAATCACAGCGTGGCTTCACCAGATGGACGCTCCTGGGGGGGAAGCCGTGATTGGAGGAAGCCAGTTTAGTCATTGCTGACTGCTGCAGGCAGAGAATCGGCGATCCGGCGTTTCAGGAGAAGGTAAGCATTTGTAAAATCTGGTACAATGTAAACTTTCATGAATGAAAATGCCTGTTTTAAATAGTTTTAAAAAAAAAATAAAAAAATCAGGCACTTTATCATGAAAGTTGACATTCACTTTAAGTATCACTTCCCTTACCCATAACCCCCAGTCATTTGGCTGAAGGGAAACTGAAAAAAAATAAAAAAACATAATTTATGTAAGAACTTACCTGATAAATTCATTTCTTTCATATTAACAAGAGTCCATGAGCTAGTGACGTATGGGATATACATTCCTACCAGGAGGGGCAAAGTTTCCCAAACCTTAAAATGCCTATAAATACACCCCTCACCACACCCACAAATCAGTTTAACGAATAGCCAAGAAGTGGGGTGATAAGAAAAAAAGTGCGAACCATATAAAATAAGGAATTGGAATAATTGTGCTTTATACAAAAAAATCATAACCACCACAAAAAAGGGTGGGCCTCATGGACTCTTGTTAATATGAAAGAAATGAATTTATCAGGTAAGTTCTTACATAAATTATGTTTTCTTTCATGTAATTAACAAGAGTCCATGAGCTAGTGACGTATGGGATAATGACTACCCAAGATGTGGATCTTTCCACACAAGAGTCACTAGAGAGGGAGGGATAAAATAAAGACAGCCAATTCCTGCTGAAAATAATCCACACCCAAAATAAAGTTTAACAAAAAACATAAGCAGAAGATTCAAACTGAAACCGCTGCCTGAAGAACTTTTCTACCAAAAACTGCTTCAGAAGAAGAAAATACATCAAAATGGTAGAATTTAGTAAAAGTATGCAAAGAGGACCAAGTTGCTGCTTTGCAGATCTGATCAACCGAAGCTGCATTCCTAAACGCCCAGGAAGTAGATACTGACCTAGTAGAATGAGCTGTAATTCTCTGAGGCGGAATTTTACCCGACTCAACATAGGCAAGATGAATTAAAGATTTCAACCAAGATGCCAAAGAAATGGCAGAAGCTTTCTGGCCTTTCCTAGAACCGGAAAAGATAACAAATAGACTAGAAGTCTTACGGAAAGATTTCGTAGCTTCAACATAATATTTCAAAGCTCTAACAACATCCAAAGAATGCAATGATTTCTCCTTAGAATTCTTAGGATTAGGACATAATGAAGGAACCACAATTTCTCTACTAATGTTGTTGGAATTCACAACTTTAGGTAAAAATTCAAAAGAAGTTCGCAACACCGCCTTATCCTGATGAAAAATCAGAAAAGGAGACTCACACGAAAGAGCAGATAATTCAGAAACTCTTCTAGCAGAAGAGATGGCCAAAAGGAACAAAACTTTCCAAGAAAGTAATTTAATGTCCAATGAATGCATAGGTTCAAACGGAGGAGCTTGAAGAGCTCCCAGAACCAAATTCAAACTCCAAGGAGGAGAAATTGACTTAATGACAGGTTTTATACGAACCAAAGCTTGTACAAAACAATGAATATCAGGAAGAATAGCAATCTTTCTGTGAAAAAGAACAGAAAGAGCAGAGATTTGTCCTTTCAAAGAACTTGCGGACAAACCCTTATCTAAACCATCCTGAAGAAACTGTAAAATTCTCGGTATTCTAAAAGAATGCCAAGAAAAATGATGAGAAAGACACCAAGAAATATAAGTCTTCCAGACTCTATAATATATCTCTCGAGATACAGATTTACGAGCCTGTAACATAGTATTAATCACGGAGTCAGAGAAACCTCTATGACCAAGAATCAAGCGTTCAATCTCCATACCTTTAAATTTAAGGATTTCAGATCCGGATGGAAAAAAGGACCTTGTGACAGAAGGTCTGGTCTTAACGGAAGAGTCCATGGTTGGCAAGATGCCATCCGGACAAGATCCGCATACCAAAACCTGTGAGGCCATGCCGGAGCTATTAGCAGAACAAACGAGCATTCCCTCAGAATCTTGGAGATTACTCTTGGAAGAAGAACTAGAGGCGGAAAGATATAGGCAGGATGATACTTCCAAGGAAGTGATAATGCATCCACTGCCTCCGCCTGAGGATCCCGGGATCTGGACAGATACCTGGGAAGTTTCTTGTTTAGATGAGAGGCCATCAGATCTATCTCTGGGAGCCCCCACATTTGAACAATCTGAAGAAATACCTCTGGGTGAAGAGACCATTCGCCCGGATGCAATGTTTGGCGACTGAGATAATCCGCTTCCCAATTGTCTACACCTGGGATATGAACCGCAGAGATTAGACAGGAGCTGGATTCCGCCCAAACCAAAATTCGAGATACTTCTTTCATAGCCAGAGGACTGTGAGTCCCTCCTTGATGATTGATGTATGCCACAGTTGTGACATTGTCTGTCTGAAAACAAATGAACGATTCTCTCTTCAGAAGAGGCCAAAACTGAAGAGCTCTGAAAACTGCACGGAGTTCCAAGATATTCATCGGTAATCTCACCTCCTGAGATTCCCAAACTCCTTGTGCCGTCAGAGATCCCCACACAGCTCCCCAACCTGTGAGACTTGCATCTGTTGAAATTACAGTCCAGGTCGGAAGAACAAAAGAAGCCCCCTGAATTAAACGAAGGTGATCTGTCCACCACGTTAGAGAGTGCCGAACAATCGGTTTTAAAGATATTAATTGATATATCTTCGTGTAATCCCTGCACCATTGGTTCAGCATACAGAGCTAAAGAGGTCGCATGTGAAAACGAGCAAAGGGGATCGCGTCCGATGCAGCAGTCATAAGACCTAGAATTTCCATGCATAAGGCTACCGAAGGGAATGATTGAGACTGAAGGTTTCGACAGGCTGTAATCAATTTTAGACGTCTCTTGTCTGTTAAAGACAGAGTCATGGACACTGAATCTATCTGGAAACCCAGAAAGGTTACCCTTGTTTGAGGAATCGAAGAACTTTTTGGTAAATTGATCCTCCAACCATGATCTTGAAGAAACAACACAAGTCGATTCGTATGAGACTCTGCTAAATGTAAAGACTGAGCAAGTACCAAGATATCGTCCAAATAAGGAAATACCACAATACCCTGTTCTCTGATTACAGACAGAAGGGCACCGAGAATCTTTGTGAAAATTCTTGGAGCTGTAGCAAGGCCAAACGGTAGAGCCACAAATTGGTAATGCTTGTCTAGAAAAGAGAATCTCAGGAACTGATAATGATCTGGATGAATCGGAATATGCAGATATGCATCCTGTAAATCTATTGTGGACATATAATTCCCTTGCTGAACAAAAGGCAATATAGTCCTTACAGTTACCATCTTGAACGTTGGTATCCTTACATAACGATTCAATAATTTTAGATCCAGAACTGGTCTGAAGGAATTCTCCTTCTTTGGTACAATGAAGAGATTTGAATAAAACCCCATCCCCTGTTCCGGAACTGGAACTGGCATAATTACTCCAGCCAACTCTAGATCTGAAACACAATTCAGAAATGCTTGAGCTTTCACTGGATTTACTGGGACATGGGAAAGAAAAAATCTCTTTGCAGGAGGTCTCATCTTGAAACCAATTCTGTACCCTTCTGAAACAATGTTCTGAATCCAAAGATTGTGAACAGAATTGATCCAAATTTCTTTGAAAAAACGTAACCTGCCCCCTACCAGCTGAACTGGAATGAGGGCCGTACCTTCATGTGAACTTAGAAGCAGGCTTTGCCTTTCTAGCAGGCTTGGATTTATTCCAGACTGGAGATGGTTTCCAAACTGAAACTGCTCCTGAGGACGAAGGATCAGGCTTTTGTTCTTTGTTGAAACGAAAGGAACGAAAACGATTGTTAGCCCTGTTTTTACCTTTAGACTTTTTATCCTGTGGTAAAAAAGTTCCTTTCCCACCAGTAACAGTTGAAATAATAGAATCCAACTGAGAACCAAATAATTTGTTTCCCTGGAAAGAAATGGAAAGTAGAGTTGATTTAGAAGCCATATCAGCATTCCAGGTCTTAAGCCATAAAGCTCTTCTGGCTAAGATAGCCAGAGACATAAACCTAACATCAACTCTAATAATATCAAAAATGGCATCACAGATGAAATTATTAGCATGCTGGAGAAGAATAATAATATCATGAGAATCACGATTTGTTACTTGTTGCGCTAAAGTTTCCAACCAAAAAGTTGAAGCTGCAGCAACATCAGCCAATGATATAGCAGGTCTAAGAAGATTACCTGAACATAGATAAGCTTTTCTTAGAAAAGATTCAATTTTTCTATCTAAAGGATCCTTAAACGAGGTACCATCTGACGTAGGAATGGTAGTACGTTTAGCAAGGGTAGAAATAGCCCCATCAACTTTAGGGATTTTGTCCCAAAATTCTAACCTGTCAGGCGGAACAGGATATAATTGCTTAAAACGTTTAGAAGGAGTAAATGAATTACCCAATTTATCCCATTCCTTAGAAATTACTGCAGAAATAGCATTAGGAACAGGAAAGACTTCTGGAATAACCGCAGGAGCTTTAAAAACCTTATCCAAACGTATAGAATTAGTATCAAGAGGACTAGAATCCTCTATTTCTAAAGCAATTAGTACTTCTTTAAGTAAAGAGCGAATAAATTCCATCTTAAATAAATATGAAGATTTATCAGCATCAATCTCTGAGATAGAATCCTCTGAACCAGAAGAGTCCAAAGAATCAGAATGATGGTGTTCATTTAAAAATTCATCTGTAGAGAGAGAAGATTTAAAAGACTTTTTACGTTTACTAGAAGGAGAAATAACAGACAAAGCCTTCTTTATGGATTCAGAAACAAAATCTCTTATGTTATCAGGAACATTCTGCACCTTAGATGTTGAGGGAACTGCAACAGGCAATGGTACATCACTAAAGGAAATATTATCTGCTTTAACAAGTTTGTCATGACAATTATTACAAACAACAGCTGGAGGAATAGCTACCAAAAGTTTACAGCAGATACACTTAGCTTTGGTAGATCCAGCAGGCAGTGGTTTTCCTGTAGTATCTTCTGGCTCAGATGCAACGTGAGACATCTTGCAATATGTAAGAGAAAAAACAACATATAAAGCAAAATAGATCAAATTCCTTATAAGACAGTTTCAGGAATGGGAAAAAAAAATGCCAAACATCAAGCTTCTAGCAACCAGAAGCAAATGAAAAATGAGACTGAAATAATGTGGAGACAAAAGCGACGCCCATATTTTTTGGCGCCAAATAAGACGCCCACATTATTTGGCGCCTAAATGCTTTTGGCGCCAAAAATGACGCCACATCCGGAACGCCGACATTTTTGGCGCAAAATAACGTCAAAAATGACGCAACTTCCGGCGACACGTATGACGCCGGAAACGGAAAAGAATTTTTGCGCCAAAAAAGTCCGCGCCAAGAATGACGCAATAAAATGAAGCATTTTCAGCCCCCGCGAGCCTAACAGCCCACAGGGAAAAAAGTCAAATTTTTGAGGTAAGAAAAAATATGATAATTTAAAGCATAATCCCAAATATGAAACTGACTGTCTGGAAATAAGGAAAGTTGAACATTCTGAGTCAAGGCAAATAAATGTTTGAATACATATATTTAGAACTTTATAAATAAAGTGCCCAACCATAGCTTAGAGTGTCACAGAAAATAAGACTTACTTACCCCAGGACACTCATCTACATGTTTGTAGAAAGCCAAACCAGTACTGAAACGAGAATCAGTAGAGGAAATGGTAAATATAAGAGTATATCGTCGATCTGAAAAGGGAGGTAAGAGATGAATCTCTACGACCGATAACAGAGAACCTTATGAAATAGACCCCGTAGAAGGAGATCACTGCATTCAATAGGCAATACTCTCTTCACATCCCTCTGACATTCACTGCACGCTGAGAGGAAAACCGGGCTCCAACTTGCTGCGGAGCGCATATCAACGTAGAATCTAGCACAAACTTACTTCACCACCTCCCTTGGAGGCAAAGTTTGTAAAACTGATTTGTGGGTGTGGTGAGGGGTGTATTTATAGGCATTTTAAGGTTTGGGAAACTTTGCCCCTCCTGGTAGGAATGTATATCCCATACGTCACTAGCTCATGGACTCTTGTTAATTACATGAAAGAAATAACAAGGGTATAGAGGTGCCTGAGGACTATACAAAAAAACAGGCGTCTTAATTTGAATAAGAGCGGGTCACGGACTCTCCATGCCTGGAAAAAAATACATTTATCAGGTAAGCATACATTTGGTTTTCTTTCCTATGGTATGGAGAGTCCACGGAACATTCTAATTACTAGTGGGAACCAATACCCAAGCTAGAGGACACAGAATGAATAGGGAGGGAGAACAAGACAGACAGACCTAAACTGAAGGCACCACCGCTCAAAGAACTTTTCTCCCAAAAAAAGCCTCAGCTGAGGCAAAAGTATAAAAATTTGTAGAATTTGGAAAACGTATGTATGAAGGACCAAGTGGCCGCCTTACAGATTTTCTCCACAGAAACTTCATTTTTGAAAACCTATAAAGATGAAACAGCTCTAGTGAAATGAGCCGTAATTCTCTCAGGAGGCTGATGTACAGCTGTCTCACAAGCTAAACAGATAACACTTCTCAACCAGAGAGAAAGAAGTGGCTTTCTGACCCCTACGTTTACCAGAGAAAACAGCAAACAGGGCAGAAGACTGCCGAAAAACCTAAGTTGCTTGAAGAAAAAATATTTAAGAGCACACACAACATCCAAATTATGCAAAAGACGTTCCTTCTGGGAAGAAAGGTTAGGACAAAAAGGAGGAACAACAATTTCCTGATTAATATTGCGATTCGACACTACCTTAGGAAGAAACCGCAGCTTAGTACAAAGGACTGCCTTAACAGCATGAAAAATAAGGTAAGGGGAAATCCCACTGCAGAGCCGAAAACTCGGAAACTCTGCAAGAAGAAAAAACGAGGAGAAATTAAACTTTCCAAGATAATAACTTAAATCCACAGAGAGCATAGGCTCAAACAGAGCCTGCTGCAGAACTTAAACAACAAGATTAAGGCTCCATGGAGGAGTAATAGATTTAAACACAGGCCTAAGTCTGAACAAGGCCTGAAGAAAGGATTGAGCATCTGGCAGGTCTGCCAAACGTTTATGAAAAGAATTTACAGCGCAGAGATCTGACCCTTGAGAGTACTGACTGACAAGTCTTTCTCCAGGTCCTCCTGAAGAAAAGACAGGATGCAGGGAAACCTCCCCATACTCCAAGACAAAACCCCTAGATTTGCATCAATAAATAGAATTTGCACGAAACCTTAAGGTAAATTTTGCGAGAGACCGGCTTACGAGCCTGAAAACTGGAATAAAAAAACCCTTCTGAAAAACCTTGTCAAGATAAGACTAGGAGTTCAATCTCCAAGCAATCAGCTTTAGAGAATCTAGGTATGGATGTAGGAAAAAAACACTAAAGTAGAAGGTCCTTTCTCAGAGGCAACTATCACAGGGGAAAAGAATACATCTTCCCCAGGACCGCAAACCAAATTCTGCGGGGCCAATCTGAAGCGATTGGAAACACTGAAGCCTGCTTCTGAGTGATACAGGCTATCAACCAAGGAAAGAGTGTAAACAGCGGAAAACAGGAAACTAGACGAAGACCCATGGAACCGCCTGCATGCGGATCACTCGATCTGATCCATATTTAGGAAGATTGGTGTGTAGACAAGACGCCACCAGATTCAACACCAGCACTCCCCACCTGAGTGATATCATGGAAAATACTTCTAGATGAAAGGTCGATTCCCCTGGAAGAGAAGACTGCCTGCTCAGATAAAACGTTTCCTAGATGTCCACCCTACTGAGTCCAAATTCCATGGTTCTTAAAGGGACACTAAACACCTGATAAAAATCATTAAAACGTATGTTTTATTATGAATTAAAATCAAGTAATCACTACTGTCTAGTTTATTTGTTCACCTTACCCCTAAGTGTTGAAAAAAATCGATTTGAAGATGAATGCTAATCAGGTGCATTATTCTCCCATGTAAGGTGCCATGTTAGAACGCACGTTACACTGGGTCACAGCAGTCATGTGACTTGTGCAGATGAAAAACACAGCAGCAGCAGCAGCACTCAATGTTATGCAGACAGAGCTTGTCCTGCAGTTTATGTTATAAATCTGTTACAGGAAAAAAAGATTTTATTATTGTTTTTGTATGCAAACAAAGCTTACTTTTTCAAACGTTACCACTGAATTGAATTCCTAATGTGTGTGACTGTACATAGCACTCGGCAGGGATATAAATGTAAATCATTCTCTTCTCTGAGTCTGACAAGCTCCGGTCTGGAGAGGGAGGGGCCGAGGGGGAAGAGAGAGCAGAGAGACTCAGTGAAGAAAAACAGAATTTATGTTTACCTGATAAATTACTTTCTCCAACGGTGTGTCCGGTCCACGGCGTCATCCTTACTTGTGGGATATTCTCTTCCCCAACAGGAAATGGCAAAGAGCCCAGCAAAGCTGGTCACATGATCCCTCCTAGGCTCCGCCTACCCCAGTCATTCGACCGACGTTAAGGAGGAATATTTGCATAGGAGAAACCATATGGTACCGTGGTGACTGTAGTTAAAGAAAATAAATTATCAGACCTGATTAAAAAACCAGGGCGGGCCGTGGACCGGACACACCGTTGGAGAAAGTAATTTATCAGGTAAACATAAATTCTGTTTTCTCCAACATAGGTGTGTCCGGTCCACGGCGTCATCCTTACTTGTGGGAACCAATACCAAAGCTTTAGGACACGGATGAAGGGAGGGAGCAAATCAGGTCACCTAAATGGAAGGCACCACGGCTTGCAAAACCTTTCTCCCAAAAATAGCCTCAGAAGAAGCAAAAGTATCAAACTTGTAAAATTTGGTAAAAGTGTGCAGTGAAGACCAAGTCGCTGCCCTACATATCTGATCAACAGAAGCCTCGTTCTTGAAGGCCCATGTGGAAGCCACAGCCCTAGTGGAATGAGCTGTGATTCTTTCGGGAGGCTGCCGTCCGGCAGTCTCGTAAGCCAATCTGATGATGCTTTTAATCCAAAAAGAGAGAGAGGTAGAAGTTGCTTTTTGACCTCTCCTTTTACCGGAATAAACAACAAACAAGGAAGATGTTTGTCTAAAATCCTTTGTAGCATCTAAATAGAATTTTAGAGCGCGAACAACATCCAAATTGTGCAACAAACGTTCCTTCTTTGAAACTGGTTTCGGACACAGAGAAGGTACGATAATCTCCTGGTTAATGTTTTTGTTAGAAACAACTTTTGGAAGAAAACCAGGTTTAGTACGTAAAACCACCTTATCTGCATGGAACACCAGATAAGGAGGAGAACACTGCAGAGCAGATAATTCTGAAACTCTTCTGGCAGAAGAAATTGCAACTAAAAACAAAACTTTCCAAGATAATAATTTAATATCAACGGAATGCAAGGGTTCAAACGGAACCCCCTGAAGAACTGAAAGAACTAAATTGAGACTCCAAGGAGGAGTCAAAGGTTTGTAAACAGGCTTAATTCTAACCAGAGCCTGAACAAAAGCTTGAACATCTGGCACAGCAGCCAGTTTTTTGTGAAGTAACACCGACAAGGCAGAAATCTGTCCCTTCAGGGAACTTGCAGATAATCCTTTTTCCAATCCTTCTTGAAGGAAGGATAGGATCCTAGGAATCTTAACCTTGTCCCAAGGGAATCCTTTAGATTCACACCAACAGATATATTTTTTCCAAATTTTGTGGTAAATCTTTCTAGTTACAGGCTTTCTGGCCTGAACAAGAGTATCGATAACAGAATCTGAGAACCCTCGCTTCGATAAAATCAAGCGTTCAATCTCCAAGCAGTCAGCTGGAGTGAAACCAGATTCGGATGTTCGAACGGACCCTGAACAAGAAGGTCTCGTCTCAAAGGTAGCTTCCAAGGTGGAGCCGATGACATATTCACCAGATCTGCATACCAAGTCCTGCGTGGCCACGCAGGATCTATCAAGATCACCGACGCCCTCTCCTGATTGATCCTGGCTACCAGCCTGGGGATGAGAGGAAAGGGCGGGAACACATAAGCTAGTTTGAAGGTCCAAGGTGCTACTAGTGCATCCACTAGAGCCGCCTTGGGATCCCTGGATCTGGACCCGTAGCAAGGAACTTTGAAGTTCTGACGAGAGGCCATCAGATCCATGTCTGGAATGCCCCACAGCTGAGTGACTTGGGCAAAGATTTCCGGATGGAGTTCCCACTCCCCCGGATGCAATGTCTGACGACTCAGAAAATCCGCTTCCCAATTTTCCACTCCTGGGATGTGGATAGCAGACAGGTGGCAGGAGTGAGACTCCGCCCATAGAATGATTTTGGTCACTTCTTCCATCGCTAGGGAACTCCTTGTTCCCCCCTGATGGTTGATGTACGCAACAGTTGTCATGTTGTCTGATTGAAACCGTATGAACTTGGCCCTCGCTAGCTGAGGCCAAGCCTTGAGAGCATTGAATATCGCTCTCAGTTCCAGAATATTTATCGGTAGAAGAGATTCTTCCCGAGACCAAAGACCCTGAGCTTTCAGGGATCCCCAGACCGCGCCCCAGCCCATCAGACTGGCGTCGGTCGTGACAATGACCCACTCTGGTCTGCGGAATGTCATCCCTTGTGACAGGTTGTCCAGGGACAGCCACCAACGGAGTGAGTCTCTGGTCCTCTGATTTACTTGTATCTTCGGAGACAAGTCTGTATAGTCCCCATTCCACTGACTGAGCATGCACAGTTGTAATGGTCTTAGATGAATGCGCGCAAAAGGAACTATGTCCATTGCCGCTACCATCAACCCGATCACTTCCATGCACTGAGCTATGGAAGGAAGAGGAACGGAATGAAGTATCCGACACGAGTCTAGAAGTTTTGTTTTTCTGGCCTCTGTTAGAAAAATCCTCATTTCTAAGGAGTCTATAATTGTTCCCAAGAAGGGAACCCTTGTTGACGGGGATAGAGAACTCTTTTCCACGTTCACTTTCCATCCGTGAGATCTGAGAAAGGCCAGGACGATGTCCGTGTGAGCCTTTGCTTGAGGAAGGGACGACGCTTGAATCAAAATGTCGTCCAAGTAAGGTACTACAGCAATGCCCCTTGGTCTTAGCACAGCTAGAAGGGACCCTAGTACCTTTGTGAAAATCCTTGGAGCAGTGGCTAATCCGAAAGGAAGCGCCACGAACTGGTAATGTTTGTCCAGGAATGCGAACCTTAGGAACCGATGATGTTCCTTGTGGATAGGAATATGTAGATACGCATCCTTTAAATCCACCGTGGTCATGAATTGACCTTCCTGGATGGAAGGAAGAATAGTTCGAATGGTTTCCATCTTGAACGATGGAACCTTGAGAAACTTGTTTAAGATCTTGAGATCTAAGATTGGTCTGAACGTTCCCTCTTTTTTGGGAACTATGAACAGATTGGAGTAGAACCCCATCCCTTGTTCTCTTAATGGAACAGGATGAATCACTCCCATTTTTAACAGGTCTTCTACACAATGTAAGAATGCCTGTCTTTTTATGTGGTCTGAAGACAACTGAGACCTGTGGAACCTCCCCCTTGGGGGAAGTCCCTTGAATTCCAGAAGATAACCTTGGGAGACTATTTCTAGCGCCCAAGGATCCAGAACATCTCTTGCCCAAGCCTGAGCGAAGAGAGAGAGTCTGCCCCCCACCAGATCCGGTCCCGGATCGGGGGCCAACATTTCATGCAGTCTTGGTAGCAGTGGCAGGTTTCTTGGCCTGCTTTCCTTTGTTCCAGCCTTGCATTGGTCTCCAAGCTGGCTTGGCTTGAGAAGTATTACCCTCTTGCTTAGAGGACGTAGCACCTTGGGCTGGTCCGTTTCTACGAAAGGGACGAAAATTAGGTTTATTTTTTGCCTTGAAAGGCCGATCCTGAGGAAGGGCGTGGCCCTTACCCCCAGTGATATCAGAGATAATCTCTTTCAAGTCAGGGCCAAACAGCGTTTTCCCCTTGAAAGGAATGTTAAGTAGCTTGTTCTTGGAAGACGCATCAGCCGACCAAGATTTCAACCAAAGCGCTCTGCGCGCCACAATAGCAAACCCAGAATTCTTAGCCGCTAACCTAGCCAATTGCAAAGTGGCGTCGAGGGTGAAAGAATTAGCCAATTTGAGAGCATTGATTCTGTCCATAATCTCCTCATAAGGAGGAGAATCACTATCGACCGCCTTTATCAGCTCATCGAACCAGAAACATGCGGCTGTAGCGACAGGGACAATGCATGAAATAGGTTGTAGAAGGTAACCCTGCTGAACAAACATCTTTTTAAGCAAACCTTCTAATTTTTTATCCATAGGATCTTTGAAAGCACAACTATCCTCTATGGGTATAGTGGTGCGTTTGTTTAAAGTGGAAACCGCTCCCTCGACCTTGGGGACTGTCTGCCATAAGTCCTTTCTGGGGTCGACCATAGGAAACAATTTTTTAAATATGGGGGGAGGGACGAAAGGAATACCTGGCCTCTCCCATTCTTTATTAACAATGTCCGCCACCCGCTTGGGTATAGGAAAAGCTTCTGGGAGCCCCGGCACCTCTAGGAACTTGTCCATTTTACATAGTTTCTCTGGGATGACCAACTTGTCACAATCATCCAGAGTGGATAATACCTCCTTAAGCAGAATGCGGAGATGTTCCAACTTAAATTTAAATGCAATCACATCAGGTTCAGCCTGTTGAGAAATGTTCCCTGAATCAGTAATTTCTCCCTCAGACAAAACCTCCCTGGCCCCATCAGACTGGGTTAGGGGCCCTTCAGAGATATTAATATCAGCGTCGTCATGCTCTTCAGTATCTAAAACAGAGCAGCCGCGCTTACGCTGACAAGTGTTTATCTTGGCTAAAATGTTTTTGACAGAATTATCCATTACAGCCGTTAATTGTTGCATAGTAAGGAGTATTGGCGCGCTAGATGTACTAGGGGCCTCCTGAGTGGGCAAGACTCGTGTAGACGAAGGAGGGAATGATGCAGTACCATGCTTACTCCCCTCACTTGAGGAATCATCTTGGGCATCATTGTCATTATCACATAAATCACATTTATTTAAATGAATAGGAATTCTGGCTTCCCCACATTCAGAACACAGTCTATCTGGTAGTTCAGACATGTTAAACAGGCATAAACTTGATAACAAAGTACAAAAACGTTTTAAAATAAAACCGTTACTGTCACTTTAAATTTTAAACTGAACACACTTTATTACTGCAATTGCGAAAAAACATGAAGGAATTGTTCAAAATTTATCAAATTTTCACCACAGTGTCTTAAAGCCTTAAAAGTATTGCACACCAAATTTGGAAGCTTTAACCCTTAAAATAACGGAACCGGAGCCGTTTTAAAGTTTAACCCCTTTACAGTCCCTGGTATCTGCTTTGCTGAGACCCAACCAAGCCCAAAGGGGAATACGATACCAAATGACGCCTTCAGAAAGTCTTTTCTAAGTATCAGAGCTCCTCTCACATGCGACTGCATGCCATGCCTCTCAAAAACAAGTGCGCCACACCGGCGCGAAAATGAGGCTCTGCTTATGCTTTGGGAAAGCCCCTAAGGAATAAGGTGTCTAATACAGTGCCTGCCGATATTATTATATCAAAATACCCAGATAAAATGATTCCTCAAGGCTAAATTTAGCCCAGAAAAAGTCTACAGTCTTAATAAGCCCTTGTGAAGCCCTTATTTACGATCGTAATAAACATGGCTTACCGGATCCCATAGGGAAAATGACAGCTTCCAGCATTACATCGTCTTGTTAGAATGTGTCATACCTCAAGCAGCAAGAGACTGCACACTGTTCCCCCAACTGAAGTTAATTGCTCTCAACAGTCCTGTGTGGAACAGCCATGGATTTTAGTTACGGTTGCTAAAATCATTTTCCTCATACAAACAGAAATCTTCATCTCTTTTCTGTTTCTGAGTAAATAGTACATACCAGCACTATTTCAAAATAACAAACTCTTGATTGAATAATAAAAACTACAGTTAAACACTAAAAAACTCTAAGCCATCTCCGTGGAGATGTTGCCTGTACAACGGCAAAGAGAATGACTGGGGTAGGCGGAGCCTAGGAGGGATCATGTGACCAGCTTTGCTGGGCTCTTTGCCATTTCCTGTTGGGGAAGAGAATATCCCACAAGTAAGGATGACGCCGTGGACCGGACACACCTATGTTGGAGAAATAGACTAAATAACTCATGCTGGAAATACTTTTTACTGGAGATTTGTTCTATGCAATATTTTATTTTCATACATCTGCATTACATATATTACTGTATATATGTGATGTAGATGTATGAAAATAAAATATTGCATAGAACAAATCTCCAGTAAAAAGTATTTCCAGCATGAGTTATTTAGTCTATTTTCTTCACGGAGTCTCTCTGCTCTCTCTCCCCCCTCTGCCCCTCCCTCTCCAGACCGGAGCTTGTCAGACTCAGAGAAGAGAATGATTTACATTTATAACCCTGCCGAGTGCTATGTACAGTCACACACATTAGGAATTCAGTGGTAACGTTTGAAAAAGTAAGCTTTGTTTGCATAGAAAAATATAATAAAATCTTTTATTCCTGTAACAGATTTATAACAAACTGCAGGACAAGCTCTGTCTGCATAACATTGAGTGTTGCTGTGTTTTTTATATGCACACATTATAGGTACTCTAGGTATGTGATATGAAGTGTGTGATAGGTATGTGATAGATATGAAGTGTGTGTCATGTGACTACTGTGCTGTTAAAATATGGTGGCATACATAGCTGCATCAAGCCCTAGATATGTATAGTAATAGAAACAATTTTCTTGAAATGTTTTGTGTAAGCTGAAGTTACAGCATAAAGAGCTGTACTCAGTTTTTTATTATTACACAGTAGAAGTTAGTTTTAATTATTTTTAGCAGTCAAGTGTTTAATGTCCCTTTAAGGAACCCCAAACTGCTCCCCAGCCCAAAGACTAGCATCAGAGATCACAAACTCTCAAGATGGTCTCAGGAAGCATGACCCTGGAACAAATTTTCCTGAGAGTCATCAGGACAGACAGACAATCTCTTGACCGATGTCCAAGACTATCCTTTGAGAGCGGTCCAAGTGGTCTCCTTTCCAATGTCTGAGAAATAGGTCTAAGATGGAAACAAGCAAAAGGAATAATGTCCATGGAAGCTACCATTAGACCATTACTTCCATATACAGTGCCACTGATGGATGGACAGGACTAAAGAGAAAGACAGGCAGAAAGATAGGATTTTCTGACCTCTGTCAAGAAAATCTTCATGGAGATAAAGTCTATGATCGTCTTTAAAAACCTACCCCGGATTTGGCACCAAGGAACTCTTTTCCAGATTCACCTTCCAACCGTTAGAGTGGAGATCGACCACAGAGAATCTGAATGGAATCTTGTAAAATGAAAAAATGGCGCCCGAACCAAGATATCGTCCAGGTGCTGAGTCATCGCAATTCCTTCAGATCTAGGCACTGCCAGAAGAGCCCCTAGAACCTTTGTAAATATTCGAGAGGCAAAGGCTAGGCCGAAGGAAAGACAACAAAATGGAAGTTAGTCCAAAAAGCAAACCGCAGGAATTGGAAATGTTCCCTGTGGATAGGAACAAGAAGATGTGTCCTTCAAGACGATGGAATCATGAACTGACCCTACTGAACTAAAAGTGTAGTCACTCCTAGAGAAGCGATATCCTTTACACAGTTGAAGAAAACTTCTTTCTTTATCTGGATTGTAGATAATCTGGACAGGAGAAATCCTCTTCTGGGAGGACAAGATTGTAATCCTATCCAGTATCACTGGGAGACTACATTAACACTTGTTCCAAGCCTGGATCGGGGGCGGACCCTCTAATATAGATTCAAAGGAAGGCTTCTTAGATTGCTAACACTAGTTCCAAGGCTGGCTAGACCTCCATGAGGTCTTGGCTTGCTCAGATATAGATAAGAGGAGGAATTACGTCCCTCCAGAGAACGTGGAAATTATCTCAAGCAAGACCTTAATACCATTGTTAGCCAGTCCAGCGCCGAAATACTAGGCAATTCCTCTCTGAACAAGGAACACAGCAACCCCAGACGATCGTTTCAGTCATTTAGTCTCCCTATGGGAAAAAGGGGCAATCAGACTGATATACTACAAGAAAGTTCTTCTCTGTGAAAAGCATTGCTGGGCTAAAAGAAGTGGCACCAGGTGGTAAATCACCATGGAACAGGCTAATAATGGTATTGAGATCTGTCTGTCAGATATATATATTATATATATATATATATATATATATATATTGGAATAGTCTTTTAGAAACCAAAACTACTAACATTGAAATTGAAAACAAAAATGCAACCACCAGATATATCACCACATACTGTATACAAATGGTGCTAAACAAATAGAGAAAAATTTAAACAAACATTGGGGAGTCCTGAAAAAAGATCCAGTATTAGCAAATATTCTTATGGGACCACCAAAAGTAACTTACAGGTAAAATAAGGGCATAAAAAACATCCTCGCTCCTACTACCCTAAAGAAAACAAACTTCAAAGAAAAGAATCCACCAATTAAAGGCTTTTTCAAGTGTGGAAGAAAAAACTACGTGTGCTGCAGCCACACAAATAAAAATAAAGAAAGTAATAAATGGATTATTAACAATAAAGAGGAACAAGTACCCATAGAGAGCTTCTTAAACTGCAAATCTGAACTTATAGTGTATCTATTAGAATGTTCATGTAAGAAATTCTACATAGGGCGTACAAAAAGAAGTCTTAAGAGACGAGTGTTTGAACATATAAACAACATTAAGGATGCCGATTCTGAATATGGCATCGGAAAACACTTTGAACAATATCACAATAAAAACAGTGACAACTTTACAGTAAGGGCAATTGAACAAATAATCTCTAAAGGTAAAGAAAGACTACTGGAACTAAGAAAAAGAGAGACCTATTGGATTCACCGTCCACAAACGTTGCAACCAATAGGTCTCAATAAAGACATTGACTTAGCTGCATTTCTATAAAAATATTGTTCAGAAATACAGTGATCAGCCAGAATATGAGTATTATTACAAACTAAGTATTTATAATCTCAAGTATCCATTTGCAGCTCAATCTATTTCCTATATACAGTATGTAGAAATACATTAACACATAGGTGGACAAATATCCATTTTATTTTATTCATTGAGGTTTGACAGTTTTCATAAGTCCTCTTCTTATGTATTACAAACATGATACAGTTGTGACAGAAAATGTTTCAAATATATTGTCACAATTAGGAAACTACAATAATAAATTTAATTTTTTCCTAAACAAAAATAAATACATAGATAGATCCCTATATTACTCAAGTAAAAAGTTTTTCTTAAACAAAGAATTCATTTGATAAATGTTTTTAACCAGGTTAAGATAGTTTAGTTTTTTTAAATAAGCACATCGTTAATGTACATGAATTGACTCTTATAAGTAATACACCAATAGAAAATACGGTGCAGCAAATATTTACAATTGCAATCAATCAATTATAATTAGAAGCTCGGACACTCTATAAAAGCGCTCTTCATTGCAATGTGGGCATACCCGCTGATGAAGTGAACGTTGTTCACAAAACGCGTAAGGGCATGCCCACCACTGACGTCACTTCCAGCCCGGCGAGACCATGTTTCAGCATTCAATGACAGACCCTGTCACTGACAGCTTTTCAGTCTACAGCCATCTGGAACTGTGCAGGTTTCCAGAACTTCACAAACTACCTAGACACACAAGGCTGTTGAGTAGGTAATGTTTACGCGCACATATTGGCTCCTGATTTTTATCCGGACATTCACTGCTAATTTAACTTTCAAACAGTTCATCTCCTTTTGGGACTTTATCAATATAAGGAGAGTTTAAACACAATGAGGATTTCATTATCACATAATATGTTTTTAATTTATATTCATTAAAGTAGTTTTTTTATCAGCTACTTAGTGTGTTCCTGCCACATCATTTCAAGCTTTGCAGAATTTATGCAAGGATCGTCCAAAACCATCCCTTCAGTGTATAGGCTGCGTTCTATACGTAACATTTTATACCATACTCCATAGAGGAGAAGCCTATCCAGAATAAGCAAAGATTGTACCATACTCCAGGAGGAGAAGTTGATTTACAAGAGGCACATCGCACTCCACGGATACTGAAAAGAGGAAGTATCATACTACAAGTGATTACTCATCCGTTTATACAGCTTTAACACAGATAGGGATTAAATCCCCTCCACGCATCAAACATACATCACAGAACACACTAGTGCCGTCATACTGCACCATAATTTCTTTCTTTGTTTTTGTTCTCCTCTCCCTTCTATGAGCGCTGACTTCTGAAACCCCATTCTTCACTATATATATATATATATATATATATATATATATATATATATATATATATATAGAGAGAGAGAGAGAGCTATAGATATATATTTATAGATATATATATATATATATAGAGAGAGAGAGAGAGAGAGAGAGATATAGTGGGAGAGAGATATATAGAGAGAGAGCTATATACAGGGAGTGCAGAATTATTAGGCAAATGAGTATTTTGACCACATCATCCTCTTTATGCATGTTGTCTTACTCCAAGCTGTATAGGCTCGAAAGCCTACTACCAATTAAGCATATTAGGTGATGTGCATCTCTGTAATGAGAAGGGGTGTGGTCTAATGACATCAACACCCTATATCAGGTGTGCGCATAATTATTAGGCAACTTCCTTTCCTTTGGCAAAATGGGTCAAAAGAAGGACTTGACAGGCTCAGAAAAGTAAAAAATAGTGAGATATCTTGCAGAGGGATGCAGCACTCTTAAAATTGCAAAGCTTCTGAAGCGTGATCATCGAACAATCAAGCGTTTCATTCAAAATAGTCAACAGGGTCGCAAGAAGCGTGTGGAAAAACCAAGGCGCAAAGTAACTGCCCATGAGCTGAGAAAAGTCAAGCGTGCAGCTGCCAAGATGCCACTTGCCACCAGTTTGGCCATATTTCAGAGCTGCAACATCACTGGAGTGCCCAAAAGCACAAGGTGTGCAATACTCAGAGACATGGCCAAGGTAAGAAAGGCTGAAAGACGACCACCACTGAACAAGATACACAAGCTGAAACGTCAAGACTGGGCCAAGAAATATCTCAAGACTGATTTTTCTAAGGTTTCATGGACTGATGAAATGAGAGTGAGTCTTGATGGGCCAGATGGATGGGCCCGTGGCTGGATTGGTAAAGGGCAGAGAGCTCCAGTCCGACTCAGACGCCAGCAAGGTGGAGGTGGAGTACTTTTTTGGGCTGGTATCATCAAAGATGAGCTTGTGGGGCCTTTTCGGGTTGAGGATGGAGTCAAGCTCAACTCCCAGTCCTACTGCCAGTTTCTGGAAGACACCTTCTTCAAGCAGTGGTACAGGAAGAAGTCTGCATCCTTCAAGAAAAACATGATTTTCATGCAGGACAATGCTCCATCACACGCGTCCAAGTACTCCACAGCGTGGCTGGCAAGAAAGGGTATAAAAGAAGAAAATCTAATGACATGGCCTCCTTGTTCACCATTGAGAACCTGTGGTCCATCATCAAATGTGAGATTTACAAGGAGGGAAAACAGTACACCTCTCTGAACAGTGTCTGGGAGGCTGTGGTTGCTGCTGCACGCAATGTTGATGGTGAACAGATCAAAACACTGACAGAATCCATGGATGGCAGGCTTTTGAGTGTCCTTGCAAAGAAAGGTGGCTATATTGGTCACTGATTTGTTTTTGTTTTGTTTTTGAACGTCAGAAATGTATATTTGTGAATGTTGAGATGTTATATTGGTTTCACTGGTAAAAATAAATAATTGAAATGGGTATATATTTGTTTTTTGTTAAGCCTAATAATTATGCACAGTAATAGTCACCTGCACACACAGATACCCCCCTAAAATAGCTATAACTAAAAACAAACTAAAAACTACTTCCAAAACTATTCAGCTTTGATATTAATGAGTTTTTGGGGTTCATTAAGAACATGGTTCTTGTTCAATAATAAAATTAATCCTCAAAAATACAACTTGCCTAATAATTCTGCGCTCCCTGTATAGAGATATATATATATATATATATATATATATATATATATATATATATATATATATATATATATATATATATATATATATATAGAGAGAGAGAGAGAGAGAGAGAGAGAGAGAGAGAGAGAGAGAGAGAGAGAGAGAGAGAGAGAGAGAGAGAGAGAGAGAGAGAGAGAGAGAGAGATAGAGACCTATACATTGGATAGGACACCATACATGTCGTAGGCATGTGGAAAAATCGTATATGGAGTCCGTGAACATAAATGGATAAAAAAAACAAAACAAAAAAACCCCACATGAATATGAAATGGTATACATGTTAAAAATGTTACCATAACAGTAACGGAGATTGAAAACAGTCTGTATACTTAAAATGAGGATTTAGGGACCTCAAGAAATATGATAAAACAATAGTACATAGGATAAAAAACTCCTCAGAATGAGAGAGAATAGTATTGTACCTCTTACATGACAGTCATGTACGTGACAGTATGAGAAAAAGAGCATGCATTTGCAATGAGCTGCCACCAGATGGCGGCAAACAAACAGTACTTCCAGGAGAAAATAAAACGTCCTGAAAAACAAAACTAAACTGCAGATACAATTATTTATTGTGATAAAAAACATTTAAATTTTCTAACAAGCCCTCATCCTCTAAGGCAACATGAAAACAAAGGCTGTAAATAAATAAACCTTTTAAACACCATGCGTAATCTTATACGAAGGGCTAGGCCGAGTTCAAGAAGATTTAGACATATTGCACTAAAAAAAGACTAATACAGAGAGAGTCTAAAGCGCGCACACACATCTCACAGCGGGAAATTAAGAATTAGGGACCTCTTGCTATTTTCAAGGAGGCGCAACATGAGAAAAAGCAGCATATATCTGCCGCCTGCAGATCTCACCTCTCTATGAAACTGAGGTGCCGCATTTAAAATAAGAGACACATATGTAGCCCGAGTAGAGCCCCACACCAAACGGCTCTAACATAGAAATAAAACGCCTATCCGTCACTGAAACGATCCCTCCCTCATATACAGCATCCTGCTAACTCACAGAGCGGCGCTAATGCATCTGCCAATAATGGCAGATCAGAAGTGCATACTGCAGTAACCTTCTAAATAAAAGGCTCAATAAGTATAGTGCAGAAAAACTACACACACACCATTATGTATAGAGTGAAATGTGTGTCTATTACTCGCAGCGGTTGTGCTGCGATCGCACATAGCCAAGGAAGGGGGAAAAAAAAACCCAGAAAAACAAATAGCCTGAGATAACAAAAAGTGCGCATAAGCAGCGCTACATATTTCACGCAAAATACTGGCACGTCTGTATAAATCACCCCTCTATGTGAAATTCACAAAAGGCATTAAAAACCTGAGACCGGTGTATTTATTTCAACCTGGTCCCAGGAAAATAACACAAACACAGACTTAACCTCTTACAAGCTAAAATGCTTTAACACCTCTCAGACCATTTAGCCTTAAATAAAAAGGAGATCCTTCTTACAAAGAAACCCTTTAAGCATCAAGTGCCCAGACACTATTGCCCCTCAGTATATATCCCAAAAGTAAAGAAAATAAATTAAACTGAGTCCCTGGTCCACATAAATAATACTAATTCCTTAAGTGTTGTATCCTCACCTAGAAGGCAAAAGCACTTACCTGTAGATCTGGCTGCCAGGCAGGAACAGCTTCTGACAGGGACCTGAAGAAAAAAAAAAAGAGCAGAGTAACCAACCCTGGCTTTCTATAAAAGGGTAGCAATAATGTTAGAAATAAAGCAAAGACAACCGTGCCGCTTTCTAACTGCTAAAAGCCACCACTACTCTTACTAAAGAGATTGACGCGAACACAGCATAGCCCCTAATCCTTGTTTGCAGGGAAAAGTACCCATAAAAGGATATCTTCAGACACCTTCGCCATCCTCCCGTGATGAAGGCAAAGAGAATGACTGGGGGTTATGGGTAAGTGAAGTGATACTTAACAGCTCTGATGGGGTGCTCTTTGCAGCCTTCTGCTGGCCAGGAGTTAATATCCCACTAGCAATTAGAAGGTTTTGTGGACTCTCCATGCCATAGGAAAGAACGAATATTATTTATTTTGGGACCAACTGGGGATTATTTTGAAAATAAAACAGATCTGATCTCGGGGTAGCAATAACCAGCTGGTTATTTATCACGTACAGAAATCTTACAATGTCTATGCATTTGCCTTATATCTGCTTCTATTGTAATTACCATTTTATGACCTAAATGTGATTTATAGTGGATATGAATTCATATACTGGAAACAGAATAGACCACAGCCGATTCCATAATGTTTGAATGTAAACATAAGAACATTGTAGTGTGAAATGTATTAAATGATTTCAAAGGTATTATAAATCAACAAGATTAAATATCTAGAATCAAGTAAACTGGGTGTTAAAGCAAAGGCTGTAGAAATTAAAAAAACTAAATGAATATTCCACAAAAACTACTGTAAAAGCATTATCCTTATAGATTAAATTATAGAGATGTGCACAGGAAAATTTTTAGTTTCAGATAAAACTTCTTTTCGGAGAAAATTAAAATGTATTTTTAAAGACACGATGAGTCCACGGATTTCATCCTTACTTGTGGGATTACGGCTCCTGGTCAGCAGGAGGAGGCAAAGAGCACCACAGCAGCGCTGTATATATAGCTCCTCCCTTAACTCCCACTCCAGTCATTCTCTTTGCCTGTGTTAGTGATAGGAAGAGGTAAAGTGAGGTGTTAGTTTAGATTCTTCAATCAAGAGTTTATTATTTTTAAAATGGTACCAGTGAGTGCTATTTTATTTTAGGGTGTAGCCGTATTCCTTGCCAGCTTCTAGAGTAGAGCTACAGGTGTCTTTAAAGCAATGGGAACTGGTGGGATTCAATTCTCACTGCGCCTTCCATACTGAGTGCTGCCCTTCAGATGATGGTCTTAGCAAATATTAATTAAGACCCTGTATGTCTCCACAGAACTACAGGAGGGAAGAGGACCTCTTGATCATGTGGGACTGATCATGCGGTCGCTCAGCTTAGAGGTATGTGCAGCATTATATATATTGGGACATTAATTACCTCAGAATAGGCTGTGGCTGTTACCTACTGTATATAGACCTTTTTGATCATGGCTACCCTTAGTACTATGTACCACTCGGCTCAAGGACATGTAGTGGGTGTATGTCACAACTAGGGGCAATGTTAAATTAGGCGCCTACTGTGACGATTGACTTTATTTTTTATGGTGCTGTGGGACGTGAAGCTGGGGACACTTGTTACGGAGCTTGGATACTAAGGCTCCGATGTAGGGTTGTGAATGTTTACTGTGGCAGTAGCTTGTTTATTAAGTAGGGTACACAATCCAGCAATGTGGTCAATTTATTTGTCTTTGCCCAGCGATCACATTTTATTTTCTTAGCTGATCACTGTCTTACCGCCCACGAAGGGCAGGGTTAGCTTTGCACGCTTTAGAGCGGATGTGTCAAGAAGCTGCGCAATTGTTTTCTGACACCCGGCAGAGGATTTTAGCACTGCTTGACGTTCGCCAAGACCGCATGGTTGAAGTTTAAAGCAGGCGGTCTTAGGCGTTCAGGAGACTAGCAGGGAGTGGTCGGTGTACTGTGGGGGCAGGTAGGCGCCTCAGCAGAGCTGTTGAGGCGGAAAGGTGCACTTTGACTCTTAATTATGCAGTAACCGGATTTAACTGTCAGTATTTTTTGGTGTGCAGTAAAATTGTTTATTTTTAAATTTAAAGGCACAGTATACTCTATTTTTCAGAGGATATTGTTCTCTCTTATTAGACTGTTACCATATTTTTTTCTTAAGTACAGTTAACGGTTTTTATATTTAAAAGAGCCACGACCAAAATTTGCCTTTGCTTTATTTTTATCATGGACAGTTTTCATAACGTGACATGTTCCATGTGTATGAATGCCAATGTGGAACCTCCTGTTACTTTTGTCCCTCATGTACTGAGAGGGCACTACAGTTTAGAGACCAAATTTTCTTTGATAAAAATTTGACAAAAGCGGATGCTTCTCAGGGCTCTATTGATGAGATACAGAGTATGCCACAACTTTCTCCCCAAGGGTCAGTGTCTTTTTGGCGACTCTGGACGACTGATTCAATAGTGGTTCCGACAGTGAAATTGAGTAAGTTGGACAGATACCTAGACGTCCCTTCTTATTCTGATGTTTTTCCAGTTCCTAAGAGAACTTCAAAAATTATTGCTAAGGAATGGGGAGACCAGGTATTCCATTCTCTCCTCCTGTTTTCAAGAAGATGTATCCCATAGCTGACGCTATTAGGGACTATTGGCAGACGGTCTCTAAGGTGGAGGGAGCTATTTCTATCTTGGCTAAACGTACTACTATTCCTATTGAGGATAGTTGTGCTTTCAAAGACCCTATGGATAAGAAGTTGGAGGGTCTCCTAAAGAAGATCTATGTTCATCAGGGGTTGTTATTACAACCGGCGGCCTGCATTGTTACGGTTACAAGTGTGGCTGCTTATTGGTTTGATGCTCTGGAAGAGTCTCTTAAAACTGAGACTCCCTTAGAGGAGATACAGGATCGGATTAAAGCTCTTAAATTAGCTAATTAGTTTATTACGGATGCTTCACTGCGGATTACTAAATTGGCGGCTAAGACTTTGGGTTTTCCATCTTAGCATGCAGAGCCTAATGGTTGAAATCTTGGTCTGCGGATGTGTCATCCAAATCTAAGCTTCTGGCTATCCTTTACAAGGGGAAGACCCTGTTCGGTCCTGACATCACGGGAGGCAAGGGTCATCTCCTCCCTCAGGAGGAGTAATTCTCGTTCCTTTCAAAATTTCAAGGGAATCCCCCCTCCTCTTCCTCTAAACAGGAAGGGAACAATTCTCAAACAAAGTCAACCTGGAGACCCAACCAGTCTTGGAACAAGGGTAAGCAATCCAAGAAACCTGCTGCTGCTCCCAAGTCAGCATTAAGGGTCGGCCCCCCATCCGGGACCGGATCTCTTAGGGGGCAGACTTTCTTTCTTTATCCAGGCTTGGATAAGAGACGTTCAGGATCCCTGGGCTATAGAGTGTGTCTCAGGGATACAAACTGGAGTTCAGAAATTCTTCCCCCAGAGGGAGGTTTCTTCTTTCACGATTATCTGTAGACCAGATAAAAAGAGAGGCGTTCTTGCGTTGTGTAAGAGACCTCTCATCCATGGGAGTAATCTGTCTCATTCCAATTCAGGAGCAGGTACAGGGGTTTTATTCCAATCTGTTTGTAGTCCCCAAAAAAGAGGTCACTTTTAGACCTATTTTAGACCTCAAGAGTCTAAACAAGTTTCTCAGAGTTCCATCTTTCAAGATGGAAACTATTCGTACCATTCTTCCATTGATGCAAGAGGGCCAATTTATGACAACGGTGGATCTAAAGGATGCATATCTTCATGTTCCTATCCACAGAGATCACCACAACTTCCTAAGGTTTGCCTTTCTGGACAAACATTTTCAGTTTGTAGCTCTCCCTTTCGGTCTGGCCACGGCGCCCAGAATTTTCACAAAGGTTCTGGGGTCTTTATTGGCGGTTCTAAGACCACGGGGCATTGCGGTGGCACCTTATCTGGACGACATGCTTATCCAGGCGTCATCTTTTCAACTAGCAAGGTCCCATACCGACATTGTGCTATCCTTCCTGAGAACTCACGGGTGGAAGGTAAATTTGGAAAAAAGCTAGTTAGTTCCTCAGACAAGGGTACCCTTTCTGGGAACTGTAATCGATTCGATTTTAATGAAGATTTTTCTGACGGATGTCAGAAAGTTAAAGATTCTGGATACATGTCAAGCCCTTCAGGCCAATCCTCGGCCGTCAGTGGCTCAGTGCATGGAGGTAATCGGATTGATGGTGGCGACAATGGACATAGTTCCGTTTGCACGTTTTCATCTCAGGCCTCTACAGCTAAGCATGCTCAGGCAGTGGAATGGAGATTATAGAGATTAGTTTTCTTAAATAAATCTAGAACAGGAGACGAGGGACTCTCTTCTATGGTGGTTGTCGATGGATCATCTATCTCAGGGGACATGCTTCCGCAGACCCTCATGGGTGATAGTGACAACGGATGCCAGCCTCTTAGGATGGGGAGCAGTCTGGAACTCCTTAAGGGCTCAGGGTGTATGGACTCAGGCGGAGTCTCTCCTTCCCATCAATATCCTAGAGTTGAGAGCAATATTCAATGCGCTTCTGGCTTGGCCTCAGTTGGCTTCCACCCAATTCGTCAGATTCCAGTCGGACAACATGACGGTAGCTTACCTCAATCATCAGGGAGGAACAAGTTGTTCCTTGGCGATGACAGAAGTAGCCAAGATAATACAGTGGGCGGAGTCTCACTCCTGCCAGCTGTCAGCGATCCACACCCCAGTGGTGGAAAACTGGGAAGCAGATTTTCTGAGCAGACAGACATTTCATCCGGGGGAGTGGGAACTCCATCTGGAGGTATTTTCCAACCTGATTCTCAGATGGGGCAGGCCGGATTTCGATCTCATGGCGTCTCGTCAGAATGCCAAGCTTCCGAGATACTGATCCAGTTCCAGGCATCCCCAGGCCGAGCTGATAGATGCCTTGGTCTTTCAGTCTAGCTTATGTATTCCCTCCGTTTGCTCTCCTTCCCCGGATGATTGCTCGAGTCAAACAGGAGAGGACATTGGTGATCCTCATCGCCCCTGCATGGCCTCAGGATTTGATATGCCTATCTGGTGGACATGTCATCTCAGCCACCGTGGAAGCTCCAATTGAGGAAAAACCTTCTCATTCAGGGTCCCTTCCATCATCCGAATCTAGTTTCTCTGCAGCTAACTGCTTGGAGATTGAACGCTTGATTTTATCTAGGCAAGGTTTTTCTGATTCGGTAATTGATACTTTAATTCATGCATGTAAGCCTGTTACAAGGAAAATTTACCATAAGATATGGCGCAAATATCTTTATTGGTGTGAATCCAAGGGCTACTCATGGAGTAGGGTCAGGATTCCTAGGATTTTATCTTTTCTCCAAGAAGGTTTGGAGAAGGGGTTATCGGCGAGTTCTTTGAAGGGCCAGATCTTGGCCTCATCTATTCTGTTACATAAGCGTTTGGCAGATGTTCTGGATGTATAATCATTTTGTCAGGCTCTAACTAGGATCAGACCTGTATTTAGACCAATTGCTCCTCCTTGGAGTTTGAATTTAGTTCTTAAGGTTTTACAAGGGGTTCCGTTTGAACCTATGCATTCCATAAAAGTTTTTATCTTGGAAAGTTTTAATTCTGGTTGCTATTTCTTCTGCTTGAAGAGTATCGGAGCTTTCGGCCTTACCATATAATTCTCCTTACCTTATTTTCCATGTGGATAAGGTGGTGTTACGTACTAAACCTGGGTTTCTGCCTAAAGTTGTTTTGGATAAGAACATTAATCAGGAAATTGTTGTTCCGTCCTTGTGTCCTAATCCTCCTTCTCAGAAGGAGCGTCTGCTACATAATTTAGATGTAGTCCGTGATTAAAGTTCTACTTGCAAGTGACTAAGGATTTTCGTCAATCTTCTTCCTTGTTTGTCGTTTTTTCAGGGAAACGTAGGGGTCAGAAAGCTACGGCTACCTCTCTTTTTGGCTGAAGAGTATAATCCGTTTTGCATATGAGACTGCTGGACAGCAGCCTCCTGAAAGAATTACAGCTCATTCCACTAGGGCTGTGGCTTCCTCATGGGCATTCAAACATGATGCTTCTGTTGAACAGATTTGCAAGGGCTGCAACTTGGTCTTCTCTTCACACTTTTTCTAAATTTTACAAATTTGATACTTTTGCCTCGGCTGAGGCTGTTTTTGGGAGGAAAGTTCTTCAAGCAGTGGTGCCTTCCGTTTAGGTTCCCTGTCTTGTCCCTCCCGTTTCATCCATGTACTATAGCTTTGGTATTGTATCCCACAAGTAAGGATGAAATCCGTGGACTCATCGGGTCTTTAAAAAGAAACAAATTTATTAGGTGAGCATAAATTTTGTTTTCTTTTTAGACACGATGAGTCCACGGCCCGCCCTGTTCTCTGAGACAGGTTATTAATTTTTGTAAACTTCAGTCACCTCTGCACCTTGGCTTTTCCTTTCTCTTCCTAACTTCAGTTGAATGACTGGAGTGGGAGGGAAGGGAGGAGCTATATATACAGCTCTGCTGTGGTGCTCTTTGCCTCCTCCTGCTGACCAGGAGGCGTAATCCCACATGTAAGGATGAAATCCGTGGACTCATCGTGTCTAAAAAGAAACAAATTTAGCAGGTAAGCATAAATTTTCTTTAATTTAGTTCATGGTTGCATTGTTTGAAACTAAATTTTGTTTTCAATTATCATTTCTTTCTTAAAATGATGATGGTCCACAGTCCTCCATAACATATGGTATATATTTCATGCCACTAGGAGGAGGTCAAGTACCCATATCAGAGCTTAAAACCCTCCCACCTCTATCTACACTCCTGGCCAAATGTTTTGAGAATGACACAAATATTAATTTTCACAAAGTCTGCAGCTTAAGTGTTTAGATTTTTTTTGTCAGATGTAATTATACTTCAGTATACCATAGTAACAAGCATTTCATAAGTGTCAAAGGCTTTTATTGGCTATTACATTAAGTTTATGCTAGGAGTCAATATTTGCAGTGTTGACCCATTGTTTTCAAGACCTCTGCAATTCTCCCTGGCATGCTGTCAATCAACTTCTGGGCCACATCCTGACTGATGGCAGCCCATTCAAGCATAATCAATGCGTGAAGTTTGTCAGAATATGTGGGGCCTCTTGAAGATTGACCACACATTCTCAATGGGATTAAAGGTCTGGGGAGTTTCCTGGCCATGGATCCAAAATTTCGATGTTTTGTTCCCCAAGCCACTTAGTTATCACGTTTGCCTTATGGCAAGGTGCTACATCATGCTGGAAAAGGCATTGTTCGTCACCAAACTGTTCTTGGATGGTTGGAAGAAGTTGCTCTTCGAGGATGTTTTTGTACCAATCTTTATTCATGGCTGTGTTCTTAGGCAAAAAGGAAATTTATGCTTAACTGATAAATTTATTTCTTTTTCAATATGATGAGTCCACGGATTTCATCCTTACTTGTGGGATATCGCCTCCTGGTCAGCAGGAGGAGGCAAAGAGCACCACAGCAGAGCTGTATAAATAGCTCCTCCCTTCCCTACCAACCCAGTCATTCGACCAAATTTTAGGAAGAGAAAGGAAAAGCCAAGGTGCAGAGGTGTCTGAAGTTTATCAAAAATTTAATAACCTGTCTCAATAAAACAAGGTGGGCCGTGAACTCATCGTATCGAAAAAGAAATAAATTCCACGGAGTCCACGGATTTCATCCTTACTTGTGGGATACAATACCAAAGCTATAGTACACGGATGAAAGGGTAGGGACAAGACAGGGAACCTAAACGGAAGGCACCACTGCTTGAAGAACTTTCCTACCAAAAACAGCCTCAGATAAGGCAAAGGTATCGAATTTGTAAAAATTGGAAAAAGTGTGAAGAGAAGACCAAGTTGCAGCTTTGCAAATCTGTTCAACAGAAGCATAATTTTTGAATGCCCATGAAGAAGCCACAGCCCTAGTGGAATGAGCCGTAATTCGTTCAGGAGGCTGCAGTCCAGCAGTCTCATAGGCAGAGCAGATGATACTCTTCAGCCAAAAAGAAAGAGGTAGCCGTAGCTTTCTGACCCCTACGTTTCCCAGAAAAAACAAATAATGAAGACGATTGGCTAAAATCCTTAGTCGCCTGTAAGTAGAACTTCAAAACACGGACGACGTTCAAGTTGTGTAACAGACGCTCCTTCTTAGAAGGATTAGGACACAAGGAAGGAACAACAATTTCCTGATTAATATTTTTATTTGAAACAACCTTGGGAAGAAAACCAGGTTTAGTTCGTACCACCACCTTATCCGAATGGAAAATAAGATAAGGAGAAGCACATTGTAATGTCGAAAGCTCAGATACTCTTCGAGCAGAAGAAATAGCAACCAAAAATAAAACTATCCAAGATAATAACTTAATATCTATGGAATGCATAGGTTAAAACGGAACCCCTTGAAGAACTCTAAAAACTAAATTCAAACTCCAAGGAGGAGCAATTGGTCTAAATACAGGCCTGATTCTAGTCAGAGCCTGACAAAAAGATTGTACATCTGGAACATCTGCCAGACGCTTGTGTAACAAAATAGATAAAGCAGAAATCTGTCTTTTTTTTTTTTTTTTTTTTTAAACATAATTTTTATTAATTTTCACAATTTGTACAGAAATAATGCAAGACAAGTTTCAAACACATGAACCATTGCACATAATTTGTGTTAATTTGACAGTTACACACTTGAAGTTAGGAATTTGCCATTGCATTGATAAATAAAAAAAATGATTCCCTGTCCTTGTACGAAGGAAAAAGGAAAAGGGGAAGAGGAAAAAAAAACAGACAAAAAAAAAAACACCCAAATAATTGTTTTCTCTCTCTACCCTCCTCACCAGTTACCCAACATCACTAAGTCGGTATTTCTGAAAGGAAATATTAAATACTCCACTTCAGAGGGTGAGAATTTTAATAAACTTTGCCCATTTGTCAAATAGGTTTCTTACTTCCCTTTCTGGATGTAGTGCTGTAGCTTTCTGCTCGATTAAATATTGTTTCCTGAGATAGTTTTTAACTTCAGTGATTGAAGGTATTATCGTGTTTTTCCAGTTTTTAAAAATTTAATTTCTGGCCGCTAGAATGACTAAGTTCACAATTTTGAAGTCCGAAAAATTGTTGATCTTATCAACCAAAAAAATGATGTGGAGCATTGTTATTTTAAAAGGAGTAACTTTCAAGATTTTATTTATCCAATATTCTATTTTATACCAGAATTGTGAGATTCTTGGGCAATCCCAAACCATGTGACCCAGATCCGCAGCTTGGAGGCTGCATTTAGGGCACTTGTTAAAGTTCAGGTTATACCATCTATAAACCCTCTCCGGTGTGTAATATATTTGATAAATAAGCTTAAGGTATGACTCTCTCAGAGTTGTTTCCATTGCTAATTGGATTGACCTGGAAATTTGTGATCCATTGTTTATATTAACCTGGTTTCCCCATTTCTGTGCTAATCTCGTTAAATTTTCATCTCCTTTGTGAGAGACGAGGAGATTATACCATGGAGTTATTGAGAACAGTCCAGCCCTGTTCAATGATACCCAGTTATCCAGCTTATCCCACTTCCATTTCCATCTATGTTTGTTAATTAATTGCCAGGAATAATGTCTGGTTTGTAGATACATAAAGAATTCTTGGTTTTTAAGCTCAAATTCTACTTTTAGTTCTTCAAAAGACTTAATGCTTCCTGACTCATGTTTAAAGAACTGCAAAATTTTTGTTAATCCTTGGTTATGCCAACGTTGTAATATCTGATCTTGTGTTCCCTCCTGGAATTCTGGGTTGCCTAGGAAAGTTTGATATGTTGGTATTTGAGTGTTTACCTGCAAGTGAGCACCGATTTTTCCCCAGGCTACTAGTATCGTGTATATAGTCTTTAAACCTTTTATCCGTTTAGGTACTTGATGGAGAGAAATATGTAAGAGTGAGACTGGGGATAACGGCTTTATCAGGCTCTGATCTAGTTCCTGATCAGTGAAATGGTTTGATCCAGCTATCCAGTCTGTTGCTATACGGCCCAGAAAAGCTAAATTATATAAGTGTAGGTCGGGAAGGGCCATTCCACCTTTTTGTTTGGGGAGCGATAATCTCTTCAAGGAAATTCTGGGTTTCTTAGCTTGCCAGATAAAGTGGCGGAGGGCTGTGTTAAACCTCTTAATATCATATATTTTTAAGATTAGAGGTAGATTTTGAAATAGATAACAGAATTTATGCTTACCTGATAAATTACTTTGTCCAACGGTGTGTCCGGTCCACGGCGTCATCCTTACTTGTGGGATATTCTCTTCCCCAACAGGAAATGGCAAAGAGCCCAGCAAAGCTGGTCATATGATCCCTCCTAGGCTCCGCCTACCCCAGTCATTCGACCGACGTACAGGAGGAAATATGCATAGGAGAAACCATATGATACCGTGGTGACTGTAGTTAGAGAAAATAATTCATCAGACCTGATTAAAAAAACCAGGGCGGGCCTTGGACCGGACACACCGTTGGAGAAAGTAATTTATCAGGTAAGCATAAATTCTGTTTTCTCCAACATAGGTGTGTCCGGTCCACGGCGTCATCCTTACTTGTGGGAACCAATACCAAAGCTTTAGGACACGGATGAAGGGAGGGAGCAAATCAGGTCACCTAAATGGAAGGCACCACGGCTTGCAAAACCTTTCTCCCAAAAATAGCCTCTGAAGAAGCAAAAGTATCAAATTTGTAAAATTTGGCAAAAGTGTGCAGTGAAGACCAAGTCGCTGCCTTACATATCTGGTCAACAGAAGCCTCGTTCTTGAAGGCCCATGTGGAAGCCACAGCCCTAGTGGAGTGAGCTGTGATTCTTTCAGGAGGCTGCCGTCCGGCAGTCTCATAAGCCAAACGGATAATGCTTTTAAGCCAAAAAGAAAGAGAGGTAGAAGTTGCTTTTTGACCTCTCCTTTTACCAGAATAAACAACAAACAAAGAAGAAGTTTGTCTGAAATCTTTAGTGGCCTCTAAATAGAATTTTAGAGCACGGACTACGTCCAAATTGTGTAACAAACGTTCCTTCTTTGAAACTGGATTCGGGCACAAAGAAGGTACAACTATCTCCTGGTTAATATTCTTGTTGGAAACAACTTTCGGAAGAAAACCAGGCTTAGTACGCAAAACCACCTTATCTGCATGGAACACCAGATAGGGCGGAGAACACTGTAGAGCAGATAACTCAGAAACTCTTCTAGCAGAAGAAATTGCAACCAAAAACAAAACTTTCCAAGATAATAACTTAATATCTACGGAATGTAAGGGTTCAAACGGAACCCCTTGAAGAACTGAAAGAACTAGATTAAGACTCCAGGGAGGAGTCAAAGGTCTGTAAACAGGCTTGATTCTAACCAGAGCCTGAACAAACGCTTGAACGTCTGGCACAGCTGCCAGCCTTTTGTGAAGTAAAACAGATAACGCAGAGATCTGTCCCTTCAGAGAACTTGCAGATAATCCCTTCTCCAAACCCTCTTGTAGAAAGGATAAAATCCTAGGAATTTTTATCTTGTTCCATGGGAATCCTTTAGATTCACACCAACAGATATATTTTTTCCATATCTTATGGTAAATTTTTCTAGTTACAGGCTTTCTAGCCTAAATCAGAGTATCTATTACAGAATCTGAAAACCCACGCTTTGATAAAATCAAGCGTTCAATCTCCAAGCAGTCAGTTGGAGAGAAACCAGATTCTGATGTTCGAATGGACCTTGAACAAGAAGGTCCTGTCTCAAAGGTAGCTTCCATGGTGGAGCCGATGACATATTCACCAGGTCTGCATACCAAGTCCTGCGTGGCCACGCAGGAGCTATCAAGATCACCGAAGCCCTCTCCTGGTTGATCCTGGCTACCAGCCTGGGAATGAGAGGAAACGGTGGGAAAACATAAGCTAGGTTGAAGGTCCAAGGTGCTACTAGTGCATCTACTAGAGTCGCCTTGGGATCCCTGGATCTGGACCCGTAACAAGGAACCTTGAAGTTCTGACGAGACGCCATCAGATCCATGTCTGGAATGCCCCATAATTGAGTTATTTGGGCAAAGATTTCCGGGTGGAGTTCCCACTCCCCCGGATGGAATGTCTGACGACTCAGAAAATCCGCTTCCCAATTTTCCACCCCTGGGATGTGGATTGCAGACAAGTGGCAGGAGTGATCCTCCGCCCATTGAATTATCTTGGTCACTTCCTCCATCGCCAGGGAACTCCTTGTTCCCCCCTGATGGTTGATATATGCAACTGTCGTCATGTTGTCTGATTGAAACCTTATGAATTTGGCCTTTGCTAGATGAGGCCAAGTTTTGAGAGCATTGAATATCGCTCTCAGTTCCAGAATGTTTATCGGGAGAAGAGATTCTTCCCGAGACCATAGACCCTGAGCTTTCAGGGGTTCCCAGACCGCGCCCCAGCCCACCAGACTGGCGTTGGTCGTGACAATGACCCACTCTGGTCTGCGGAAGCTCATTCCCTGTGACAGGTTGTCCAGGATTAGCCACCAACGGAGTGAATCTCTGGTCCTTTGATCTACTTGAATCGTCGGAGACAAGTCCGTATAATCCCCATTCCACTGTCTGAGCATGCACAGTTGTAATGGTCTTAGATGAATTCGTGCAAAAGGAACTATGTCCATTGCTGCAACCATCAATCCTATTACTTCCATGCACTGCGCTATGGAAGGACGAAGAACAGAATGAAGAACTTGACAAGAGCTTAGAAGTTTTGATTTTCTGACCTCTGTCAGAAAAATTCTCATTTCTAAGGAGTCTATTATTGTTCCCAAGAAGGGAACTCTTGTTGACGGGGAAAGAGAGCTTTTTTCTATGTTTACTTTCCATCCGTGAGATCTGAGAAAGGCTAGGACGATGTCCGTATGAGCCTTTGCTTTTGACAGAGACGACGCTTGAATCAGGATGTCGTCCAAGTACGGTACTACTGCAATGCCCCTTGGTCTTAGAACCGCTAGAAGGGACCCTAGTACCTTTGTGAAAATTCTCGGAGCAGTGGCTAATCGGAAAGGAAGTGCCACAAACTGGTAATGCTTGTCCAGAAAAGCGAACCTTAGGAACTGATGATGTTCCTTGTGGATAGGAATATGGAGGTACGCATCCTTTAAATCCACCGTGGTCATAAATTGACCTTCCTGGATGGTAGGAAGGATCGTTCGAATGGTTTCCATTTTGAATGATGGAACCCTGAGAAATTTGTTTAGGATCTTGAGATCTAGAATTGGTCTGAACGTTCCCTCTTTTTTGGGAACTATGAACAGGTTGGAGTAAAATCCCATCCCTTGTTCTCTTATTGGAACTGGATGAATTACTCCCATCCTTAACAGGTCTTCTACACAATGTAAGAATGCCTGTCTTTTTATTTGGTTTGAAGATAATTGAGACCTGTGGAACCTTCCCCTTGGGGGTAGTTCCTTGAATTCCAGGAGATAACCTTGAGAAACTATTTCTAGTGCCCAAGGATCCTGAACATCTCTTGCCCAGGCCTGAGCAAAGAGAGAAAGTCTGCCCCCCACCAGATCCGGTCCCGGATCGGGGGCCATCCCTTCATGCTGTTTTGGTAGCAGTGGCAGGCTTCTTGGCCTGCTTACCCTTGTTCCAGCCTTGCATCGGTCTCCAGGCTGGTTTGGGTTGAGAAGTATTACCCTCTTGCTTAGAGGATGTAGAAGTAGAGGCTGGTCCGTTTCTGCGAAAGGGACGAAAATTAGGCTTATTTCTAGCCTTAAAAAGACCTATCCTGAGGAAGGGCGTGGCCCTTTCCTCCGGTGATGTCTGAAATAATCTCTTTCAAATCAGGACCAAACAGTGTTTCCATTCCTTGTTTACTATGTCCGCCACCCGCTTGGGTATAGGAAAAACATCGGGGGGCACCGGAACCTCTAGGAACTTGTCCATCTTACATAATTTCTCTGGAATTACCAAATTGTCACAATCATCCAGAGTAGATAATACCTCCTTAAGCAGTGCGCGGAGATGTTCTAATTTAAATGTTACAACATCAGGTTCAGCTTGTTGAGAAATTTTCCCTGAATCTGAAATTTCTCCCTCAGACAAAACCTCCCTCCTGGCCCCTTCAGATTGGTGTGAGGGTATGTCAGAAGCGTTATCATCAGCGTCCTCTTGCTCTTCAGTGTTTAAAACAGAGCAATCGCGCTTTCTTTGATAAGTAGGCATTTTAGATAAAATATTTGCAATAGAATTATCCATAACAGCCGTTAATTGTTGCATAGTAATAAGTATTGGCGCACTAGATGTACTAGGGGACTCTTGTGTGGGCAAAACTGGTGTAGACACAGAAGGGGGTGATGCAGTACCATGCTTACTCCCCTCATCTGAAGAATCATCTTGGGCACTATTATTATCTGTGGCATCATTGTCCCTACTTTGTTTGGACACCATGTCACAATTATCACATATATTTAAATGGGGAGACACATTGGCTTTCATACATATAGAACATCGTTTATCTGATGGTTCAGACATGTTAAACAGGCTTAAACTTGTCAACAAAGCACAAAAAACGTTTTAAAATAAAACCGTTACTGTCACTTTAAATTTTAAACAGAACACACTTTATTACTGAATATGCGAAAAAGTATGAAGCAATTGTTCAAAATTCACCAAAATTTCACCACAGTGTCTTAAAGCCTTAAAAGTATTGCACACCAAATTTGAAAGCTTTAACCCTTAAAATAACGGAACCGGAGCCGTTTTTACATTTAACCCCTATACAGTCCCAGGAATCTGCTTTGCTGAGACCCAACCAAACCCAGAGGGGAATACGATACCAAATGACGCCTTCTATAAGCTTTTTCAGTGGATCTTAGCTCCTCACACATGCATCTGCATGCCTTGCCTTCCAAAAACAACTGCGCATTAGTGGCGCGAAAATGAGGCTCTGCCTATGACTAGAGAAGGCCCCCATCTGAAAAAGGTGTCCATACAGTGCCTGCCGTTTTTTAACAACAATCCCCAAGATTATAATAACTATAAAGCGCTATAATCTGTCAAATATGCTTAGCAAGTAATCGTTTTAGCCCAGAAAAATGTCTACCAGTTTTTTAAGCCCTTATAAAGCCTTTATTCTTATACTTAATCTAAGAAAATGGCTTACTGGTCCCCATAGGGAAAATGACAGCCTTCCAGCATTATCAAGTCGTGTTAGAAATGTGGCCATCATACCTCAGGCAGAAAAGTCTGCCAACTGCTTCCCCCAACTGAAGTTACTTCATCTCAACAGTCCTGTGTGGAAACAGCAATCGATTTTAGTAACGTTTGCTAAAATCATCTTCCTCTCACAAACAGAAATCTTCTTCTCTTTTCTGTTTCAGAGTAAATAGTACATACCAGCACTATTTTAAAATAACAAACACTTGATTGAAGAATAAAAACTACATTTAAACACCAAAAAACTCTTAGCCATCTCCGTGGAGATGTTGCCTGTGCAACGGCAAAGAGAATGACTGGGGTAGGCGGAGCCTAGGAGGGATCATATGACCAGCTTTGCTGGGCTCTTTGCCATTTCCTGTTGGGGAAGAGAATATCCCACAAGTAAGGATGACGCCGTGGACCGGACACACCTATGTTGGAGAAATCCTATTTTAGGCAGTAAGACCATTTTGAACAATGCTATTCGTCCTGCTATTGAGAGGGGGAGATTTTGCCAGTTCCTCATTTTTTGTATTATTTGCTGTATAATGAAGGTAAAATTTAGTGTGTACCATTCCAGAGGGTTTGCTGATATGGTGACTCCAAGATATCTAAATGATTTGGAAACTGTTTTAAATGGATTATCAGGGAGAGAGTTATTTTTTACCCTTAGCCACATCAATTCTGATTTGGTGCTGTTCATTTTATAACCAGAAAATAGGTCAAAGGTCTCGATTATATTTAGCAGCTTGGGAATATTTTTATTAGTATTTGCTATATACACCAGCAAATCATCTGCATATAAGGCTACTATAGCCTCTTTCTTACCAATTAAAATCCCCTTGATTTTTTGCCTAATTTTTATAGCTAGGGGCTCTATTGCTAGGTCAAAGAGCAAAGGCGATAATGGGCATCCTTGTCTTGTGCCTTTTCCCAACTTGATTTTACCTGAGACTTGACCATGTATGATCAGACTCGTGGATGCTTGTGTGCAGATGTTTTTGACTAGATTAAGAAAATTATTTGACAGGCCAAACTTAGTTAGTGTATCAAATAAGTGATGATGGTCAACACTGTCGAAAGCTTTTTCGGCAGCAATTGCAATTACTGCTGCGTCTGGATATGAGGTTTGAAAATTATCCTCAGAAGTTTTAAAGTGCTTGATAATCAGGAGGAGTTGTCTAATCTTAGCCGCTGAGCTGCGGTTATTCAAGAACCCGGCTTGATCATTATGAATGATCTCGGGTAGACCTTTTTGCAGCCTCATGGCTAAGATAGATGTGAATATTTTATAATCAGAGTTAAGCAATGCGATAGGTCTGTATGATTCTCTTTTTTGCGGGTTCTTTCCAGGTTTCAAGATAGTGTGTGATTCTAGAAAATTAGGTGGAATCTGGGCATTTTCTTGAAAGAAAAAATTGAACAGGGTTGTGAGATAAGGGGCTATCATCTCACTCAGGCTTTTGTAAAACTCGTTAGGAATTGCGTCTGGGCCTGGTGTTTTCTCTAACATTAGCTCAAATATTGACTGCAATACTTCTGATTCTGAGATTGGTGCATTTACGTTAGTTATGAAGTCCGCCTTACCTTTTTTAATAGGAAGGTCATCCCAGAAACCTTCTTGCGCTACTTTATCTGAAGCCGATGGGGCATAGATATCTTTATAATATTGAAGAAATGAATCTAAAATTTCCTCCGTTGAGGTTAACCGATTATTTTCAACCTGCAAGCACTCAATCAAATTTGATTGTCTAGAGTTTTTTACTAGTCTTGAGAGCATTTTGCCAGCTTTATTCCTGTATTTATACAGCTTAGATTGGTATTTTAATTCAGAATGTACTGTTTGCGTAGTGAGATAAGTGTCGCGTTCTTTTTTTACTCTGATATATTCATTCCAATTACCTTTACTGGAGACACTCAGGTAGCTATTTTATGCATTGGTCACTGAAGCTAATAGTTGGCTTTCCTTTTGTTTAGATTCTCGGTGTGATTTGGCTATATATGCTATGATTTCTCCCCTTAAGACCGCTTTCGCTGCCTCCCATAAGATCGCGGGGTTAGATACCGAGCCTTCATTTAGTCTAAAAAATTCCTCTAATCTAGTTTTTAACCAGTCTCTGAATTTTATATTGTCACTTAAATGTTTTGGATAAAAAAAAGCGAGAACCACCAAAGTGCTTCCTCTGGGTTGGAATATCCAAAACTATTGGGACGTGATCCGAGATACAAATTTCTGCAATGGTAGCTTTTGGTCCTACTTGGACGCATTGGTCATTTAATAACATCAGGTCTATTCTAGAGAGACTCTTGGTGTCTCTCGAGTGGCAAGTTTATGCCTTAATATGAGTATTCCGTGTCCTCCATATGTCTCTTACTGCTAACGTGTGCTGTAAATTTTTAAATATCTTCATTTCAAGGTTGTCTTTTTTTGTTTTTCTGAGTTCTCCTATATATCTGTATCTATCCAAAGAAAAACATGGAGTCATGTTGAAGTCCCCTGCTATGATTAATTGACCCTCACTGACCTGAAGAAGTTGTGCTTGGAGAGTATCCCAAAAGTGATAATCTATAATGTTTGGAGCATAGAGATTACAGATGATATATATTAAGCCCTGGGTTTTTATTTTTAAAATCAAGTATCTACTGCTTGGGTCGATAATGATGAGCAATTTTTCGTAAACTAACCTCTTCCCCAGGAGAATCGCGACTCCTTTTTTCCTATAAGGCGATGGCGCAACAACAGCCTCGGCTACCCAGGAATATTTTAATGTTGTAGATTCCTCTGTGTTTAAATGCGTCTCCTGTAGGAGTGCTATGGTGGTATTTAATTTCTGTAGATAAGATAGGATGGTTTTTCGTTTGATCGGAGAGGTTATGCCCCCTATGTTCCATGATATGATTCTTATCATGCACTTCCTATACCGACGTGGGCAAGAGTTTTTAACATTTGAAAAAGGGTGGAATTAATCCTATTTATATAATAAGAAATGAGAACTGGGGAGGAGGGAGAGACAGAGAAGAGAGAAAAGATAAAGAAAAAAAAAAAAAAGAAAAAAAGAAAAAAAGGGGGAAGGAAACCTTATTTGTGAGACGTTATACAGAAAGTAACAAAACATTTTTAATTATAATAGTCAATTCATCAGCCCTACCATTAATATTTAAAACCAAAATCTTCTAATTTTTTTACTGCTTCCTCCACAGAGTCAAAAAGGTAAATTCGTTCCTTGTAATTTAACTTAAGTCTAGCGGGGTAAACAACAGTTGCTTGCCAGCCTTCTTTGATCAGTTTCCCACACAACGGAGTAAGTTCTCTCCTCTTCCTGGAGGTCTCTATTGAGAAGTCCTGGAAGAGGAGGATCTTATTGCCTTCATACATGATTGGTTGATTTTTTCTATAGTGCTGTAGATACAGCACTTTATCTTGAAAATTTAAGAACCTTGATATAATTGGTCTAGGCCTATTAGTGTTGGATGAATTATCTGAAGTTCTCCCTAGACGATGACTCTTTCAATTAAGAAAACAATTTATGTAAGAACTTACCTGATAAATTCATTTCTTTCATATTAGCAAGAGTCCAAGAGCTAGTGATGTATGGGATAAACATTCCTACCAGGAGGGGAAAAGTTTCCCAAACCTCAAAATGCCTATAAATACACCCCTCACCACACCCACAAATCAGTTTAACGTATAGCCAAGAAGTGGGGTGATGAGAAAAAAGTGCGAAAGAATAAAAAATAAGGAATTGGAATAATTGTGCTTTATACAAAAAAAATCATAACCACCACAAAAAAGGGTGGGCCTCATGGACTCTTGCTAATATGAAAGAAATGAATTTATCAGGTAAGTTCTTACATAAATTATGTTTTCTTTCATGTAATTAGCAAGAGTCCATGAACTAGTGACGTATGGGATAATGACTACCCAAGATGTGGATCTTCCACGCAAGAGTCACTAGAAAGGGAGGGATAAAATAAAGACAGCCAATTCCGCTGAAAAAAATCCACACCCAAAACAAAGTTTAAATCTTATAATGAAAAAAACTGAAATTCTAAGCAGAAGAATCAAACTGAAACAGCTGCCTGAAGTACTTTTCTACCAAAAACTGCTTCAGAAGAAGAAAACACATCAAAATGGTAGAATTTAGTAAAAGTATGCAAAGAAGACCAAGTGGCTGCTTTGCAAATCTGATCAACCGAAGCTTCATTCCTAAACGCCCAGGAAGTAGAAACTGACCTAGTAGAATGAGCTGTAATCCTTTGAGGCGGAGTCTTACCCGACCCGACATAAGCATGATGAATCAAAGATTTTAACCAAGATGCCAAAGAAATGGCAGAAGCCTTCTGACCTTTCCTAGAACCGGAAAAGATAACAAATAGACTAGAAGTCTTTCGGAAATCCTTAGTAGCTTCAACATAATATTTCAAAGCTCTAACTACATCCAAAGAATGCAACAACTTTTCCTTAGAATTCTTAGGATTAGGACACAATGAAGGAACCACAATTTCTCTACTAATGTTAGAATTCACAACCTTAGGTAAAAATTTAAAAAAAGTTCGCAACACTGCCTTATCCTGATGAAAAATCAGAAAAGGAGACTCACAAGAAAGAGCAGATAATTCAGAAACTCTTCTAGCAGAAGAGATGGCCAAAAGAAACAAAACTTTCCAAGAAAGTAATTTAATGTCCAGCGAATGCATAGGTTCAAACGGAGGAGCTTGAAGAGCCCCCAGAACCAAATTCAAACTCCAAGGAGGAGAAATTGACTTAATGACAGGTTTTATACGAACCAAAGCTTGTACAAAACAATGAATATCAGGAAGACTAGCAATCTTTCTGTGAAAAAGAACAGAAAGAGCAGAGATTTGTCCTTTCAAGGAACTTGCAGACAAACCTTTATCCAAACCATCCTGAAGAAACTGTAAAATTCTAGGAATTCTAAAAGAATGCCAAGAAAAAAAGATGAGAAAAACACCAAGAAATTTAAATCTTCCAGACTCGATAATATCTTCCTAGATACAGATTTACTAGCCTGTAACATAGTATTAATCACAGAGTCAGAGAAACCTCTATGACTGAGAATCAAGCGTTCAATCTCCATACCTTCAAATTTAAGGATTTGAGATCCTGATGGAAAAAAGGACCTTGCGATAGAAGGTCTGGTCTTAACGGAAGAGTCCACAGTTGGCAAGTGGCCATCCGGACAAGATCCGCATACCAAAACCTGTGAGGCCATGCTGGAGCCACCAGCAGAACAAACGAGCACTCCTTTAGAATCTTGGAAATCACTCTTGGAAGAAGAACTAGAGGCGGAAAGATATAGGCAGGATGATACTTCCAAGGAAGTGACAATGCATCCACTGCCTCCGCTTGAGGATCCCTGGATCTGGACAGATACCTGGGAAGCTTCTTGTTTAGATGAGAAGCCATCAGATCTATTTCTGGAAGTCCCCACATTTGAACAATCTGAAGAAATACCTCTGGGTGAAGAGACCATTCGCCCGGATGTAATGTTTGGCGACTGAGATAATCCGCTTCCCAATTGTCTATACCTGGGATATGAACCGCAGAAATTAGACAGGAGCTGGATTCCGCCCAAACCAGTATTCGAGATACTTCTTTCATAGCCAGAGGACTGTGAGTCCCTCCTTGATGATCGACATATGCCACAGTTGTGACATTGTCCGTCTGAAAACAAATGAACGACTCTCTCTTTAGAAGAGGCCATGACTGAAGAGCTCTGAAAATTGCACGGAGTTCCAAAATGTTGATTGGTAATCTCACCTCCTGAGATTCCCAAACCCCTTGTGCTGTCAGAGACCCCCAAACAGCTCCCCAACCTGTCAGACTTGCATCTGTTGAAATCACAGTCCAGGTCGGAAGAACAAAAGAAGCCCCCTGAACTAAACGATGGTGGTCTGTCCACCACGTCAGAGAGTGTCGTACAATCGGTTTTAAAGATATTAATTGAGATATCTTTGTATAATCCCTGCACAACTGATTCAGCATACAGAGCTGAAGAGGTCACATGTGAGAACGAGCAAAGGGGATCGCGTCCGATGCAGCAGTCATAAGACCTAGAATTTCCATGCATAAGGCTACCGAAGGGAATGATCGAGACTGAAGGTTTCGACAAGCAGAAACCAATTTTAGACGTCTCTTGTCTGTCAGAGACAGAGTCATGGACACTGAATCTATCTGGAAACCTAAAAAGGTTACCCTTGTCTGAGGAATCAATTAACTTTTTGGTAAATTGATCCTCCAACCATGTTCTCGAAGAAACAATACAAGTCGATTTGTATGAGATTCTGCTAAACGTGAAGACTGAGCAAGTACCAAGATATCGTCCAAATAAGGAAATACCACAATACCATGTTCTCTGATTACAGAGAGAAGGGCACAGAGAACCTTTGTAAAAATCCTTGGAGCTGTTGCTAGGCCAAACGGCAGAGCCACAAACTGGTAATGCTTGTCTAGGAAAGAGAATCTCAGAAACTGATAGTGATCTGGATGAATCGGAATATGCAGATATGCATCCTGTAAATCTATTGTGGACATATAATGCCCTTACTGAACAAAAGGCAGAATAGTCCTTATAGTTACCATTTTGAATGTTGGTATTATTACATAATGATTCAATATTTTTAAATCCAGAACTGGTCTGAAGGAATTCTCCTTCTTTGGTACAATGAAAAGATTTGAGTAAAACCCCAGCCCCTGTTCCAGAACTGGAACTGGCATAATTACTCCAGCCAACTCTAGATCTGAAACACATTTCAGAAATGCTTGAGCCTTCACTGGATTTACTGGGACACGGGAAAGAAAAAATCTTCTTGCAGGAGGTCTTATCTTGAAGCCTATTCTGTACCCTTGTGAAACAATGTTCTGAATCCAAAGATTGTGAATCGAATTGATCCAAATTTCTTTGAAAAATCGTAATCTGCCCCCTACCAGCTGAGCTGGAATGAGGGCCGCACTTTCATGTTGACTTGGGAGCTGGCTTTGGCTTTCTAAAAGGCTTGGATTTATTCCAGACTGGAGATGGTTTCCAAACTGATACTGCTCCTGTAGGGGAAGGATCAGGCTTTTGTTCCTTATTGTGACGAAAGGAACGAAAACTATTAGTAGACCTAAATTTACCTTTAGATTTTTTATCCTGTGGTAAAAAAGTTCCTTTCCCCCCAGTAACAGTTGAAATAATAGAATCCAACTGTGAACCAAATAAATTATTACCCTGGAAAGAAAGGGAAAGCAAAGTTGACTTAGAAGACATATCAGCATTCCAAGTTTTAAGCCATAAAGCTCTTCTAGCTAAAATAGCTAGAGACATATACCTGACATCAACCCTAATGATATCAAAGATGGCATCACAAATACAATTATTAGCATGTTGAAGAAGATTAACAATGCTATGAGAATTATGATCTGTTACTTGTTGCGCTAAAGCTTCCAACCAAAAAGTTGAAGCTGCAGCAACATCCGCTAAAGATATAGCACGTCTAAGAAGATTACCTGAACATAAGTAAGCTTTTCTTAGAAAGGATTCAATTTTCCTATCTAAAGGATCCTTAAAGGAAGTACTATCTGCCGTAGGAATAGTAGTACGTTTAGCAAGAGTAGAGATAGCCCCATCAACCTTAGGGATTTTGTCCCAAAACTCTAACCTGTCAGATGGCACAGGATATAATTGCTTAAAACGTTTAGAAGGAGTGAATGAATTACCCAAATTATTCCATTCCCTGGAGATTACTTTAGTATCAAGAGGACCAGATTCCTCTATCTCTAATGCAATTAAGACTTCTTTAAGTAAAGAACGAATAAATTCCATTTTGAATAAATATGAAGATTTATCAGCATCAACCTCTGAAACTGAATCCTCTGAACCAGAGGAAACATTATCAGAATCAGAATGATGATGTTCATTTAAAAATTCATCTGAAAAATGAGAAGTTTTAAAAGACCTTTTACGCTTACTAGAAGGAGGAATAACAGACATAGCCTTCTTAATGGATTTAGAAACAAAATCTCTTATGTTAACAGGAACACTCTGAGTATTAGATGTTGATGGAACAGCAACAGGTAATGTAACATTACTAAAGGAAATATCTGCATTAACAAGTTTGTCATGACATTCATTACAAACAACAGCTGGAGGAACAGATACCACAAGTTTACAGCAAATACACTTAACTTTGGTAGATCCAACATCAGGCAGCGATTTTCCAGAAGTATCTTCTGATTCAGGGTCAATCTGAGACATCTTGCAATATGTAATAGAAAAAACAACATATAAAGCAAAATTGATCAAATTCCTTAAATGACAGTTTCAGGAATGGGAAAAAAATGCCAGTGAACAAGCTTCTAGCAACCAGAAGCAAATAAACAATGAGACTTAAATAATGTGGAGACAATAATGACGCCCATATTTTTTAGCGCCAAAAAAAGACGCCCACATTATTTGTGGCCTAAATGCTTTTAGCGCCAAAAATGACGCCACATCCGGTAACGCCGACACCTTTGACGCAAAAAACGTCAAAAATGACGCAACTTCCGGTGACAAGAACGACGACGCAAATAACAAAGATTTTTTTGCGCCAAAAAAGTCCGCGCCAAGAATGACGTAATAAAATGAAGCATTTTCAGCCCCCGCGAGCCTAACAGCCCACAGGGAAAAAAGTCAAATTTTGAGGCAAGAAAAAAATTGATTATTCAAATGCATTATCCCAAATAATGAAACTGACTGTCTGAAATAAGGAATATTGAACATCCTGAATCAAGGCAAATAAATGTTTAAACACAAATATTTAGAACTTTATATAAAAGTGCCCAACCATAGCTTAGAGTGTCACAAAAATAAGACTTACTTACCCCAGGACACTCATCTACATGTAGTAGAAAGCCAAACCAGTACTGAAACGAGAATCAGTAGAGGTAATGGTATATATGAGTATATAGTCGATCTGAAAAGGAAGGTAAGAGATGAATCTCTAAGACCGATAACAGAGAACCTATGAAATAGACCCCGTAGAAGGAGATCATTGAATTCAAATAGGCAATACTCTCTTCACATCCCTCTGACATTCACTGCACGCTGAGAGGAAAACCGGACTCCAACCTGCTGAGGAGCGCATATCAACGTAGAATCTAGCACAAACTTACTTCACCACCTCCACAGGACGCAAAGTTTGTAAAACTGATTTGTGGGTGTGGTGAGGGGTGTATTTATAGGCATTTTGAGGTTTGGGAAACTTTGCCCCTCCTGGTAGGAATGTATATCCCATACGTCACTAGCTCATGGACTCTTGCTAATTACATGAAAGAAAGATGATTGATTTAGGGGGATTTTTAGCAATGAGGGTAGTGTTTCAGTCATAAATTTCAAGAGATCTTCTTGTTTAAAGGGCTCAGGGACACCAATAATCCTAAGATTATTTCTCCTAGATCTATTCTCTAGATCGTCTATTTTTGCTTGGAGTTTCTTGATCTTATCTTGATTACTTTCTATCATAGGTATGTAACTGTTTGATGTGTCTTCAATATCAGAGACACGCTGCTCAACTTCCTGTAATCTTGTAGAAAATTGTCTAATTTCTACTGTAAGAGATGCTAGATCTTGTTTGATTTCACTCCTTAATGACTCAAATTTTGGTGAGAGAGCTTCTAATTGCTGGCTACCAGATCTTGGCTATCTTGCGACACTATTTTTTTGAGCTTTTGGGGGCGTGCCTTCATTGATGTTTTCAGCTAGAGCTTCTGAAGGATTCTTGTTCCTGCGTTCTCTATTCTTGGTCGCCATGCCCGGATTGTGTTTGGGCGTGAAGAATTTGTCCATTAAGTGAAGAAAAAAAAAAAAAAATCGGTGTCTTGTGTGTGACGATTATAAGCCCAAGAGTTGGGGTGACGTGAACGTGAGGAGGAAAAAAGAGAGAGAGGGAAAAAAAAAACATAATTTATGCTTACCTGATAAATTTATTTCTCTTGTATAGTGTGTTCAGTCCACGGGTCATCCATTACTTATGGGATATATTCTCCTCCCCAACAGGAAGTTGCAAGAGGATCACCCAAGCAGAGCTGCTATATAGCTCCTCCCCTCACATGTCATATCCAGTCATTCGACCGAAACAAGACGAGAAAGGAAAAACTATAGGGTGCAGTGGTGACTGGAGTTTTAATTAAAATTTAGAACTGCCTCAAAAAAAGACAGGGCGGGCCGTGGACTGAACACACTACAAGAGAAATAAATTTATCAGGTAAGCATAAATTATGTTTTCTCTTGTTAAGTGTGTTCAGTCCATGGGTCATCCATTACTTATGGGATACCAATACCAAAGCTAAAGTACACGGATGATGGGAGGGACAAGGCAGGAACATTAAACAGAAGGAACCACTGCCTGTAGAACCTTTCTCCCAAAACCAGCCTCCGAAGAAGCAAAAGTGTCAAATTTGTAAAATTTTGAAAAGGTGTGAAGCGAAGACCAAGTTGCAGCCTTGCAAATCTGTTCAACAGAGGCCTCATTCTTAAAGGCCCAGGTGGAAGCCACAGCTCTAGTGGAATGAGCTGTAATTCTTTCAGGAGGCTGCTGTCCAGCAGTCTCATAGGCTAAACGTATTATGCTACGAAGCCAAAAAGAGAGAGAGGTGGCCGAAGCCTTTTGACCTCTCCTCTGACCAGAATAAACGACAAACAGAGAAGAAGTTTGCCGAAAATCTTTAGTTGCCTGTAAGTAGAACTTCAGGGCACGGACTACGTCCAGATTATGCAAAAGACGTTCCTTCTTTGAAGAAGGATTAGGACACAATGAAGGAACAACAATCTCTTGATTGATATTCCTGTTAGAAACAACCTTAGGTAAAAACCCAGGTTTAGTACGCAGAACTACCTTGTCTGAATGAAAAATCAGAGAAGGAGAATCAATGTAAGGCAGATAACTCAGAGACTCTTCGAGCCGAGGAAATAGCCATCAAAAACAAAACTTTCCAAGATAAAAGCTTAATATCAATGGAATGAAGGGGTTCAAACGGAACACCCTGAAGAACTTTAAGAACCAAGTTTAAGCTCCACAGAGGAGCAACAGATTTAAACACAGGCTTAATCCTAGCCAAAGCCTGACAAAAAGCCTGGACGTCTGGATTCTCTGCCAGACGTTTGTGTAAAAGAATAGACAGAGCAGAAATCTGTCCCTTTAACGAACTAGCGGATAAACCCTTTTCTAAACCTTCTTGTAGAAAAGCCAATATCCTAGGAATCCTAACTTTACTCCATGAGTAACTCTTGGATTCACACCAATGTAAGTATTTACGCCATATCTTATGGTAAATTTTTCTGGTAACAGGTTTCCGAGCCTGTATTAACGTATCAATAACCGACTCCGAAAATCCACGCTTTGATAGAATCAAGCGTTCAATCTCCATGCAGTCAGCCTCAGAGAAATTAGGCTTGGATGGTTGAAAAGACCCTGAATTAGAAGGTCCTGCCTCAGAGGCAGAGACCATGGTGGACAGGACGACATGTCCACTAGGTCTGCATACCAGGTCCTGCGTGGCCACGCAGGCGCTATCAGAATCACCGATGCTCTCTCCTGTTTGATCCTGGTAATCAGTCGAGGTAGCAACGGAAATGGTGGAAACACATAAGCCATGTTGAAAACCCAAGGGGCTGCTAGTGCATCTACCAGCACCGCTCCCGGGTCCCTGGACCTGGATCCGTAACAAGGAAGCTTGGCGTTCTGGCGAGATGCCATGAGATCCAGCTCCGGTTCGCCCCAACGAAGAATCAGTTGAGCAAACACCTCCGGGTGAAGTTCCCACTCCCCTGGATGAAAGGTCTGGCGACTAGAAAGTCCGCCTCCCAGTTCTCCACGCCTGGGATGTAGATCGCTGACAGGTGACAAGAGTGCGACTTTGCCCAGCGAATTATCTTCGAGACTTCCAACATCGCTAGGGAACTCCTGGTTCCCCCTTGATGATTGATGTAAGCCACAGTTGTGATGTTGTCCGACTGAAATCTGATGAACCTCAGTGTTGCTAACTGAGGCCAAGCTAGAAGAGCATTGAATATTGCTCTTAATTCCAGAATGTTTATTGGGAGGAGTTTCTCCTCCTGAGTCCACGATCCCTGAGCCTTCAGGGAGTTCCAGACTGCACCCCAGCCTAGTAGGCTGGCATCTGTTGTTACAATCGTCCAATCTGGTCTGCGAAAAGTCATTCCTTTGGACAGATGAACCCGTGACAACCACCAGAGAAGAGAATCTCTGGCCTCCTGGTCCAGATTTAGTAAAGGGGACAGATCTGAGTAATCCCCATTCCACTGACTTAGCATGCATAGTTGCAGCGGTCTGAGATGTAGGCGCGCAAATGGCACTATGTCCATTGCCGCGACCATTAAGCCGATTACTTCCATGCACTGAGCTACTGATGGGCTTGGAATGGAATGAAGGACACGGCAAGCATTTAGGATTTTTGATAACCTGGACTCAGTCAGGTAAATCTTCATCTCTACAGAATCTATAAGAGTCCCTAGAAAGGGAACCCTTGTGAGTGGGAACAGAGAACTCTTTTCCATGTTCACTTTCCACCCATGCGACCTCAGAAATGCTAGAACTATCTCTGTATGAGACTTTGCATTTTGAAAAGTTGACGCTTGTATCAGGATGTCGTCTAGGTACGGAGCCACCGCTATGCCTCGCGGTCTTAGTACCGCCAGAAGCGAGCCCAGAACCTTTGTAAAAATTCTCGGGGCCGTAGCCAACCCGAAGGGAAGAGCTACAAACTGGTAATGCCTGTCTAGAAAGGCAAACCTTAGGTACCGATGATCTTTGTGAATCGGTATGTGAAGGTAGGCATCCTTCAAGTCCACTGTGGTCATATACTGACCCTCTTGGATCATGGGTAGGATGGTTTGAATAGTTAACATTTTGAACGATGGAACTCTTAGGAATTTGTTTAAGATCTTCAGGTCCAAGATTGGCCTGAAGGTTCCCTCTTTTTTGGGAACCACAAACAGATTTGAGTAAAAACCTTGCCCTTGTTCCGTCCGCGGAACCAGGTGGATCACTCCCATTACTAAGAGGTCTTGTACACATCGTAGAAATTCCTCTTTCTTTATTAGGTTTGTTGATAAAAATTATGAAATCTCCCTTGTGGAGGAGAAGTTTTGAAGTCCAAAAGGTATCCCTGAGATATGATCTCCAACGCCCAGGGATCCTGGACACCTCTTGCCCAGGCCTGGGCGAAGAGAGAAAGTCTGCCCCCCACTAGATCCGTTTCCGGATAGGGGGCCCTTTCTTCATGCTGTCTTAGGGGCAGAAGTAGGTTTTCTGGCCTGCTTGCCCTTGTTCCAGGACTGGTTGCCTTTCCAACCCTGTCTGTAACGAGTAGCAGTCCCTTCCTGTTTTGGAGCGGAGGAAGTTGATGCTGCTCCTGCCTTGAAATTACGAAAGGCACGAAAATTAGACTGTTTGGCCTTTGATTTGGCCCTGTCCTGAGGAAGGGTGTGACCCTTACCTCCAGTAATGTCAGCAATATTTTCTTTCAAGCCGGGCCTGAATAAGGTTTGCCCTTTGAAAGTAATATTAAGCAATTTAGATTTAGAAGTTACATCTGCTGACCAGGATTTAAGCCATAGCGCTCTGCGCGCCTGGATGGCGAATCCGGAGTTCTTAGCCGTTAGTTTGGTTAAATGCACAATGGCATCCGAAACGAATGCATTAGCTAGCTTAAGGGCTTTAAGCTTGTTCATAATCTCATCCAATGGTGCTGTGCGAATAGCCTCTTCCAGAGACTCAAACCAGAATGCCGCTGCAGCAGTGATGGGCACAATGCATGCAAGGGGCTGTAATATAAAACCTTGTTGAACAAACATTTTCTTAAGGTAACCTTCTAATTTTTTATCCATTGGATCTGAGAAAGCACAACTATCCTCCACCGGGATAGTGGTACGCTTGGCTAAAGTAGAAACTGCTCCCTCCACCTTAGGGACCGTCTGCCATAAGTCTCGTGTGGTGGCGTCTATTGGGAACATTTTTCTAAATATCGGAGGAGGGGAAGAGGGCACACCGGGTCTATCCCACTCCTTGCTAATAATCTCTGTAAGCCTTTTAGGTATAGGAAAAACGTCAGTACACACCGGTACCGCATAGTATTTATCCAGCCTACATAATTTCTCTGGGATTGCAACCGTGTCGCAATCGTTCAGAGACGCTAACACCTCCCCTAGCAATACACGGAGGTTCTCAAGCTTAAATTTAAAATTTGAAATTTCTGAATCTGGTCTCCCCGGATCAGACCCGTCACCCACAGAATGAAGCTCTCCGTCCTCATGTTCTGCAAATTGTGACGCAGTATCGGACATGGCTCTCGTGTTATCGGCGCGCTCTGTTCTAAACCCAGAGCTATCGCGCTTTCCTCTTAACTCAGGCAAATTAGATAATACTTCTTTCATAACATTAGCCATATCATGCAAAGTGATTTGTAAGGGCCTTGATGTACTTGGCGCCACAATCTCACGCACCTCCTGAGCGGGAGGCGAAGGTACTGACATGTGAGGAGAGTTAGGCGGCATAACTTCCCCCTCGTTGTCTGGTGATAATTTCTTTACCGGTAAAGACTGACTTTTATTTAAAGTAACATCAATACAATTGGTACACATATTTCTATTGGGCTCCACATGGCGCTTTTAAAAACACAAAAAAACTGTCACAGTTGAAATAACAATGAACTAATTCAGTTATAGCCAACAATTTTAACAGTAAATGTATGAATTTAGCAGAGGATTGCACCCACTAGCAAACGGATGATTAACCCCTCAATACCCAAAAACGGATAATCAATTTAAGATTTAAAGCTTTTATCACAGTCAAACACACTGTCACAGGTCTGCTGTGACTGATTTCCTCCCTCAAAAATGAATTTTGAAGACCCCTGCGCCCTCTGGAGACGTCCTGGATCAAGGAGGAAGAAGCAGGAAGACTGTGCAAGAGTTTTAACTGCGCAACAAGGCGCTAAAAAAGGCCCCTCCCACTCATATTACAACAGTGGGAGACCTGTTACAACAGTTTCTATGCAGAAATATACGTTAGCCATATGGAAAAAAAATCATGCCCAAAAAGATTTATCACCAAAGTACCTCACAAAACGAATAACATGCCAGTAAACGTTTTAAAAACAACTTTCCAGTGTTATGCAAAGTTATCACTAAGCCTGCTACCAGTCGCTTCTACTGCAGTTAAGGCTCATACATTTATTTCAGTATTTAACAGTATTTTCTCAGTCAAATTCTAGTCCCTAGAAAATAACTCAACTGCGCATACATTTATCAGCCTGATACCAGTCGCTACTACTGCATTAAAGGCTGTACTTACATCATATGGGTAACAGCAGTGTTTTCTTAGTCAATTCCATTCCTAGAAAATATTACTGCACATACCTCATTTGCGGGGGACCCCGCATGCTATTCCCTTTTCTGAAGTTACCCCACTCCTCAGAATGTGCGAGAACAGCCAGTGGATCTTAGTTACGTCTGCTAAGATCATTGAAAACGCAGGCAGATTCTTCTTCTAAATACTGCCTGAGAGAAAAACAGCACACTCCGGTGCCATTTAAAAATAACAAACTTTTGATTGAAGAAATAAATTAAGTATAAAACACCACTCCTCTCGCGGACCTCCTTTTATGTTGAGACTTGCAAGAGAATGACTGGATATGACATGTGAGGGGAGGAGCTATATAGCAGCTCTGCTTGGGTGATCCTCTTGCAACTTCCTGTTGGGGAGGAGAATATATCCCATAAGTAATGGATGACCCGTGGACTGAACACACTTAACAAGAGAAAAAAAAAAAAGGGGAGGGGGGGGGGATTGAGTGTGCTGAGGAAGTGAAATGGGGAAAGTCAAATACGGGAGATCCTTGTGCAGGTGATAGTGCTCATAAAAAATGAGGTGGTGAAAAAAAAAAACAACATAATTTATGTAAGAACTTACCTGATAAATTCATTTCTTTCATATTAGCAAGAGTCCATGAGCTAGTGACGTATGGGATATACATTCCTACCAGGAGGGGCAAAGTTTCCCAAACCTCAAAATGCCTATAAATACACCCCTCACCACACCCACAATTCAGTTTAACGAATAGCCAAGAAGTGGGGTGATAAAGTGCGAAAGCATATAAAATAAGGAATTGGAATAATTGTGCTTTATACAAAAATCATAACCACCACAAAAAAAGGGCGGGCCTCATGGACTCTTGCTAATATGAAAGAAATGAATTTATCAGGTAAGTTCTTACATAAATTATGTTTTCTTTCATGTAATTAGCAAGAGTCCATGAGCTAGTGACGTATGGGATAATGATTACCCAAGATGTGGATCTTTCCACGCAAGAGTCACTAGAGAGGGAGGGATAAAATAAAGACAGCCAATTCCTGCTGAAAATAATCCACACCCAAAATAAAGTTTAATGAAAAACATAAGCAGAAGATTCAAACTGAAACCGCTGCCTGAAGTACTTTTCTACCAAAAACTGCTTCAGAAGAAGAAAATACATCAAAATGGTAGAATTTAGTAAAAGTATGCAAAGAGGACCAAGTTGCTGCTTTGCAAATCTGATCAATCGAAGCTTCATTCCTAAACGCCCAGGAAGTAGAAACTGACCTAGTAGAATGAGCTGTAATCCTTTGAGGCGGAGTTTTACCCGACTCAACATAGGCAAGATGAATTAAAGATTTCAACCAAGATGCCAAAGAAATGGCAGAAGCTTTCTGGCCTTTTCTAGAACCAGAAAAGATAACAAATAAACTAGAAGTCTTTCGGAAAGACTTAGTAGCTTCAACATAATATTTCAAAGCTCTAACAACATCCAAAGAATGCAATGATTTCTCCTTAGAATTCTTAGGATTAGGACATAATGAAGGAACCACAATTTCTCTACTAATGTTGTTAGAATTCACAACTTTAGGTAAAAATTCAAAAGAAGTTCGCAACACTGCCTTATCCTGATGAAAAATCAGAAAAGGAGACTCACAAGAAAGAGCAGATAATTCAGAAACTCTTCTGGCAGAAGAGATTGCCAAAAGGAACAAAACTTTCCAAGAAAGTAATTTAATGTCCAACGAATGCATAGGTTCAAACGGAGGAGCATGAAGAGCCCCCAGAACCAAATTCAAACTCCAAGGAGGAGAAATTGACTTAATGACAGGTTTTATACGAACCAAAGCTTGTACAAAACAATGAATATCAGGAAGATTAGCAATCTTTCTGTGAAAAAGAACAGAAAGAGCAGAGATTTGTCCTTTCAAAGAACTTGCGGATAAACCTTATCTAAACCATCCTGAAGAAACTGTAAAATTCTCGGAATTCTAAAAGAATGCCAAGAAAAATGATGAGAAAGACACCAAGAAATATAAGTCTTCCAGACTCTATAATATATCTCTCTGGATACAGATTTACGAGCCTGTAACATAGTATTAATCACAGAGTCAGAGAAACCTCTTTGACCAAGAATCAAGCGTTCAATCTCCATACCTTTAAATTTAAGGATTTGAGATCCTGATGGAAAAAAGGACCTTGCAACAGAAGGTCTGGTCGTAGCGGAAGATTCCACGGATGGCAAGAGGCCATCCGGACAAGATCCGCATACCAAAACCTGTGAGGCCATGCCGGAGCTACCAGCAGAACAAACGAGCATTCCTTCAGAATCTTGGAGATTACTCTTGGAAGAAGAACTAGAGGCGGAAAGATATAAGCAGGATGATACTTCCAAGGAAGTGATAATGCATCCACTGCTTCCGCCTGAGGATCCCGGGATCTGGACAGATACCTGGGAAGTTTCTTGTTTAGATGAGACGCCATCAGATCTATTTCTGGAAGCTCCCACATTTGAACAATCTGAAGAAATACCTCTGGGTGAAGAGACCATTCGCCCGGATGCAACGTTTGGCGACTGAGATAATCCGCTTCCCAATTGTCTATACCTGGGATATGAACCGCAGAGATTAGACAGGAGCTGGATTCCGCCCAAACCAGAAATCGAGATACTTCTTTCATAGCCAGAGGACTGTGAGTCCCTCCTTGATGATTGATGTATGCCACAGTAGTGACATTGTCTGTCTGAAAACAAATGAACGATTCTCTCTTCAGAAGAGGCCAAGACTGAAGAGCTCTGAAAATTGCACGGAGTTCCAAAATATTGATCGGTAATCTCACCTCCTGAGATTCCCAAACTCCTTGTGCCGTCAGAGATCCCCACACAGCTCCCCAACCTGTGAGACTTGCATCTGTTGAAATTACAGTCCAGGTCGGAAGCACAAAAGAAGCCCCCTGAATTAAACGATGGTGATCTGTCCACCACGTTAGAGAGTGTCGTACAATCGGTTTTAAAGATATTAATTGAGATATCTTTGTGTAATCCTTGCACCATTGATTCAGCATACAGAGCTGAAGAGGTCGCATGTGAAAACGAGCAAAGGGGATCGCGTCCGATGCAGCAGTCATAAGACCTAGAATTTCCATGCATAAGGCTACCGAAGGGAATGATTGTGACTGAAGGTTTCGACAAGCTGAAATCAATTTTAGACGTCTCTTGTCTGTTAAAGACAGAGTCATGGACACTGAATCTATCTGGAAACCCAGAAAGGTTACCCTTGTCTGAGGAATCAATGAACTTTTTGGTGAATTGACCCTCCAACCATGATCTTGAAGAAACAACACAAGTCGATTCGTATGAGATTCTGCTAAATGTAAAGACTGAGCAAGTACCAAGATATCGTCCAAATAAGGAAATACCACAATACCCTGTTCTCTGATTACAGACAGAAGGGCACCGAGAACCTTTGTAAAAATTCTTGGAGCTGTAGCTAGGCCAAACGGCAGAGCCACAAACTGGTAATGCTTGTCCAGAAAAGAGAATCTCAGGAACTGATAATGATCTGGATGAATCGGAATATGCAGATATGCATCCTGTAAATCTATTGTGGACATAAAATGCCCTTGCTGAACAAAAGGCAAGATAGTCCTTACAGTTACCATTTTGAACGTTGGTATCCTTACATAACGATTCAATATTTTTAGATCCAGAACTGGTCTGAAGGAATTCTCCTTCTTTGGTACAATGAAGAGATTTGAATAAAACCCCATCCCCTGTTCCAGAACTGGAACTGGCATAATTACTCCAGCCAACTCTAGATCTGAAACACAATTCAGAAATGCTTGAGCTTTCACTGGATTTACTGGGACACGGGAAAGAAAAAATCTCTTTGCAGGAGGTCTCATCTTGAAACCAATTCTGTACCCTTCTGAAACAATGTTCTGAATCCAAAGATTGTGAACAGAATTGATCCAAATTTCTTTGAAAAAACGTAACCTGCCCCCTACCAGCTGAGCTGGAATGAGGGCCGCACCTTCATGTGGACTTAGAAGCAGGCTTTGCCTTTCTAGAAGGCTTGGATTTATTCCAGACTGGAGATGGTTTCCAAACTGAAACTGCTCCTGAGGATGAAGGATCAGGCTTTTGTTCTTTGTTGAAACGAAAGGAACGAAAACGATTATTAGCCCTGTTTTTACCTTTAGATTTTTTATCCTGTGGTAAAAAAGTTCCTTTCCCACCAGTAACAGTTGAGATAATAGAATCCAACTGAGAACCAAATAATTTGTTACCCTGGAAAGAAATGGAAAGTAGAGTTGATTTAGAAGCCATATCAGCATTCCAAGTTTTAAGCCATAAAGCTCTTCTAGCTAAAATAGCTAGAGACATAAACCTGACATCAACTCTGATAATATCAAAAATGGCATCACAGATAAAATTATTAGCATGCTGAAGAAGAATAATAATATTATGAGAATCATGATCTGTTACTTGTTGCGCTAAAGTCTCCAACCAAAAAGTTGAAGCTGCAGCAACATCAGCCAATGATATAGCAGGTCTAAGAAGATTACCTGAACACAGATAAGCTTTTCTTAGAAAGGATTCAATTTTCCTATCTAAAGGATCTTTAAACGAAGTACCATCTGACGTAGGAATAGTAGTACGTTTAGCAAGGGTAGAAATAGCCCCATCGACTTTAGGGATTTTGTCCCAAAATTCTAATCTGTCAGACGGCACAGGATATAATTGCTTAAAACGTTTAGAAGGAGTAAATGAATTACCCAATTTATCCCATTCTCTGGAAATTACTTCAGAAATAGCATTAGGAACAGGAAAAACTTCTGGAATAACCACAGGAGATTTAAATACCTTATCTAAACGTTTAGAATTAGTATCAAGAGGACCAGAATCCTCTATTTCTAAAGCAATTAGTACTTCTTTAAGTAAAGAACGAATAAATTCCATTTTAAATAAATATGAAGATTTATCAGCATCAATCTCTGAGACAGAATCCTCTGAACCAGAAGAGTCATCAGAATCAGAATGATGATGTTCATTTAAAAATTCATCTGTAGAGAGAGAAGTTTTAAAAGATTTTTTATGTTTACTAGAAGGAGAAATAACAGACATAGCCTTCTTGATGGATTCAGAAACAAAATCTCTTATGTTATCAGGAACATTCTGCACCTTAGATGTTGAAGGAACTGCAACAGGCAATGGTACATTACTAAAGGAAATATCTGCTTTAACAAGTTTGTCATGACAATTAATACAAACAACAGCCGGAGGAATAGCTACCAAAAGTTTACAGCAGATACACTTAGCTTTGGTAGTTCCAGCACTAGATAGCGATTTTCCTGAAGTATCTTCTGACTCAGATGCAACGTGAGACATCTTGCAATATGTAAGAGAAAAAACAACATATAAAGCAAAATTGATCAAATTCCTTAAATGACAGTTTCAGGAATGGGAAAAAATGCCAATAAACAAGCTTCTAGAAACCAGAAGCAAAGAAAAAATGAGACTGAAATAATGTGGAGACAAAAGCGACGCCCATATTTTTTGGCGCCAAGACGCCCACATTATTTGGCGCCTAAATGCTTTTTGGCGCCAAAAATGACGCCACATCCGGAACGCCGACATCTTTGGCGCAAAAGGACGTCAAAAAATGACGCAACTTCCGGCGACTCGTATGACGCCGGAAACAGAAAAGATTTTTTGCGCCAAAAAAGTCCGCGCCAAGAATGACGCAATAAAATGAAGCATTTTCAGCCCCCGCGAGCCTAACAGCCCACAGGAAAAAAAAGAGTCAAATTTTAAAGGTAAGAAAAAAATTGATTCAAATGCATTATCCCAAATATGAAACTGACTGTCTGAAAATAAGGAATGTTGAACATTCTGAGTCAAGGCAAATAAATGTTTGAATACATATATTTAGAACTTTATAAATAAAGTGCCCAACCATAGCTTAGAGTGTCACAGAAAATAAGATTTACTTACCCCAGGACACTCATCTACATGTTTGTAGAAAGCCAAACCAGTACTGAAACGAAAATCAGCAGAGGTAATGGTATATAAATAAGAGTATATCGTCGATCTGAAAAGGGAGGTAAGAGATGAATCTCTACGACCGATAACAGAGAACCTATGAAATAGACCCCGTAGAAGGAGATCACTGCATTCAAATAGGCAATACTCTCCTCACATCCCTCTGACATTCACTGCACGCTGAGAGGAAAACCGGGCTCCAACTTGCTGCGGAGCGCATATCAACGTAGAATCTAGCACAAACTTACTTCACCACCTCCATAGGAGGCAAAGTTTGTAAAACTGAATTGTGGGTGTGGTGAGGGGTGTATTTATAGGCATTTTGAGGTTTGGGAAACTTTGCCCCTCCTGGTAGGAATGTATATCCCATACGTCACTAGCTCATGGACTCTTGCTAATTACATGAAAGAAAAAGTGATTAAGTTAAAGAGAAGACCAGGAGATGGCGATTAGAATAGGTAGTCCGAAAACCCAGCGTTAAAGCGATATGAACCCCTCTTAGATCTCAAGTTGTCTTTAATATTCGATAATTTTAACCATCAGCTATGAGCCTTCGCTGATACGTCAGTTAAAACCTATAAAGGTCACTCGAAAGAAATTTTTTACTCACAATTGAGCAATGTGATATCGTGTATATGTGTATAAGTCACTATATATACCTATTTCTGTGTAAACCATTGATTCTATGGTCTCAATATGTCTAGAGTCAGATGGTGAGAACTCCACAAGTTAATTTCCCTTCTGTTACAGAGATATTTGAGTAATTGGATAGTTTCCCCTCTGGGTAGATCTATATTTTCTTGGTATTATAAACTTATATCAGTTAATTCTATACTTGCTTCGGAGTATCAAGATTAAAAAGAATCTCTATTAAACCAAGTTTTTATTATCCTTTTTCTTCTATTTTTATGGGAACTCAGCTCCCACCGCAATGTTTAGACCATTAATCCTAAGGAAGTGCCCTTTAATCTGAAAACAGAGCTCCTATATTACTAGTTTTCAAATCCTCTGCTATCCCTTTAAGGGGTTAGCTAACCCTCCTCAGAGAAAATGATTTTACAGGGAATGAGAGACAACACAGCAAGTAATAAGCATTTTAAGAGGACACAGACAATACATGTACCATAAACATTGAGCATAGAGATTATAACGTTTGCCCTTATATATGGGGAGAAGTAAGTCCAGTTGCCTGAGAAAATAATTCAGGTTAGTTCATGTAGACTTGTAGGATTTATTAGACTCTTAGGTTATTTCAGACAGTATATTTACGAGTCTTCTTCCTCTTAAGCTTGCCCTCCTCTTCCCTTTTATCTCACTGGGGTTTTCTCTTTTCTTCCCCCTTCTTTCTTCCTTTTCCCCCCTGTTCTCCTCAGGTTTATTTGACTGAAAAATTCCCCTTGCAAGCTGAGGAATAACATCAATATTTAACAAAGAAGTTGCAGATGACTTAGTCCTTAAGGGAGTTCATAGCTATCTTCAGGCTTATTTATTTATTTAACTGTTATACCACTTAGTTTTTAAATTGTTTACTTTTCTATAAGTCTTCTCTCCCCCTCCAAGCAAATTTGAGCCGAATGGCTCGCACTCACCCCCTCAGCGTGATGACCTTTCAGGGAACGGATCTTTCCTGTCAAGGATTTGTATAGGAGACAAAGAGTATTCTCAAGGCAGGGCCCCCATCGGAGCCTCTGTTATCTGGGGTTTTGTGTCTGAAGCCGCTGAACTCTCCTCTCCGCCGAGAGATCAAAGTTTCAACCTGCCCTTCTCTCTTGGCACCACAGACTTCCACAATGAGACCTCCTCGCAGAACCGGTGGGGAGGCCGACCGACTGGGCGAGAAGGGCAATCCGGGACAGCGGTCCCCAGGAGGAGCCTGTATCAGGCAGCTCCCCGCTCGCAACACCGGTGGGCGGGGAGCACGAACCCAAAGACTGAGCAGGTGGAGTCTGTTTACGATGAGCGTGGTCCCAGAGTATGGGCAAGCGGCCTCTACCTGCGGGATCCACTGGCGGCCAGGGACATCAATTCCTCCTCGCAGCAACGGTGGGGAGGCAGAACGACTCAGAGGGAAAGGTAATCCGGGTCAGCGGCTTTCCGCAAGAGGCTAAGAGAGACAGCTCCCCGCTCGCAGCACCGGAGGGCGAATAGCGCAAACCTAGAGTACAAGCAGGCGGCGTCTGTCCACAGGATCCGCTAGTGTGTAAACAAGCCCCAAACTGTGTGAGAGGGGTGAGTGTCAAGCAACCGGCAATGGTGTGCAAGCAGCGGGTGGAGGGAGGGTGTTCAGTCACAAGCCCTCACAAAGTCCGATCTAAAAAAGGGGGATCTCTCTGGGGGTCTTTAGACCATAAAGGGATCCTGGGGGATCCACCTTCTGTCCCAGGCTCCGGGTATAAAGTTCTTTTTAGCGCTGTAATTGTTTGCGCTATGGGGAGTCACCAGATTTTAATTCAGTGAGGGTGGCTGCAGCTAATTTCTCCCTCCTAGATAGTAGGGATTCCTGGCGCGAACACCCGCCACTTAGGAAAGCTGCAGGGGAGTAGAATCTACTGCTTGTGCACAGGCTTGTGCACAGGCTCCTCCTCTTCCCAGAAATCTGTCCTTTTAAAGAACTTGCTGACAACCCCTTCTCCTGAATCAAGGTATCTATGACCGAATCAGAAAAACCACGCTTAGAAAAAATTAAGCGTTCAATCTCCAAGTAGTTAGCTGCAGAGAAACTATATTCGGATGATGGAAGGGTCCCTGAATGAGGTCTTTCCTCAATGGAAGCTTCCATGGTGGCTGAGATGACATGTCCACTAGATCGGAATACCAGGTCCTGCAAGGCCACGCAGGAGCGATGAGGATCACTGATGCCCTCTCCTGTTTGACTCAAGCAATCACCCGGGGATGGAGAACAAATGGAGGGAACACATAAGCTAGGCTGAAAGACAAATGCACTGCTAAGGCATCTATCAGCTTGGCCTGGGTATCCCTGGACCTGGACCAGTTTATCGGAAGCTTGGCATTCTGACGAGACGCCATAAATTCCAACTACGGCCTGCCCCATCTGAGAATCAGGTTGGCAAACACCTCCGGATGGAGTTCCCACTCTCCCGGATGAAACGTCTGCCTGCTCAGAAAATTTGCCTCCCAGTTTTCCACCCCTGGGATGAGGATCGCTGACAGATGGCAAGAGTGAGACTCCGCCCACTGTATTATCTTGGCTACTTCTGTCATCGCTAAGGAACGCCTTGTTCCTCCCTGATGATTGATGTAAGCAACAGTCATTATGTTGTCCGTCTGGAATCTGATGAATTGGGCCGAAGCCAACAGAGGCCAAGCCCGAAGCGCAATGAATATTGCTCTCAACTCTAGGATATTGATAGGAAGGAGAGACTCTGCCTGAGTCCATACACCCTGAGCCCTTAGGGAGTTCCAGACTGCTCCCCATCCTAACAGGCTGGCATCCGTTGTCACTATCACCCATGAGGGTCTGCGGAAGTATGTCCCCTGGGATAGATGATCCAGCGACAACCACCATAGAAGAGAGTTCCTCGTCTCCTGGTCTAGATCTATTTAAGGAGACAAATCTGTATAATCTCCATTCCACTGCCTGAGCATGCTTAGTTGCAGAGGTCTGAGATGAAAATGAGCAAATGGAACAATGTCCATCGCCGCCACCATCAATCCAATCACCTCCATGCACTGAGCCACTGACGGACGAGGATTGGAGTGGATTGACCAACAAGTAGTTAGAATTTTTAGCTTTCTGACCTCCGTCAGAAAAATCTTCATTGAAACAGAGTCAATTAAGGTTCCAAGAAAGGGTACTCTTGTCTGAGGAACTAACAAACTCTTTTCCATGTTTACTTTCCACCCGTGGGTCCTTAGGAAGGAAAGTACGATGTCGGTATGGGACTTTGCTAGTTGAAAGGATGACGCCTGAATCAGTATGTCGTCCAGATAAGGCGCCACTGTGTTGCTTTGCGGTAGTAGAACCACCAATAAGGACCCCAGAACCTTCGTGAAAATTCTGGGTGCCGTAGCCAGACCGAAAGGAAGAGCCACAAACTGATAATGTTTGTCCAGAAAGGCAAACCTTAGGAACTTGTGATGATCTCAGTGGATAGGAACATTAAGGTATGCATCCCTTAAATCCACCGTTGACATAAATTGACATTCTTGAATCAATGGAAGAATGTTACAGATAGTTTCCATATTGAAAGATGGAACTCTGAGAAACTTGTTTAGACTCTTGAGATCTAAGATAGGTCTGAATGTTCCCTCCTTTTTGGGAACTACAAACAAATTTGAATAAAACCCCTGTCCCTGAATAGGAACAGGACAGATGACTCCCATGGAGGAGAGGTCTCTTACACAGCGTAAGAACGCCTCTCTCTTTATCTGGTCTACAGACAATCGAGAAAGAAGAAACCTTCCTCTGGGGGAAGAATTTCTGAATTCCAGCTGGTATCCCTGAGACACTATCTCTAATGCCCAGGGGTCCTGAACATCTCTCATCCAAGCTTGGATGAAGAAAGACAGTCTGCCCCCTACTATATCCGGTCCCAGATTGGGGGCCAACCCTTCATGCTGATTTGGGGGCAGCAGAAGGCTTCTTGGATGGTTTACCCTTGTTCCAAGACTGAGTCGGTCTCCAGGTAGACTTGGTTTGTGAATAGTTACCTTCCTGCTTAGAGGAAGAGGGAATTCCCTTGAAGTTTCGAAAGAACGAAAATTACTTTGACGACCTCTCTGTTTAGATTTCTTATCTTGAGGGAAGAGATGACCCTTGCCTCCCGTAATGTCACAAATAATTTCTTTCAAGTCAGCTCAGAACAGGGTCTTCCCCTTGTACTTTATAGCCAAAAGCTTAGACTTAGATGACACATCTGCAGACCAAGACTTTAACCATAAAGCTCTGCGTGCTAAGATGGAAAATCCTGAACTCTTAGCCGCCAATTTGGTAATCTGAAAAGAAGCATCTGTAATAAAAGAATTAGCTAACTTAATAGCTTTAATTCTATCTTGGATTTCTTACAAAGAAGTCTCAGTTTTAAGAGACTCTTCTAAAGCATCAAACCAATAAGCAGCCGCAGTCGTAACTAACAATGCAGGCCGCCGGTTGCAATAGCAACCCCTGATCAACATATATTTTTTAAAGAAGATCCTCCAATTTCTTGTCCATAGGGTCCTTAAAAGCACAACTATCCTCAATAGGGATAGTAGTTTGTTTAGCCAAGGTTGAAATAGCTCCCTCCACCTTAGGGACAGACTGCCAAGAGTCACTAATGGTGTCAGCTATAGGGTACATCTTCTTGAAAATGGGAGAAGGAGAAAAAGGAATACCCAGTTTCTCCCATTCCTTATCAATAATTTCCGAAGTTCTCTTAGGAACCGAAAATCTGAAAATACATCTGAATAAGAAGGAACCTGTATCTGTCCAACGTACTCAATTTCTCTGGAGGAACCACAATTGAATCAAAGTCGTCCAGAGTCACCAAAAGCTCCCTCAATAACAGGCGGAGGTGTTCAAGTTTAAACCGAAAGGAAACCGCATCTGGATCCGTCAGAGGTAAGCCACTTCCTGAGTCAGAAAGTTCCCCCTCGGATAGAGTCTCCATACCCTCCAATTCAGAGCCCTGGGAGGGTACATTTGAGATCGCCATCAAAGCCTCAGAAGCTGTATTGACCATGTGGTGGTTATCCTTCCTACTGCATTTGACTTGGAGTACCGGAAAGGCAGATAACGCCTCAGAAAGAGTAGATGACATAACTGCAGCAATGTTCTGCAGAGTGATTGGCGCCGCTTGAGCGGGCGTTAAGGGCTGTGACGCTTGGGGAGAAAGTTGCGGCATACTCTGAGACCCATCAGCTGAACGCTGAGAAACATCCGCCTTAGATATAAAGAAAATCTGCTCTCTAAACTCTAATGCCCTCTCAGTGCATGAGGGACAAATAGTAACAGGGCGTTCCACATTGGCATTCAAACACATAGAACATGTACTGTTTTGAAGGTCTTCCATGACAAAAAATAAGCAAATGCAAAATTGGACGTGGTACTGATAATTATGTGATGAATTCAAAACAAATAATATGCAATCACAAATGACAAAAACTTTTGAAAACCGAGTGTACTGTGCCTTTAAAAAAAATTTCTGCTCAACACTCGATAATGGAAAACAGAGAAGAAACTGCGTTTTACTTTATTTTAAAAACAAAGCCTCTGAAATTGAGTAATGCCTTAAGGGCAAAATTCAAACACTTGCACCACAGCTCTGCTGCGGCGCCTACCTGTCCCCACAAGACAACGATCTTCCAAAGAGGTCTATCTCCTTGTGTGCGGCGTGCCCAAGACTGCCTGTGACATCACTGAAACATGTCTTAGGAAACACCGGAGCCTCGAAGCACACTGCTAATCGGGTCACTTCCTGAGTCCCTGAATAACAACTGCGCGGCTAAGTGTGCGCACGATAAGCCCCGCCCTTCGTGGGCGGTAAACTAACTCAAAGTAACTCGGGCAAGAAATATATATATATATATATATATATATATATATAAATAAAAAAAAACACACAACGCCAGTCAAAGTGAAACCCATGAAAACATTCACTGTGTCCCCTCAAAGCGAAACTAGAGCAGAGTACACCGAAGTATATAACTCCAAGCTACAGATCCCCAGCGTCAAGCCCACACTCCAGCCAACCGGGCTAGCAGTATAAAAAGCCCATAGGAATTACGGCTGTCACAGAGTAATGAGGGGAATACACAATGCATATAAGGACTTGAGCAAGTTTATTACCCCTTACTTTATATAGGAAATAAAGGACATTCTGAGTTACCTAGTGTCCCAGAAATCAAAAGACGGCACATACCTCAATACTTAGCGACAGCATGCCTTGTCCCACACGGTGAAGAGGTCCTCATCTCCTCCTGTAGATCTGTGGGAAAAAACAGGGACTTAGATAATATCTGCTAAGACCATCATCAGCAGGGCAGCACATAGTATGGGAGGCGCAGAGAGAATTAAAAACTCCCCAGTTCCCATTGCTTAAAAGCCACCTGTAGCTCTACTCTAGAGGCTGACAAGGAATACAGCTACACCCTGAATAAAATAGCACTCACTGGTACCATTTTAAAAACAAACTCTTGATTGAAGAATCTAAAACTAACCTCACTTTGCCTCTTCCTATCACTAACACAGGCAAAGAGAATGACTGGGTTGGGAGGGAAGGGAGGAGCTATTTATACAGCTCTGCTGTGGTGCTCTTTGCCTCCTCCTGCTGACCAGGAGGCGATATCCCACAAGTATGAAATCCGTTAGTTCATTGTATCTTAAAAAAGAAATTGTGAGTGAGCACACTCCCTTGGCAGAGAAGCAACCCCACACATGAAAGGTCCCAGAATGCTTTACTGTTGGCATGACACGGGATTGATGGTAGCGCTCACCTTTTCTTCTCCAGACATGTTTTTTTCCGGATGCCCCAATCGGAAAGGGGATTCATCAGAGAAAAGGAAATTTATGCTTACCTGATAAATTTATTTATTTTACGACATGACGAGTCCACGGATTTCATCCTTACTTATTGGATTACGCCTCCTGTTCAGCAGGAAGGGGCAAAGAGCACCACAGCAGAGCTGTATATATAGCTCCTCCCTTCCCTCCCCCTCCAGTCATTCGACCGAAGTTAAGAAGAGAAAGGAAAAGCCAAAGGTGCAGAGGTGACTGAAGTTTAACAAAAATAAATACCTGTCTTAGAAATGACAGGGTGGGCCGTGGACTCGTCATATCGTACAAGAAATAAATTTATCAGGTAAGCATAAATTTCCTTTTCTTTTACAAGATATGACGAGTCCATGGATTTCATTCTTACTTATGGGATACAATACCAAAGCTATAGGACACAGATGAAAGGGAGGGACAAGAGAGGAACCTAAACGGAAGTCACCACTGCTTGAAGAACCTCTCTCCCAAAACCAGCCTCAGAAGAAGCAAAAGTATCAAATTTATAAAATTTGGAAAAAGTGTGAAGAGACGACCAAGTTGCAGCCTTGCAAATCTGTTCAACAGAAGCATCATTTTTAAATGCCCATGAGGAAGCCACAGCTCTAGTAGAATGAGTCGTAATTCTTTCAGGAGGCTGCTGTCCAGCAGTCTCATATGCCAGACGGATGATACTCTTCAGCCAAAAAGAAAGAGGTAGCCGTAGCTTTCTGGCCCCTACGATTTCCAGAAAAAACAATGAATAATGAAGATGATTGACTAAATTCATTAGTCGCCTGCAAGTAAAACTTCAGGGCACGGACCACGTCCAAGTTATGCAACAGATGCTCCTTCTTAGAAGAAGGATTAGGACATAATGAAGGAACAACAATTTCCTGATTAATATTCTTATTAGAAACAACCTTAGGAAGGAAACCAGGTTTGGTACATAAAACCACCTTATCAGAACGAAAGATAAGATAAGGAGAGTCACATTGTAACGCTAAAAGCTCAGAAACTCTACGAGCAGAAGAAATAGCATCCAAAAATAAAACCTTCCAAGATAACAACTTAATATCTATGGAATGCATGGGTTCAAACGGAACCCCTTGAAGAACATTAAGAACTAAATTCAAACTCCAGGGTGGAGAAATTGGTCTAAACACAGGCTTGATTCTGGTTAGAGCCTGACAAAAAGACTGAACGTCTGGAACATCTGCCAAACGTTTGTGTAGCAAAATTGACAAAGCAGAGATTTCTCCCTTTAAGGAACTCGCTGATAACCCTTTCTCCAATCCTTCATGGAGAAAAGACAGAATCCTAACTCTACTCCATGAGTAGCGCTTGGATTCGCACCAATAAAGAAATTAAGCCATATCTTATGGTAGATCTTTCTAGTAACAGGCTTACGTGCCTGAATCAAAGTATCAATGACCGAATCAGAGAACCCCCGCTTAGATAAAATCAAGCGTTGAATCTCCAAGCAGTCCGTTGCAGAGAAATTTGATTTGGGTGTTGGAAGGGTCCCTGAATGAGAAGGTCCTGCCTCAGTGGAAGCTTCCACGGCGGCAGAGAGGACATGTCCACTAGATTGGCATACCAAGTCCTGCGAGGCCACGCAGGCGCAATTAGAACTACTGAAGCCCTCTCCTGTTTGATCCGAGCAATCAACCGGGGAAGGAGAGCAAACGGTGGAAATACATAAGCTAGGTTGAACGACCAAGGCACTGCCAAGGCATCTTTCAGTTCGGCCTAAGAATCCCTTGACCTGGATCCGTATCTCGGGAGCTTGGCATTCTGACGAGACGCCATCAGATCCAATTCCGGCCTGCCCCATCTGAGAATCAGGATGGCAAAGACCTCCGGATGGAGTTCCCATTCCCCCGGATGAAACGTTTGCCTGCTTAAAAAGTCAGCTTCCCAGTTGTCCACTCCTGGGATGTAGATTGCTAACAGATAAGAGTGAGCCTCCGCCAACCGAATTATCTTGGATACTTCTGTCATCGCTAAAGAACTTCTTGTTCCTCCCTGATGATTAAATGTAAGCCACAGTCGTGATGTTGTCCGACTGAAAACGGATGAATATTGCTCTCAATTCCAGAATATTGATTGAAGAAGAGACTCTGACCGAGTCCATACACCCTGAGCCTTCAGGGAATACCTAGTAGGCTGGCGTCCGTTGTCACCATCACCCATGAGGGTCTGCAGAAGCATGTCCCTTGGGACAGGTGATCCGGCGACAACCACCAAAGAACAGAGTCTCGTCTCCGAATCCAGATCTATAGGAGGAGACAAATTTGCATAATCTCCATTCCACTGCCTGAGCATGTTCAGTTGTAGCGGTCTGAGATGAAAATGAGCAAACTGAATGATGTCCATTGCCGCCACCATCAATCCAATTACCTCCATGCACTGAGCCACTGATGGCCAAGGATTGGACTGAAGGGTTTGGCATGTATTCAGAATCTTTAACTTTCTGACCTCTGTCAAGAAAATTTTTATGGATATGGAATCTTTTAGAGTTCCCAAGAAGGGAACCCTGGTCTGTGGAATTAATGAACTCTTTTCTAGATTCACCTTCCACCTGTGAGTCCTCAGAAAGGACAGAACCATGTCTGTATGAGACTTTGTCAGATGGTAAGACGACTCCTGGATCAGAATATCGTCTAGATTAGGCGCCACTGCAATACCCTGCGGCCTGAGAACCACCAGCAGGGACCCTAGGACCTTTGTGAAGATCCTGGGTGCTGTGGCCAACCCGAAGGGAAGAGCCACGAACTGAAAATGTTTGTCCAGGAAGGCAAACCTTAGGAACTGATGATGATCCTTGTGGATAGGAATATGAAGTAGAATTGTTCAATGGTAGAATTGTTCGAATAGTCTCCATCTTGAAGGATGGGACTCTGAGAAACTTGTTTAGACTCTTGAGATCTAAAATGGGTCTGAACGTTCCCTCTTTTTTGTGAACCACGAAAAGATTTGAGTAAAACCCCTGCCGCTGTTCCAGTATTGGAACGGGACAAATTACTCCCATAGTAGAGAGGTCTTTTACACAACGTAAGAACGCCTCTCTTTATCTGGTCTACAGACAATCGTGAAAGAAGAAACCTCCCCCTTGGGAGAGAATTTTTGAATTCCAGTTGATACCCTTGGGACATAATTTCCAGTGTCCAGGGGTCCTGAACATCTCTTACCCAAGCCAGGGCAAAGAGAGAAAGTCTGCCCCCTACTAGATCCGGTCCCGGATCAGGGGCCGCCCCTTCATGCTTTCTTGGGTTGTTTGCCTTTGTTCCAAACCTGGTTGGGTCTCTAGACGGCCTTGGCTTGCGCAAAAGTCCCTACCTGTTTAGCGGAAGAAGCGGGGACTCCTTTGAAGTTCCGAAAGGAATGAAAATTATTTTGTTTACCCCTCAGTTTAGCTGCTTTATCCTGAGGTAGGAGATGACCCTTACCTCACGTAATGTCAGAAATTATTTCTTTCAAGTCAGGCTCGAATAGGGTTTTCCCCTTGAAACGAATAGCCAAAAGCTTTGACTTAGATGACACGTCAGCAGATCAAGACTTTAACCATAACGCTCTACGCGCTAAAATGGCAAATCTGGCATTCTTATCCGCCAACTTGGTAATCTGAAAGGCGGCGTCCGTAATAAAAGAATTAGCCATCTTAAGAGCCTTAATTCTATCTAGAATTTCCTCTAAAGGAGTCTCAGTCTTAAGAGACTATTCTAAGGCGTCAAACCAGAAAGCCGCCGCAGTGGTAACTGGTACAATGCAGGCTGTCGGTTGTAAAAGGAAACCCTGATGAATAAATAACTTTTTTAGAAGACCCTCCAATTTCTTATCCATAGGGTCTTTGAAAGCATAACTGTCCTCAATAGGAATAGTTGTACACTTAGCCATGGTAGATAAAGGTCCCTCCACCTTAGGGACTGTTTGCCAAGAGTCCCGAACAGTGTCCGATATGGGATACATTTTCTTAAAAATTAGGAGAAGGTGAGAACGGGATACCCAGTCTTTCCCATTCCTGTGTAATAATTTCCAAGATTCTCTTAGGAACCGGAAAAACATCAGAGTAAGCAGGCACCTCTAAGTATTTGTCCATCTTACACAATTTCTCTGGTGGTACCACAATAGAGTCACAGTCATCCAAAGTCGCTAAAACCTCCCGAAGCAACAGGCGGAGTTGTTCAAGCTTAAATCTAAAGGACATGACGTCCGAGTCCATCTGAGGTAACACACTTCCCGAATCAGAAAGTTCCCCCTCAGATAGAAGCTCCCTGACCCCCAAATCAGATTCCTGTGAGGGTACATCGGAAATAGCCAACAAAGCATCAGAGGTCGCAGTATTCAAATTGACTTCTGTCCTGCTGCGTTTGCCCTGTAACACTGGCAACTTAGATCCTCTGTAAGGGTAGATGACATAACTGCAGCCATATCCTGCAGAGTAAATGAAGTAGACGCGGTTGAAGAACCTGGCGTCGCTTGGGTGGGCGTTAAAGGTTGTGACGCTTGGGGAGAAAGTAGCAATACCCTGATTTTCATCAGACTGAGAAGCATCCTTAGACATATTTTCCTTAAAGAAAATTTGCTCTTTACATTGTAAGGCCCTTTCAGTACATGAGGGACAAAAAGTAAGAGGGGGTTCCACAATGGCATCTAAACACATAGAACAAGAAGTTTCCTCAATAACAATAATAGTCGTTTTTTGCTTGATATATTGTACTCTGAAGTCAAAACATATATTAAAAAATGTACTGCGCCTTTAAATAAAAGCGCAACAATTTTTCTGTTATTAGACAAAACAACGTTTTCAGCAATTAAAAATGCCCTTGTACCCAAAATAGCTTAACAATATTGCACCACTTGTTAGGATATATCAATTATATAACAATTTTATCATTATATTAACTTATATCAATTCCGGCCCCTGCACCTCGCCACAGCTCTGCTGCGACGCCTACCTGCCCCCAGATCACACTGAAGAAAACAGTCACAAGTCTTTCTGCACCTTCGGGTACAAAAACTGAGCTAGGCCCCACCGGAGCCTCAGAACCTTGCTGCCGTCCGGAAAACACACTGCGCGGTAGAGCGCATGAAAATAGGCCCCGCTCAGGGCGTAATAGGCGTAACTCTTAGCCTTTACTGAGACCCGCATGGATCGAAAAATTAACATGTCTGTTCCAATTTATAATAAAGCCATGTGCCCCTCTTATAAATACAAAAGCGCAACTCAGAGATATCTCCTGTCAAGCCATCATAACAGCAGCCAGCAACCGCTCTCGGCGTCAGCCCACACTTGAAATTTAAAGTGAAACATCAACACACTTTTAAATGAGTAAAATAAAATAAAAAAGGGAAATTCAGGTACACCATTTCTTTATTCTATAGTGCATACTGATTACCCTCCCCAGATAGGGAATAATGCAGCCTGTTCTGATGTATCAAGTCTCCCCAGAAACAAAAGACTGAACATACCTCAATGCTGCTTGTAGCATGACACAGTTCTCCACACTGAAGATGTTTCTTTACTCTACTTTCAACTGCTCTGTGGGAACCAGCATGGATCTTGGATAACTTTTGCTAAGATCATCAACATCAAGGCAGAAAAATAAAACGTCTACACTACTCTTGGAAAGTTATAGACTGACGATTTCTCCCTGAGAAAAATAGTACTCACTGGCACCATTTTAAAATAAAAAAACTTCTTTATTGAATTATCTAAACTAACACCTCATTTTACCTCTTCCTATCACTAACACAGGCAAAGAGAATGACTGGAGGGAGAGTTAAGGGAGGAGCTATATATACAGCTATGCTGTGGTGCTCTTTGCCACTTCCTGCTGAACAGGAGGCGTAATCCCATATGTAAGGATGAAATCCGTGGACTCGTCATATCTTGTAAAAGAAAAGGACTTTATTCCAGTCCTCAGCAGTCCAATCCCTGTACCTTTTGCAGAATATCAGTCTGTCCCTGATGTTTTTCCTGGAGAGAAGTGGCTTCTTTGCTGCCCTTCATGACACCAGGCCATCCTCCAAAAATCTTCACTTCACTGTGCGTGCAGATGCACTCACACCTACCTGCTGCCATTCCTGAGCAAGCTCTGCACTGGTGGTGCCCAGATCCCGCACCTGAATCAACTTTAAGAGAAGGTACTGTCGCCTGCTGGAATTTCTTGGGCGCCCTGAAGTCTTCTTCGCAACAATTGAACCTCTCTCCTTGAAGTTAATAATGATCCGATAAATGGTTGATTTAGGTGCAATCTTTCTTAGTAGCAGCAACATCCTTGCCCGTGAATCCCTTTTTGTGCAAAGCAATGACTGAACATGTTATCTTGCAGGTAAACCATGATTAACAGAGGAAAAACATCGATTTCAAGCACCACCCTCCTTTAAAAGCTTCCAGTTTGTTATTCTAACAGAATCAGCATGACAGAGTGGTCTCCAGCCTTGTCCTCGTCAACATTGACACCTGTGTTAACGAGAGAATCACTGACATATCAGCTGGTCCTTTTGTGGCAGGGCTGAAATGCAGTGGAAATGTTTTTTTGGGGGATTAAGTTCATTTTCATGGCAAAGAGGGACTTTTCAATTAATTTCAATTGATCTGATCACTCTTCATAACATTCTGGAACATATGCAAATTGCCATCATAATAACTGAGGCTGCAGACTCTGAAAATATGTGCGTTAATCTCAAAAATTTTGGCCAGGACTGTATATTGTGTTCTAGCACCAGTATAACCTCTCACACAAATACAACAAAAAAGCATGTAGATTCCTCACAATACCTCCCCAGGGATGTCTATTTTTTCCAGAGAAGATCATGATTAAAGACTGAGTGAACTGGACAGTTCTCTCAAAGGTGTTATTGAAGAACATGTCATAAATGCTAAGGTCTTGAGCATCTATGTGATCCAGTGTGACAAAATCTATGTAGTAGGCACAAGCAGGGAGGTTTTCAGGTTATGAAAGGTCCTACATGTTATATACAAGAAACAATGGAAAGTTGCTAAACTGAATAAATGTAGATGAAAGATCTGATTGACCCACATAGTCCAACTGCATGACAGACTGAAAAACCAAAAGCAGGTATGGTTCATCTCCTGGAGCTACTGCTTGTGATGCTTCAGTGGGAAAAAAGGCTTGAGCATAGGTCTGTAGGTAGCTGGACTAGTGAGTGTTGATACTTGTGCAAGTTCACACTGCATACATAAAATCAGTGCAATCTTCATACGACAAGACTCATTAAGGAAATTTGGATTTAGTCCAACAAACATCTTATATATGGGGAAGGAGGGCTGCATGTTAGAAGAGGAATTTGAACCATTATTTAAAATAATGAATTACCATCAAGAGTGAGAAATGGGCTTAGAGAAAAATTTTTTTGTTGATATCCAGCTGATGAGATAACAGCACTCTGTGGTGATCACCTGCAACCCAGCAGACAGTGACCCATAATGCAAAGGAGGGGTCTGCTCCCATTTTATATGGGATGTCACGTGTCCCTTTGTGTGTTTGGCGAGGGAAGTCAGAGCACCCTGCACCTTCGCAAAAGCGTTGATCACTTAAGAGTAGGTATCTTGAAAACTTAACATTGATCACTTGCAACCCTTTATAAGAAATGGCCAACCCTGCCCATTTCCAAGTGGGAGGAAGGGTTGCAAAAGCCCCATCATAAGCAATTGTTTCCGTAAACACACTTCAATGTCACAAAGCAATGACAATGGTAATCCCTTGCCACATTAATATTGTAACACCTAAACATGCCCTCTGAACTCTCTGCACGGAGATGGTTAAAACAAGGTGTTGCCTTAATTTCTTTTTTTTTTTTTTTTAACAAAGGACAAAATGCTCTCAACTTTCTCCGACAAACTATTAGATAGAGTGATGTAAATATATTTAATTATATAAGCATTATACCAACCTTCTCCATTTCTTGTCGAAAGGTTGTAAAAAGTTCATTGCTTTTTGCCATTGTTGTTTGGAACTCCTCAAATTTATCCATGTACAGAGAAAGCTGAAAAAATAAAGATGTTTATTTCTCTTAAACAGTTTAAAATTAAAACTAATAGAAAAGTCATGCTGCATATTGTAAAATATTTTGGCTGAAAAGGACAACTCCAGCAGCTGTAATCTACAAGTCTGAGACTTTTTTGTTTTTAAATAGCCGAATCATATAACTATCTAGTTCAGATAGGAGACTCACTCAGCCATGTATTTAGCCACGGCCAACTAGATCTGCCCCCAGGGAGAAGATCTTATGTGGTAGTACTAGGACATAATGCCTTCCCACTGCTATAAAAGGGACAGGCAATTATACAATTTTCTAATATACCTTCATTATTTACTTAGCCAACATTTCTGAATTTTCCACTCATTCCTAGAGAGGCTGTACATTGTGATAGAAGAACCCCCAACACTACTACTTAAGTAGTACAGGAGCTTGTTAATATACCTGCCCCTATTTTTCCACATCAAATGGGTATTTCCTAATACACAATACACTAGTAATATAACTTACTTATTTTTTCTGCAATTTAAGCCTTAATATTGTAGGTTTTCCAGTTCTGAGAATGAAGACTTCACAAGTCTAACCCTGCTACATATATGTCCCTTATGCGATTCCCCAGAGATATAGAACTTCAATTTGGCTCTTCCAAATAAGTGGTAGCTGAAGGTTGACAATTGATAATGAATCACAGCAAGCAAGATGTTAATGCACTAACCATTAATCCCCCCCCCCCTCCAAATCACCTAGGTCTGTTAATTTACTGCAAAAAAACATCTCGTCACTACATTTGTTTTATGTCCCTTTAGGTACAGGTGAATAAATAACATCTAGATCATCTGATTACGCCATCACAGAAAATATTAGAAACCTGAAGTAAAAAGGTTTTAAGTCCAGGAGAGGAATACCTCTATGATGACTATAATAATTTGGTTGATAACTTGTCCTTTTGCCCCTAGTTTTACTTACCTGCTGCTTTAACTGGGTCTCTTGTTGTTTAAGTTCATCAAATTTTTGTCTGGTTTCTGTTGCCTCGTTTAGCAGCTAAGAATAAGAAAAGAAAAAAAAAAGGGACGTTCTTAATTTAAAATTCTATAGCCTTTACTTAAAGGTCAAGTCATATTTACACCGCAGAAATGTATTTAATAATTACATTTTTCTTTTTAGTTCCCTTTTAAAACTTCATTTGGAGGAAAAAACATAATTTATGCTTACCTGATAAATTCCTTTCTCCTGTAGTGTAGTCAGTCCACGGGTCATCATTACTTCTGGGATATTAACTCCTCCCCAACAGGAAGTGCAAGAGGATCACCCAAGCAGAGCTGCTATATAGCTCCTCCCCTCTACGTCACACCCAGTCATTCGACCAAGAACCAAACGAAAAAGGAGAAACTATAGGGTGCAGTGGTGACTGGAGTATAATTTAAAAATTTAGACCTGCCATAAAAAACAGGGCGGGCCGTGGACTGACTACACTACAGGAGAAAGGAATTTATCAGGTAAGCATAAATTATGTTTTCTCCTGTTAAGTGTATTCAGTCCACGGGTCATCATTACTTCTGGGATACCAATACCAAAGCTAAAGTACACGGATGACGGGAGGGACAGGCAGGATCTTTATACGGAAGGGACCACTGCCTGAAGAACCTTTCTCCCAAAAACAGCCTCCGAAGAAGCAAAAGTGTCAAATTTGTAAAATTTGGAAAAAGTATGAAGAGAAGACCAAGTTGCAGCCTTGCAAATCTGTTCAACAGAGGCCTCGTTCTTAAAGGCCCGAGTGGAAGCCACAGCTCTAGTGGAATGAGCTGTAATTCTTTCAGGAGGCTGCTGTCCAGCAGTCTCATAGGCTAAACGTATTATGCTACGAAGCCAAAAAGAGAGAGAGGTAGCAGAAGCTTTTTGACCTCTCCTCTGTCCAGAATAAACGACAAACAGGGAAGAAGTTTGGCGAAAATCTTTAGTTGCCTGTAAATAAAATTTCAGGGCACGGACTACGTCTAGATTGTGCAGAAGTCGTTCCTTCTTTGAAGAAGGATTCGGACACAATGATGGCACAACAATCTCCTGATTGATATTCTTGTTAGTGACAACCTTAGGTAAGAACCCAGGTTTAGTACGCAGAACTACCTTATCTGAATGAAAAATCAGATACGGAGAATCACAATGTAAGGCTGATAACTCAGAGACTCTACGAGCCGAGGAAATAGCCATTAAAAACAGAACTTTCCAAGATAACAGCTTGATATCAATGGAATGAAGGGGTTCAAACGGAACACCCTGTAAAACGTTAAGAACTAAATTTAAGCTCCATGGTGGAGCAACAGTTTTAAACACAGGCTTAATCCTGGCCAAAGCCTGGCAAAAAGCCTGAACGTCTGGAATTTCTGACAGACGCTTGTGTAAAAGAATGGACAGAGCTGAGATCTGTCCCTTTAGGGAACTAGCAGATAAACCCTTTTCTAAACCTTCTTGTAGAAAAGACAATATCCTAGGAATCCTAACTTTACTCCATGAGTAACTCTTGGATTCGCACCAATGTAAGTATTTACGCCATATTTTATGGTAAATCTTTCTGGTAACAGGCTTCCTAGCCTGTATTAAGGTATCAATAACAGACTCCGAAAAACCACGCTTTGATAAAATCAAGCGTTCAATTTCCAAGCAGTCAGCTTCAGAGAAATTAGATTTTGATGTTTGAAAGGACCCTGAATTAGAAGGTCCTGTCTCAGAGGCAGAGACCAAGGTGGACAGGATGACATGTCCACTAGATCTGCATACCAGGTCCTGCGTGGCCACGCAGGCGCTATCAGAATCACCGATGCTCTCTCCTGTTTGATCCTGGCAATCAATCGAGGAAGCATCGGGAAGGGTGGAAACACATAGGCCATCCCGAAGGTCCAAGGTGCTGTCAAAGCATCTACCAGGACTGCTCCCGGGTCCCTGGACCTGGACCCGTAACAAGGAAGCTTGGCGTTCTGGCGAGACGCCATGAGATCTATCTCTGGTTTGCCCCAAAGTCGAAGTATTTGGGCAAAGATCTCCGGATGAAGTTCCCACTCCCCCGGATGAAAAGTCTGACGACTTAGGAAATCCGCCTCCCAGTTCTCCACTCCAGGAATGTGGATCGCTGACAGGTGGCAAGAGTGAGACTCTGCCCAGCGAATTATCTTTGATACTTCCATCATCGCTAGGGAGCTTCTTGTCCCTCCTTGATGGTTGATGTAAGCTACAGTCGTGATGTTGTCCGACTGAAACCTGATGAACCCCCGAGTTGTTAACTGAGGCCAAGCCAGAAGGGCATTGAGAACTGCTCTCAATTCCAGAATGTTTATTGGAAGGAGACTCTCCTCCTGAGTCCATGATCCCTGAGCCTTCAGGGAATTCCAGACAGCGCCCCAACCTAGTAGGCTGGCGTCTGTTGTTACAATTGTCCAATCTGGCCTGCTGAATGGCATCCCCCTGGACAGATGTGGCCGAGAAAGCCACCATAGAAGAGAATTTCTGGTCTCTTGATCCAGATTCAGAGTAGGGGACAAATCTGAGTAATCCCCATTCCACTGACTTAGCATGCACAATTGCAGCGGTCTGAGATGTAGGCGTGCAAAGGGTACTATGTCCATTGCCGCTACCATTAAGCCGATTACCTCCATGCATTGAGCCACTGACGGGTGTTGAATGGAATGAAGGACACGGCAAGCATTTTGAAGCTTTGTTAACCTGTCTTCTGTCAGGTAAATCTTCATTTCTACAGAATCTATAAGAGTCCCCAAGAAGGGAACCCTTGTGAGTGGTAAGAGAGAACTCTTCTCTACGTTCACCTTCCACCCATGCGACCTTAGAAATGCCAGTACTAACTCTGTATGAGACTTGGCAGTTTGAAAGCTTGACGCTTGTATCAGAATGTCGTCTAGGTACGGAGCCACCGAAATTCCTCGCGGCCTTAGCACCACCAGAAGAGAGCCCAGAACCTTTGTGAAGATTCTTGGAGCCGTAGCCAACCCGAATGGAAGAGCTACAAACTGGTAATGCCTGTCTAGGAAGGCAAACCTTAGATACCGGTAATGATCTTTGTGAATCGGTATATGAAGGTAGGCATCCTTTAAATCCACTGTGGTCATGTACTGACCCTTTTGGATCATGGGTAAGATTGTCCGAATAGTTTCCATTTTGAACGATGGAACTCTTAGGAATTTGTTTAGGATCTTTAAATCCAAGATTGGTCTGAAGGTTCCTTCTTTCTTGGGAACCACAAACAGATTTGAGTAAAACCCTTGTCCGTGTTCCGACGGCGGAACCGGATGGATCACTCCCATTAGTGAAAGATCTTGTACACAGCGTAGAAACGCCTCTTTCTTTATCTGGTTTGTTGACAACCTTGAAAGATGAAATCTCCCTTTTGGGGGAGAGGCTTTGAAGTCCAGAAGATATCCCTGAGATATGATCTCTAACGCCCAGGGATCCTGGACATCTCTTGCCCAAGCCTGGGCGAAGAGAGAGAGAGTCTGCCCCCCACTAGATCTGTTCCCGGATCGGGGGCCCTCACTTCATGCTGTCTTAGGGGCAGCAGCAGGTTTTCTGGCCTGCTTGCCCTTGTTCCAGGATTGGTTAGGTTTCCAGCCTTGTCTGTATCGAGCAACAGCTCCTTCCTGTTTTGGTGCAGAGGAAGTTGATGCTGCTCCTGCCTTGAAGTTACGAAAGGCACGAAAATTAGACTGTCTAGCCCTAGGTTTGGCTCTGTCTTGAGGCAGGGCATGGCCTTTACCTCCTGTAATGTCAGCGATAATTTCCTTCAAACCGGGCCCGAATAAGGTCTGCCCTTTGAAAGGTATGTTAAGTAATTTAGATTTAGAAGTAACATCAGCTGACCAGGATTTTAGCCATAGCGCTCTGCATGCCTGAATGGCGAATCCGGAATTCTTAGCCGTAAGTTTAGTTAAGTGTACTACGGCATCAGAAATAAATGAATTAGCTAGCTTAAGGGTTTTAAGCTTGTGTGTAATCTCATCTAATGGAGCTGATTCAAGGGTCTCTTCCAGAGACTCAAACCAAAATGCAGCTGCAGCCGTGACAGGCGCAATGCATGCAAGGGGTTGCAATATAAAACCTTGTTGAACAAACATTTTCTTAAGGTAACCCTCTAATTTTTTATCCATTGGATCTGAAAAGGCGCAGCTATCCTCCACCGGGATAGTGGTACGCTTAGCTAAAGTAGAAACTGCTCCCTCCACCTTAGGGACCGTTTGCCATAAGTCCCGTGTGGTGGCGTCTATTGGAAACATCTTTCTGAATATAGGAGGGGGTGAGAAAGGCACACCGGGTCTATCCCACTCCTTAGTAACAATTTCAGTAAGTCTCTTAGGTATTGGAAAAACGTCAGTACTCGACGGTACCGCAAAATATTTATCCAACCTACACATTTTCTCTGGTATTGCAACTGTGTTACAATCATTCAGAGCCGCTAAGACCTCCCCTAGTAATACACGGAGGTTTTCCAGCTTAAACTTAAAATTTGAAATGTCTGAATCCAGTTTATTTGGATCAGACCCGTCACCCGCAGAATGAAGCTCTCCGTCCTCATGTTCTGCAAATTGTGACGCAGTATCTGACATGGCCCTAATATTATCAGCGCACTCTGTTCTCACCCCAGAGTGATCTCGCTTACCTCTAAGTTCTGGTAATTTAGACAAAACTTCAGTCATAACATTAGCCATGTCCTGTAGTGCGATTTGTAATGGCCGCCCTGAAGTACTCGGCGTTACAATATCACGCACCTCCCGAGCGGGAGATGCAGGTACTGACACGTGAGGCAAGTTAGTCGGCATAACTTCCCCCTCGTTGTTTGGTGAATGATGTTCAATTTGTACAGAATGACTCTTATTCAAAGTAGCATCAATGCAATTAGTACATAAATTTCTATTGGGCTCCACCTTGGCTTTTGCACATATAGCACAGAGATATTCCTCAGAGTCAGACATGTTTAACAAACTAGCAATTAAACTAGCAAGCTTGGAAATACTTTTCACTCAAATTACAAGTAATATGAAAAACGCACTGTGCCTTTAAGAAGCACAGAAAAAAATTATGACAGTTTAATAATAAGGAACCGGAAAAATTATAACAATCAGATTTTTCCCAGTAAAGGCATAAATTTAGCAAAGGATTGCTCCCATTAGCAATGGATAACTAACCCTTAATAGCAGAAAAAAATGTACAAATTATAAACGTTTTTTATCACAGTCAAAGAACAATCTCACAGGTCTGCTGTGAGTGATTACCTCCCTCAAAATAATTTTTGAAGACCCTTGAGCTCTGTAGAGACGATCCGGATCATGCAGGAAGAGAAAAAGACTTTTGACTGAATTTTTGATGCGTAGCAAAAGCGCCAAAATAGGCCCCTCCCCCTCACCCACAGCAGTGAGGGAAGTTCAGTAAACTGTCTCAAATTAAAAGAAACGACAGCCAAGTGGAAAAACAGTGCCCAAAAACAATTTTTCACCCAGTACCTCAGATATTTAAACAATTTAGCATGCCAGCAAAAACGTTTAAAATCAAATATCATGAAATGTCATTAAACAGCCTGTTGCTAGACGTTCCCACTGCAATTAAGGCTAAAGATTATATGCATATAGTATTACCCAGAGAAGTTCCATTCCCCAGAATACTGAAGTGTACACATATATACATAAACAGCCTGATACCAGTTGCTACTACTGCATTTAAGGCTGAACTTACATTATATCGGTATTGGCAGTATTTTCTCAGTCAATTCCATTCCTCAGAAAATAATATACTGCAACATACCTCTTTGCAGGTGAACCTGCCCGCTGTCCCCTGATCTGAAGTTTACCTCACTCCTCAGAATGGCCGAGAACAGCAAAATGAATTTTAGCTACGCCGGCTAAAATCATCCGAAAACTCAGGTAGATTCTTCTTCAAATTTTACCTGAGAAGGAACAACACACTCCGGTGCTGTTTTAAAATAACAAACTTTTGATTGAAGATATAAAAACTAAGTATAATCACCACAGTCCTCTCACACATCCTATCTATTAGTTGGGTGCAAGAGAATGACTGGGTGTGACGTAGAGGGGAGGAGCTATATAGCAGCTCTGCTTGGGTGATCCTCTTGCACTTCCTGTTGGGGAGGAGTTAATATCCCAGAAGTAATGATGACCCGTGGACTGACTACACTTAACAGGAGAAATATATGTACTAACAAGCATTAAACTAAACACCATATTCTACAAGTCATATGGCTAATTTAAGGGGGAAAACACTGCTTCCAATGTTATCCTTATTTAAAATCAGTAGTAATTTTAATTAAAAAGTTTCCTGATTTAGGCAGAGCATTTAAAGGGACAGTCTAGTCAAAATTAAACTTTCATGAATCAGATAGGGCATGCAATTTACTTTTATCATCAAATTTGCTGTGATATTCTTTGTTAAAAGCTTTGTTGTTCACATGCTAATTTCTAAGCCCTTGAAGGTCGCCTCTTATCTCAGTGCATTTTGACAGTTTCTCACAGTTAGACAGCGCTAGTTATTGTGTGCCATATAGATATAATTGCGCTCACTACTGTGGAGTTATTTAAGAGTCAGCACTGATTGCCTAAAATGTATAGCTGCAACAACTAAATCGGTAAGAATGATCAAAAAAATAGTTACCAATGAATCTCATTATTGATTAGGTAGTCTGATTTGGTGGTTAGCTGCACGGCACTAGCTGGTTCACTCCAATGAACTCCTGCACCTGGTATTGTCCAAAAATTGTATTTAATTGTTTTTACTTTTTCTTCTAAAAATAAATAAAAAATATTTGCACAATACCATGTGCAGGAGTTTACTGGAGTGAACAAGCTGGTGCCGTGCAACTAACCAACTGCAGACCACCTAATCGATAATGAGATTCGTTAAAATCTATTTTTATGATCATTCTTACCAATTAGTTGTTGTAGCCCTACTAAAATGCAAGTTTGTCAAAAGAACTGACGTAAGCGTGAAATCTGCAGAGGTTTAAATGCAAGGTAATCACAGAGGTAAAAAGTATATGAATATAATCGTGTTGGTTATGCAAAACTGGGGAATGGTAAATAAAGGGAATATCTATCTTTTAAAACAATAACAATTCTGGAGGAGACTATTCTATTAACAAATGTGTGTTTTGATCTCTTTACCGTCCCTTTAAGTTGACACATTAAAACGGTTGCAGCTCAAAAACTGTCTTTTCTAACTAATTTCCCTAAAGGAGCATGACATTAAATTCAACATATCTTTTACTTTATATGCATTATTAGATTCTGCATAATGTATCTGTTGTGGCGCCTCACAATGCACTCTAAAACCGCTTTATTACAGAACCTAGGGCTAATACAGTCTTACATCTGAGACATTTTGCACATTGGCAAGTAACCTCTTGATCCTGCTCCTTGCCTTGGGGAATACTGAAACACTACTACACGTATAAGTTATTGGTAGAATAATATACTACACGCAGTAGTATATAACCATCCGTCTACTGTAAAAGGCCTACCTTATGGAGAATATCTAAGAATAAGGAGAAATTGCACTGACTTAAATTCTTTTAAAAAAAAATAAAAAAAAATCTGTCCTTGAGTTGAGAGAGAGATTACTTAAATGTGGGTATACCAGAAAACTTTTAGCTAGAGCCTATCAGAAAGCACTAGCAAAAAATAGGTCTGAACTTCTCAAACCAAAAAAGCAAACAATATCAGATTCAAACATTATTAGATTCATATCTACATGTAACTGCCAAAGTGAGAAAGTGAACACAATCAATAAACATGGGCATATTCTGAAAAGTGACGAAAAATTGAGGACACTTCTATCTGACAGACCTTCATTCACTTTCAGACGAGCCAATAATTTGAATGATAGTCTGACTACCAGTCACTTAACCCCTTAATGACCGGACCATTTTTCAATTTTCTTACCCTTAATGACAATGGCTATTTTTACATTTCTGCGGTGTTTGTGTTTAGCTGTAATTTTACTCTTACTCATTTACAGTACCCACACATATTATATACCGTGTTTCACGCCATTAAATGGACTTTCTAAAGATAACATTAATTTAATCATATCTTATAATTTACTATAAAATTTTTTTATAAAATATGAGGAAAAAATGGAAAAAAAAACACACTTTTTCTAACTTTGACCCCCAAAATCTGTAACACATCTACAATCGCCAAAAAACACCTATGCCAAATAGTTTCTAAATTTTGTCCTGAGTTTAGAAATACCCAATGTTTACATGTTCTTTGCTTTTTTGCAATTTATGGGGCAATAAATACAAGTAGCACTTTGCTATTTCCAAACCACTTTTTTTCAAAATTAGCGCTAGTTACATTGGAACCCTGATATCTGTCAGGAATACCTGAATATCCCATAACATGTATAACAGAATTTATGCTTACCTGATAAATTACTTTCTCTTGTGGTGTATCCAGTCATCCTTTACTTGTGGGATATTCTCCTTCCTAACAGGAAGTGGCAAAGAGAGCACACAGCAGAGCTGTCCATATAGCTCCCCCTAGCTCCACCCCCCAGTCATTCGACCGGAGGTTAGGAAGAAAAAGGAGAAACCATAGGGTGTAGTAGTGACTGTAGTTTAAACAAAAAAATCTACCTGACTTAATAGCCAGGGCGGGCCGTGGACTCGATACATCACAAGAGAAAGTAATTTATCAGGTAAGCATAAATTCTGTTTTCTCTTGTAAGATGTATCGAGTCCACGGATTCATCCTTTACTTGTGGGATTACCAATACCAAAGCTTTAGGACACAGATGAAGGGAGGGAACAAGATAGGTACCTTAAACGGAAGGCACCACTGCTTGTAAAACCTTTCTCCCAAAAATAGCCTCCGAAGAAGCAAAAGTATCGAATTTTTAAAATTTGGAAAAAGTATGCAGCGAAGACCAAGTCGCTGCCTTGCAAATTTGTTCAACAGAAGCCTCATTTTTAAAAGCCCATGTGGAAGCCACTGCTCTGGTAGAATGAGCAGTAATTGTTTCGGGAGGCTGCTGGACAGCAGTCTCATAGGCCAAACGGATGATGCTTTTCAGCCAAAAGGAAAGAGGTAGCAGTCGCCTTCTGACCTCTCTTACCAGAATAGATAAACAATGAAGTTGTTTGTCTGAAATCCTTAGTTGCTTGTAAATAGAACTTTAAAGCACGAACCACATCAAGATTGTGTAACAGACGTTCCTTCTTCGAAGAAGGATTAGGACATAGAGAAGGAACAACAATTTCCTGATTAATATTCTTATTACACAACCTTAGGAAGAAAACCGGGTTTGGTATGCAAAACTACCTTATCTGCATGAAAAACCAGGTAAGGTGAATCACACAAGCAAAAAACTCTGAAACTCTTCGAGCAGAAGAGATAGCTACCTTTAGATCCACGGTAGTCATATATTGACCCTCCTGGATCATAGGTAAGATTGTCCGAATGGTCTCCATCTTGAATGATGGGACTCTGAGGAATTTGTTTAGAATTTTGAGATCCAGGATTGGTCTGAAGATTCCTTCTTTCTTGGGAACCACAAACAGGTTTGAGTAAAAACCCAACCCTTGTTCCGCAATTGGAACTGGGTGGAACACTCCCATTGTATGTAGATTTTCTACACAGCATAAGAACTCCTCTTTCTTTGTCATGTCTGTAGACAGACGAGAAATGTGGAACCTTCCCCTTGGAGGAGAGTCCTTGAATTCTAGAAAATATCCCTGGGATACAATCTCTAAGGCCCAGGGATCGTGTACGTCTCTTGCCCAGGCCTGAGCGAAGAGAGAGTCTGCCCTCTACTAGATCCGGTCCCGGATCTGGGGCTACCCCATCATGCTATCTTGGAGGCAGCTGCAGGCTTCTTGGCCTGTTTACCCTTGTTCCAGCCCTGGTAAGGTTTCCAGGCTGACCTGGGTTGCGAAGCGTTACCCTCTTGCTTTGTAGCAGGGGAGGATGAAGCGAGACCGCTCCTGAAATTCCGAAAGGAACGAAAATTATTTTGTCTGTTCTTTATCTTAAAGGACTTGTCCTGAGGGAGAGCATGGCCTTTTCCCCCAGTGATTTCTGAAATAATCTCTTTCAATTCAGGCCCGAAGAGGGTCTTTCCTTTGAAAGGGATGTTCAAGAGTTTGGCTTTTGACGACACATCGGCCGACCAGGACTTTAGCCATAGCGCCCTGCGCGCTAAAATGGCGAAACCTGAATTCTTTGCCGCTAACTTAGCTAGTTGGAAAGCGGCATCTGTGATAAAAGAATTAGCCAGCTTAAGAGCCTTAATTCTGTCCATAATGTCCTCATATGAGGTCTCCATCTGGAGCGCATCTTCCAGCGCCTCGAACCAGAAAGCAGCTGCAGTAGTTACAGGAACAATGCACGCAATAGGTTGGAGAAGAAAACCTTGTTGAACAAAAATTTTCTTAAGTAAACCCTCTAATTTTTTATCCATAGGGTCTTTAAAAGCACAACGGTCTTCAGTTGGTATGGTTGTGCGTTTAAAAAGTGAAGAAATAGCCTCCCTCCACCTTAGGGACTGTCTGCCACGAGTCCCGCATGGGGTCAGATATGGGGAACATTTTCTTTAAAACAGGAGGGGGAACAAAGGGAATACCTGGTCTATCCCACTCCCTAGTAACAATATCCGCAATCCTCTTAGGGACTGGGAACACATCAGTGTAAACAGGAACTTCAAGGTACTTGTCCATTTTACACAATTTCTCTGGAACCACCATAGGGTCGCAGTCATCTAGAGTAACTAATACCTCCCTGAGCAATAAGCGGAGGTGTTCTAGTTTAAATTTAAAAGCCAACATATCTGAATCCGTCTGAGGAGCAACCTTTCCTGAATCGGAAATTTCTCCCTCAGACAGCAAATCCCTCGCCCCCACTTCAGAGCGTTGTGAGGGTATATCGGATACGGCTACTAAAGCGTCAGAATCTGTTCTTAAAACAGAGCTATCACACTTTGCAGGTAACACGGGCAGTTTAGATAAAAACACAGAGAGTATTATTCATAACTGCCGCCAAGTCTTGCAAGGTAAAAGAGTTAGACGCACTAGAGGTGCTAGGCGTCGCTTGAGCGGGCGTAACTGGTTGTGACACTTGGGGAGAGGTTGACGGATTAACCTTGTTACCTTCTGTCTGAGAATCATCTTGGGCCACATTTTTAAGTGCAACAATATGTTCTTTAAAGTGTATAGACATATCAGTACAAGTGGGACACATTCTGAGGGGGGGTTCCACCATGGCTTCTAAACATATTGAACAAGGCTTTTCCTTGGTGTCAGACATGTTTAACAGACTAGTATTAAAACAAGCAGGCTTGGAAATCACTTTAATCAAGTAAAAACACACTTTGAAAAAAACGTTACTGTGCCTTTAAGAGATAAAAAAGGCACACAATTTAGCAAAACCGTGAAAAAATGCAGCAAACTTTTCGAAATTTTTACAGTATGTACCTAAAGCATTAGTAAGATTGCACCACTAGCAATAAAAACGATTAACCCCTTAATGCCAAAACCGGATCGACAGTAAGCCAAAAAAACGGTTACAAAACTTTCAGCATCCTGCCACAGCTCTGCTGTGGCCCTACCTGCCCTTAGGAACCAGATTTGTGGGGAAAAAACTTCTTATAGGCCATCAAACTGCAGCCGGACCCTCCATGTGAAGCAGCCTGAACTTCTAGTCAATTATAACTGCGCATCTGAGGCACAAAATTAGGCCCCTCCCACCTCACTACGGTGCTTGTGAGGCCTAAAGAAACACTCCCAAGTGTATGAATAATAGCCATGTGGGTAACAACCCCTGAAAAAAACCCAAAGTAACCCTCAAAGTGTCTCTAACAAACGAAATTTTCAATAAAAAACGTTTGCCATAAAGTAGTCTCAACCAGCATAAACTAGCCCTGTTATGTAAGCTTAAAATTCCATACTTAGTTTCTGAATATAGCTTACCCTTCCCTCATGGGGATATTATCAGTCCTTTCTAGCATTATCACAGTCTTGTCTAGAAATAAATGACTGAACATACCTTTTTTGCAGCCTAACCTGCAAACCGTTCCCCCCAACTGAAGTTTTCTTGTACTCCTCAGTCCTTTGTGGGAACTGCAGTGGATTTTAGTTACAACATGCTAAAATCATCTTCCTGCCTGCAGAAATCTTCATCTCCTTTCTGCTAGAGAGAAAATAGTACACACCGGCACCATTTAAAATAAACTTTTGCTTGTAGAAAATAAAAACTACATTTCTAACACCACATTCACTTTACACTTCTGATTGCTTAGAGCCGGCAAAGAGAATGACTAGGGGGTGGAGCTAGAGGGGGAGCTATATGGACAGCTCTGCTGTGTGCTCTCTTTGCCACTTCCTGTTGGGAAGGAGAATATTCCACAAGTAAAGGATGAATCCGTGGACTCGATACATCTTACAAGAGAAACCACCACCACTTGCTCTACTGAAGAGACTGACATGGACTACGGCTAAACCCCAAAGAAAACCAGAGCAAACTTGCTCTGCTTAAAAAATAAACCCTTGATTGAAGAATCAGACACCTAACTTTACCCCTCCTTGTAACTGATACCAGCAAAGAGAATGACTTGGGATTGTGGGTAGGGGGAGTGATATTTAAGAGCGCTATGACTAAGCACTAAACATTCAATTTCCATACCTTCAAATTTAGTGATTTGAGATCCTGATGGAAAAACGGCCCTTAAGACAGAAGGTCTGGCCTTAAAAGAAGTGACCAATGTTTGAAACTGGACATCAGGGCAAGATCTGCATACCAAAACCTGTGAGGCCATGCTGGTGCTATCAGAAACACATGTGATTGTTCCATTATGATCTTGGAGATCAGCCTTGGAAGAAGAACTAGCAGAAAAAAGAAAATTTAAGCTTACCTGATAAATGTGTTTCTTTTACGATACAATGAGTCCACGGATTTCATCCTTACTTATAGGATTATGCCTCCGGGTCAGCAGGAGGCGGCAAAGAGCACCACAGCAGAGCTGTATAAATAGCTCCTCCCTTCCCTCCCACTCCAGTCATTCGACCGAAGTTAGGAAGAGAAAGGAAAAGCCAAGGTGCAGAGGTGTCTGAAGTTTAACAAAAATTTAAAGACCCGTCATACAAAAACAGGGCGGGCCATGGACTCATCGTATCGTAAAAGAAACAAAATTTATCAGGTAAGCATAAATATCCTTTTCTTTTACAAGATACGATGAGTCCACGGATTTCATCCTTAATTATGGGATACAATACCAAAGCAATAGGACACGGATGAAAGGGAGGGACAAGACAGGGAACCTAAACGGAAGGCACCACTGCTTCAAGAACTTTTCTCCCAAAAACAGCCTCGGACGAAGTAAAAGTATCAAATTTGAAAAATTTGAAAAAAGTGTGAAGAGAAGACCAAGTTGCAGCTTTGCAAATCCGTTCAACAGAAGCATCATTTTTGAATGCCCATGAGGAAGCCACAGCCCTAGTAGAATGAGCCGTAATACGATCAGGAGGCTTCTGTCCAGCAGTCTCATATGCAAAACGGATGATACTCTTCAGCCAAAACGAAAAAGGTAGCCGTAGCTTTCTGACCCCTACGCTTCCCAGAAAACAACAAAAAGGGAAGAAGATTGACGAAATTCCTTAGTGGCCTGTAAGTAAAACTTCAAGGCACAGACCACGTCCAAAGTATGTAACAGTCACTCCTTAGGAGGAGGATTAGGACACAAGGAAAGAGCAAATATTTCCTGATTGGTCTAAACACAAGCCTGAGTCAAGTCAGAGCCTGACAAAAAGACTGAACATCTGGAACATCTGCCAGACGTTTGTGTAACAAAATAGACAAAGCAGAAATCTGTCCCTTTAAGGAACTTGCCGACAACCTTTTCTCCAATCCATCTAGGAGAAAAGACAAAATCCTGGGAATCCTAACCCTACTCCACGAGTAGCCCTTGGATTCATCCCAATAAAAGCATCTATACCAAATCCTATGGTAGATGTCTCAAGTCACAAGCTCAATGAGCCGGAATCAAGGTCTCTATTACCGGATCAGAGAACCCACGCTCTGAGAAAGTAAGCGTCCAAGCTCCATGCAAACAGCTTCAGAAAAGCCAGATTCGGATGAAGGAAGGGATCCCGAAGTAAAAGGTCCTCCCTCAAAGGGAGACTCCAAGGAGGTAGAGACGCCCTCACTATCAGACCCGCATACCAAATACTGTGAGGCGATGCCGATACAATGAATATCACCGACGCCCTCTCCTGTTTGAGTCGGGCAAGAACCCGAGGAAGAAGTGCAAATGGAGGAAACAGGTATGCTAGATTGAAGTTCCAAGGAACCGCCAGATCGTCTAGTACTTCTGCCTGAGGGTCCCTGGATCTCGACCGGTATCTCGGAAGTTTGGCATTCCTTCGAGATGCCAACGGAACCAACTCCGGCTGTCCCCACTCGGGGATCAGTCTGAAAACACCTCTGGATGTAGTTCCAACGTCCCCAGATGGAACGTCTGCTTGCTCAAAACTATTCTTTTCCAAATGACTACTCCCGGGATAAGTATCACTGACAGGCAACAAGAATGGGTCTACACCCATTGAATCGTTTTGAATACCTCTGTCATCTCTAGGGAACGTCTTGTTCCAACCTGGTGAGTGATGTAAGTCACAGAAGTCAAATTGTCCGACTGAAACCTGATAAACTTGGCCGTAGCTAACCAAGGCTAGGCCAGAAAAGCCTTGAATCACTCTCAGTTCTAGAATGTTTGTAGGGAGAACGGACTCTGACTGAGACCAAAGTCCCTGAGCCTTCATGGAGTTCCAGATAGCTCCCCCCCCCAGAAGGCTGGCATCTATTGTCACAATTTCCCAAGCCGGCCTGCGAAAGCAGGTACCCTGGGACAGATGAGCCAGAGACAGTCACCACTGAAGAGAATCCCTTGTCTCCTGGTTAAGAGTTAACGGAGGAGACAGATCTGTACAATCCCCGTTCCATCGCCTGAGCATGTTAAGCTGTAGAGATCTGAGATGGACGGAGAAAAAAGGGATGATTGTCTATTGTCGCCACCATCAGCCCAAATACTTCCATACATTGAGCCAGTGAAGGCCGAAGAATGGACTGAAGTACACAACAGGTATGTAACAACTTAGTTTTCTTGACCCTTGTCAGAAATATTTTTACCGACAGGGAATCCATTATGGTTCCCAGAAAGATTACCCTTGTGCTTGGAGACAAGTAGCTTTTTTCCAGATTTATCATCCACCCATGAGGACACAGGAAGAATAACACCAGGTATGGGATCTGGCTTGGTGAAAGGATGGCGCTTGAATTAAAAAGACTGTCAGAGACGGCACCACACCAATGCCCTGCGGGCAAAGAACCGCCAGAAGAGATCCCAGCACCTTTGAAATTTTTTTTTAGAGCAGTGACCAGGCCGAGAGGTAACGCCCTGCACTGAAAGTGTTTGCTAAAAACGCAAACCTATAGAAATTTGTAATGGCCCATGAGAAAAGGAACTTGTAGGCATGCTTCCTTTAGGTCCTGTGGTCATGAATTGACCTTCTGGAAACATTGGTAGCATGGAACGTACCGTTTCCATCTTGAAAGACGGAACTCTTAGAATTTAGTTTAGACTCTTAAAGTCCAAGATCGGTACGAAGGTCCACTCCTTTCTGGGAACCACAGACAGGTTAGAGAAAAATACCCTGACCCTGTTCCATGGCCGGAACGGGATCGATCACTCCCCTGACAGAGAGATCCTCTACGCAAAGTAAGAAAAACCTCTCTTTTCATCTGGACTACAGATAATCTTGAAGGCAGAAACACTTGATTGAAGAATCTTTACTAACACCTCACTTACTAACACAGGCAAAGAGAATGACTGGAGTGGGAGGGAAGGGAGGAGCTACTTATACAGCTCTGCTGTGGTGCTCTTTGCCTCCTCCTGCTGACCAGGAGGCGTAATCCCATAAGTAAGGATGAAATCCGTGGACTCATCGTATCTTGTAAAAGAAATATAAGCAAGTTGGTAAGACCAAGGAACTGCTAACGCATCCACCATCTCCGCCTGAGAATCCCTGGACCAGGAAAGGTATCTGGGAAGTTTCCTGTTTAGATGGGAAGCCATCAGATCTATTTCTGTAAGACCCCGCATCTGTACAATCTGAACACACATCTGGATGGAGAGACCACTCCCCCAGATGCCTGACGGTTGAGATAATCCGCTTCCCAATTGTCTACACCTGGAATATGAATCGCAGAAATTAGACAAGAGTTGGATTCCGCCCCCAGAGACAGAACTTTTTTTCACTTTCTGCGATGAGTTTTTTTAGTGAAAATTTTTCTGCAGGTCATTTTTAAATAAAATCAAATTGTAAATTTGTCAGTTACACTAAAGCACCAGATCAATTGCAATGTGTTGGTTAACTGGAGAATAAAGCAATATTTAAAGTTATATAATCTAGTGCAGTAGTTGAAAATTGCATTGCAAATTAGCTGCAGACAAAAAAAGTAATTGTAAAATGTCTCTTGAATTAATTTGTTTCCTTTTTTCTTAGTCTAACATAGAAATGTAGTAATAAAAAGGTGCATTGCACATACGAACATCTTACATTCAGAGAAAAACAGCTTTGCAGACTGAAAAGCTAGGGAACGAGCTTGCAAAAATCTCATAGCCAGACAACAATCAATGCACTGCTGCTTTGCAGCACTACTGCATATTTGATTGTCTTCAAACAGCACTTTGCTCTGGATGCACTGTTAAGGAACACTTATACAATGCAGCCAGAGAACAGCTCTAGTTAAAAAGAACAGCCTAATCTGGAGCAGTACTGAAAAGTTAAAGTGCTAACAGTTCCTGTTCTTTCTGCAGACATGCTGCATTTTCTGCGATGACATCTCAGATCACTTTATGTTCTGCCTTGGGGATTCCGCCCAAGAAATTATCCGTGATACTTTCATTGCTAAAGGACTCCTTGATGATGGACATGCCACAGTTGTGATATTGTCTGTCTGAAAGCGAATGAAAAGTTATTTCTTTAATAGAGGCCAAGCATGAAGAGCCATGAAAAAAGCACAGAGTTCTAAGATATTGATTGGTAAGCACACCTCTAGAGGATTCCAAACCCCTTGTGCTGTCAGAGACCCCCAGAAAGCTCCCCAACCTGAAAGATTTGCATCTGTTGAGACTACAGTCCGGGAAGGATGAACAAAAGAGGCCCCTTGAATAATACGATTGTCTAACCACCAAGTTAGAGAGAGTAGAATGCTGGGATTTAAGAATATCAATTGTGATATCTAAGTATAATCCCTGCACCATTGATTCAGCATGCAAAGCTGCAGAGGTCTCATGAAACGAGCAAAGGGGATTGTGTCCGATACTGCAGTCATGAGACCTAGAACTTCCATGCACATAGCTACTGAAGGGAATGATCGAGACTGAAGGTTTCGACAGGCTGAAACCAATTTCATTCGTCTCTTGTCTGTTAAAGACAGAGTCATGGACACTGAATCTGGAAACCTAAAAAGGTGACCCTTGTCTGAGGAATCAAGGAACTCTTTGGTAAAATTGTTCCTCCAACCATTGTCTTTGAAGAAACACCACAAGATGATTTGTGTGAGATTCTGCTAAATGAAAAGCTTGAGCCAGTACCAAGATATTGTCCAAATACCTTCGAAAAGATTATTGGAGCTGTTGCTAGACCAAATGGAAGAGCGACAAATTAGTAATACTCGTCTAGAAAAGAGAATCTCAGAAACCGATAGTGATCTGGATGAATCAGAATGTGAAGATACGCGTCCTGTAAGTCTTTTGCAGACATGTAATGACCTTGCTGAACAAAAGCCAGAATAGTCCTTTATAGTCACCATCTTGAAAGTTGGGACCCTTACAAAAACGATAAGAACTTACCTGATAAATGAATTTCTTTCATATTGGCAAGAGTCCATGAGCTAGTGACATATGGGATATTCAATCCTACCAGGAGGGGCAAAGTTTCCCAAACCTCAAAATGCCTATAAATACACCCCTCACCACACCCATAATTCAGTTTAACGAATAGCCAAGCAGTGGGGTGATAAAGAAAGGAGTAGAAAGCATCAACAAAGTAAATTTGGAAATAATTGTGCATTATACAAAAAAATCATAACCACCATAAAAAGGGTGGGCCTCATGGACTCTTGCCAATATGAAAGAAATGAATTTATCAGGTAAGTTCTTACATAAATTATGTTTTCTTTCATGTAATTGGCAAGAGTCCACGAGCTAGTGACATATGGGATATCAATACCCAAGATGTGGATCTTCCATTCCAGAGTCACTAGAGAGGGAGGGAATAAAAACAGCCATATTCCGCTGAAAAAAATTAATCCACAACCCAAAAAAATAAGTTTATTTTCATTTTGAAAGAAAAAAACTTAAATCAAAAGCAGAAGAATCAAATTGAAACAGCTGCCTGAAGAACTTTTCTATCAAAAACTGCTTCCGAAGAAGCAAATACATCAAAACGGTAGAATTTAGTAAATGTATGCAAATAGGACCAAGTTGCCGCTTTGCAAATCTGATCAACTGAAGCTTCATTCTTAAAAGCCCACGAAGTGGAGACCGATCTAGTAGAATGAGCTGTAATTCTCTGAGGCGGGGTCTGACCCGACTCCAAATAAGCTTGATGAATCAAAAGTTTCAACCAAGAAGCCAAGGAATTAGCAGAAGCCTTCTGACCTTTCCTAGGACCAGAAAATAAAACAAATAGACTGGAATTCTTCCTGAAATTTTTAGTAGCTTCCACATAATATTTCAAAGCTCTTACCACATCCAAAGAATGTAAGGATCTCTCCAAAGAATTCTTAGGATTAGGACATAAGGAAGGAACAACAATTTCTCTACTAATGTTGTTAGAATTCACAACCTTAGGTAGAAATTGAAAAGAAGTCCGCAAAACTGCCTTATCCTGATGAAAAATCAGAAAAGGAGACTCGCAAGAAAGAGCAGATAGCTCAGAAACTCTTCTAGCAGAAGAGATAGCCAAAAGGAACAACACTTTCCAAGAAAGTAGTTTAATGTCCAAAGAATGCATAGAAAGTAGTTTAATGTCCAAAGAATGCATAGGTTCAAATGGAGGAGCCTGCAAAGCCTTCAGAACCAAATTAAGACTCCAAGGAGGAGAAAATGACTCAATGACAGGCTTAATACGAATTAAAGCCTGTACAAAACAGTGAATATCAGGAAGTATAGCAATCTTTCTGTGAAGTACAACAGAAAGAGCAGAGATTTGTCCTTTCAAGGAACTTGCAGACAAACCCTTATCCAAAAAATCCTGAAGAAACTGTAAAATTCTAGGAATTCTAAAAGAATGCCAGGAAAATTTATGAGAAGAACACCATGAAATGTAAGTCTTCCAAACTCTATAATAAATCTTTCTAGAAACAGATTTACGAGCTTGCAACATAGTATTAATCACTGAGTCAGAGAAACCTCTATGACTTAGAACTAAGAGTTCAATTTCCACACCTTCAAATTTAATGATTTGAGATCCTGATGGAAAAACGGACCTTGAGATAGTAGGTCCGGCTGTAACGGAAGTGGCCAAGGCGGGCAACTGGACATCCGAACCAGATCCGCATACCAAAACCTGTGTGGCTATGCTGGAGCCACCAGCAACACAAAAGACTGTTCCTTGATGATTTTGGAGATCACTCTTGGAAGAAGAACTAGAGGCGGGAAGATGTAAGCAGGATGATAACATTAAGGAAGTGTCAACGCATCCACTGCTTCCGCCTGAACATCCCTGGACCTGGATAGATATCTGGGAAGTTTCTTGTTTAGATGAGAGGCCATGAGATCTCTCTCTGGAAGACCCCACATCTGAACAATCTGAGAAAACACATCTGGATGGAGAGACCACTCTCCTGGATGTAAAGTCTGGCGGCTGAGATAATCCGCCTCCCAATTGTCTACACCTGGGATATGCACCGCAGAGATTAGACAGGAGCTGGATTCCGCCCAAGCAAGTATCCGAGATACTTCTTTCATAGCTTGGGGACTGTGAGTCCCACCCTGATTGACATAAGCCACAGTTGTGATATTGTCTGTCTGAAAACAAATGAACGGTTCTCTCTTTAGCAGAGGCCAGAACTGAAGAGCCCTGAGAATAGCACGGAGTTCTAAAATATTTATTGGTAATCTCGCCTCTTGAGATTTCCAAACCCCTTGTGCTGTCAGAGATCCCCAAACAGCTCCCCAACCTGAAAGACTCGCATCTGTTGCGATCACAGTCCAGGTTGGCCGAACAAAAGAAGCCCCTTGAACCAAACGATGGTGATATATCCACCATGTCAGAGAGTGTCGTACATTGGGATTCAAGGATATTAATTGTGATATCTTTGCATAATCCCTGCACCATTGATTCAGCATACAAAGCTGTAGAGGTCTCATGTGAAAACGAACAAAGGGGATCGCGTCCGATGCTGCAGTCATGAGACCTAAAACTTCCATGCACATAGCCACTGAAGGGAATGACTGAGACTGAAGGTGCCGGCATGCTGCGACCAATTTTAAACGTCTCTTGTCTGTTAGAGACAGAGTCATGGACACTGAATCTATCTGGAAGCCTAAAAAGGTGACCCTTGTCTGAGGAATCAAGAAACTTTTTGGTAAATTGATCCTCCAACTATGTTTCCGAAGACACAACACTAGTTGACACGTGTGAGATTCTGCAGTATGTAAAGATTGAGCTAGTACCAAGATATCATCCAAATAAGGAAACACTGCAATACCCTGTTATAATGTCCTCGCTGAACAAAAGGCAGAATAGTCCTTTTAGTCACCATCTTGAAAGTTGGTACTCTTACATAACGATTCAAAATTTTTAGATCCAGAACTGGTCTGAATAAATTTTCTTTCTTTGGGACAATGAATAGGTTTGAATAAAACCCCAAACCTTGTTCCTGAGGAGGAACTGGCATGATTACCCCTGAAGACTCCAGGTCTGAAACACACTTCAGAAAAGCCTGAGCTTTTACTAGATTGACAGGGATGCGTGAGAGAAAAAATCTTCTCACAGGAGGTCTTACTCTGAATCCTATTCGATACCCTTGAGAGACAATGCTCTGAATCCAATGATTTTGGACAACAAAAATCCTTAAAAAACCTTAATCTGCCCCCTACCAGCTGAGCTAGAATGAGGGCCGCACCTTCATGCGGACTTAGGGGCTGACTTTGGTTTCCTAAATGGCTTGGATTTATTCCAATTTGAGGAAGGCTTCCAATTGGAAGCAGACTCCTTGGGGGGAGGATTGAGTTTTTGTTCCGTATTCTGACGAAAGGAACAAAAACGGTTAGAAGCCCTAGATTTACCCTTAGGTTTTTTTATCCTGAGGCAAAAAAACTGCTTTTCCCCCAGTGATAGTTGAAATAATGGAATCCAACGAAGAACCAAATAAAATTATTACCTTGGAAAGAAAGAGATAGTAATCTAGATTTAGAAGTCATATCAGCATTCCAAGACTTAAGCCACAAAGCTCTTCTAGCTAATATAGCTAAAGACATGGATCTAACATCACTTTTGATAATATCAAAAATGGCATCACAAATAAAATGATTAGCATGTTGCAGTAAGCGAATAACGCTAGATATGTCAGAATCCAATTCATGTTGCGCTAAATTTTCCAACTAGAAAGTTGATGCAGCCGCAACATGAGCCAAAGAAATAGCAGGTCTGAGAAGATGACCTGAATATAAATAGGCCTTCCTTAGATAAGATTCAAGCTTCCTATTTAAAGGATCCTTAAAGGAAGTGCTATCTTCCATAGGAATAGTGGTACGTTTAGCAAGAGTAGAAATAGCCCCATCAACTTTGGGGATTTTTTCCCAAAACTCTATAGATTTTGCTGGTAAAGGATAAAAAATTTTAAACCTTGAAGAAGGAATAAAAGAAGTACCTGGCTTATTCCATTCCCTAGAAATCATATCAGAAATAGCCTCAGGAATGGGAAAAACTCCTGGAGAAACCACAAGAGGTTTAAAAACAGCATTTAAACGTTTATTAGACTGAATGTCAATAGGACTGGTTACCTCAATATCCAAAGTAATTAACACTTCTTTTAATAAAGAATGCATACAGTATACTCTATTTTAAATAAATAAGTAGATTTGTCAGTGTCAATGTCTGAGGAAGGATCTTCTGAATCAGATAGATCCTCATCAGAAGGAGGATAAATTATTATGTTGTTGGTCAATTGAAATTTCATCAGCTAAATGAGAAGTTTTAAAAGACCTTTTTCGTTTTTTAGAAGGTGGAAATGCAGACAAAGCCTTCATAATAGAATCAGAAACAAATTCTTTAAAATTTACAGGTATATCATGCACATTAGAAGTTGAAGGAACTGCAACTGGCAATGTACTATTACTGATGGAAACACTATCTGCATGTAAAAGTTTATCATGACAACTATTACAAATGACATTCGGTGGAATCATTTCTACAATTTTACAACAAATGCACTTAGCTTTGGTAGAACCGATGTCAGGCAGCAATGTTCCAGCAGAAACTTCTGAGGCAGGATCAGATTGGGACATCTTGCACAATGTAAGAGAAAAAACAACATATAAAGCAAAATTATCTATTACATTAAATGACAGTTTCAGGAATGGGAAAAAATGCAATAGCATAGGTCTCTGATAGCAAAAAGCAAGAGGCAAACATACAAGGGGTATTGAAATAATTAAAAGTTTGGCGCCAAGTATGACGCACAACGTAACGTAAACTCCTTTTTTGGCGCCAAAAATAACCGGAAATGACACACTTGCGTCACTAATGACGCCGCCGTGTGAAAGGTCTCTGCGTCACGTATGACGCCGGAAATGACGAAGTAGCGCCATAAACGTATTTTTTAGCGCCAAGAATGACACAATAAAGTTTAGCATTTGACGCACCCGTGGGCCTAATATCCGCAATTGCAAAAAGTAGTCAATTGAAAAAAGACTAAACCCCAGGTAAGAAAAAAATTTCTTAAAAATGTTTACATTCCACAAATATGAAACTGACAGTCAGCAGAAGGAAATACATGAACCTGACAAACACATGAACCTGGCAAATATAAGTACAATACATATATTTAGAACTTTACATAAATGCATAAACTGCCAAACCATAGCTGAGAGTGTCTTTAGTAATGAAAATATACTTACCAAAAGACACCCATCCACAAATAGCAGATAGCCAAACCAGTACTAAAACAGTTATTAGTAGAGGTAATGGAAAATTGAGAGTATATCGTCGATCTGAAAAGGGAGGTAGGAGATGGATCTCTACGACCGATAACAGAGAACCTATGAAATAGACCCCTATAAGGGAAATCTTATTTAAATAAGTGATACTCCCTTCACGTCCCTCTGACATTTGCTGTACTCTGAGAGGAATCGGGCTTCAACAATGCTGAGAAGCGCATATCAACGTAGAAATCTTAGCACAAACTTACTTCACCACCTCCATAGGAGGCAAAGTTTGTAAAACTGAATTGTGGGTGTGGTGAGGGGTGAGATAGGCATTTTGAGGTTTGGGAAACTTTGCCCCTCCTGGTAGGATTGTATATCCCATATGTCACTAGCTCATGGACTCTTGCCAATTACATGAAAGAAAACTTCAGATCCAGAACTGGACTGAATGAATTTTCTTTCTTTGGGACAATGAATAGATTTGAATAAAAACCCAGACCCTGTTCCTGAAGCGGAACTGGTGTATTCACCCCTCAAAGCTCCAGATCTGAAACACACTTCAGAAAAGCCTAAACTTCAACAGGATTTGTTGGAACATGAGAGAGAAAGAATCTTCTCACAGGAGGTCTTATTCTGAAACCCATTTCATACCCTTGAGAGACAATGCTCTGAAATCCACTGATTCTGAACAGAATCTGCCAAACTGTTTTGAAATAATTTCAATCTGCCCCCCACCAGTTGAACTGGATTGAGGGCCGCACTTTAGCGCAGTCTTAGGGGCTGGCTTTGGCTTCTTATAAGGCTTGGATTTATTCCAACTTGAAGATGGCTTCCAATTGGAAGCAGAGTCCTTAGGGGAAGGAGTGGTTTTCTGTTCTCTATTCTGACAAAAAGAACGAAAGCGATTAGAAGCTTTAAAAATTTACCCTTAGACTATCTTGGGGCAAAAAAACTCCCTTACCCCCAGTGATAGTAGAAATAATAGAATCCAACTGAGAACCAAATAAATTATTACCCTGGAAAGATATAGTATAGTAATCTAGATTTAGGCCATAAAGTTCATCTAGCTAGAATAGCTAAAGACAGATTTAGCATCAACCTTGACAATATCATAAATAGCATCACAGATAAAATAATTAGCATGGTGAAGCAAACGAACAATGCTAGACATATCAAGAATCTGTTTCCTGATGTTCTAAGCTATCCATCCAAAAAGTTGATGCAGATGCAACATCAGCCATAGAAATGACAGGCCTGAGAATATAGCCAAAATGTAAAAAAGCTTTCCTTAGATAAGATTCAATCTTCCTATCTAAAAGATCCTTAAAATAAGTACAATCTTCCATAGGAATAGTAGTACATTTGGCAAGAGTAGAAATAGCACAATCAATCTTAGGGACTTTTTCCAAAACTCCAAAATTAGCCACTGGAAAAAGGTTATAACTTATTAAACCTAGGAGGAGGATTAAAAGAAGCACCAGGTTTAGACCATTCCCTAGCAATCACATCAGAAACCGCATCTGGAACAGGAAAAACCTCAGAAGGTTTAAAAACAGAATTCAAACTTTTACTGGTTTTGTTATCAAGAGGATCAGACTCCTCAATACCCAAAGTAACCAATACTTCTTTCAACAAAGACTGAATATATTCAATCTTAAAAAGATAGGAAGATTTATCAGTTTCAATGTCTGAAGTAGGATCTTCTGAACCAGAAAGATCCTCTTCAGAAGAGGATATTTCAGTATGTTGTCGGTCATCAAAAATGTCATCAGTTTTAAAAGACCTTTTGCATTTATTAGAAGGTGGAATAGCAGACATAGCCCCTTCTGTATTGCATCAGCAATATAATTTTTAATATCAACAGGGATATCATGTACATTAGATGTTGACGAAACAGGTGCATGCAAAAGCTTATCATGACAACTGTTACATAATAAAGCTGGAGATATAATCTCAGCTTGCTAACAACAGATACACTTAGCTTTGGTAGAACTGTGTTCAGGCAGCATGAGACCGGATCAGACAGACATCTTGCAAAATGTAAAAGAAAAAAAATGACATTTAAACAAAATATCCAATTTCCTTATATAGCAGTTTCAGGAATGGGAAAAAATGCATATGCTAAATAAGCAGAAAAGCAAACAGCATAGCCCTCTAGAATATAAAGAGAGCAGGAAGCATAAAGGAAGTGGGGTAATGTAACCAAAAAAATAATTGGCGCCAAGTGAAAAAATGTTGGCACCAAACATCCGGAAAAGACACAACTCGCGTCATAACAAGCGCGACTTTGCGCCAAACTAACGTCAATAAAGACACAGGAAATGACAAAACTTGCAACACCAGAAACACAAATTTGGCCAAAAAATGTTTGCCCCAAAAATAAAAGCATTCTGCGCCCTCGCGAGCCTAGATTTGCCCATAAAATTTAAGAAAAATAGTTTAAATTAGATAAACTAAACCCCAGGTAAGAATTTTTTTTAAAAAAAAACCTTCCTAAAACATGATTCTCATACTGAAACTGTTGGACTGCAGCGGGAAATACAGACCTTACTTGTGGCAAATATAAGTAAAATACATATATTTAAAATTTTATATTAATACATAAAGCGCCAAACATAGCTGAGTGTGTCTTAAATAATATTACATACTTGCCAACGACACCCATCCACATATAGTAGACAGCCAAACAAGTACTAAAAACTATCAGCAGAGGTAATGGTATAAGATTATATCGTCGATCTGAAAAGGGAGGTAGGAGATGAATCCCTATGACCGATAACAGAGAACCCTTAAAAAGATTTCCCATGAGTGAAATTATAAAAATCAACAGGCAATACTCTCTTCACGTCCCTCTGACAAACACTGTACTCTGAGAGGAATTGGGCTTCAGAATGCTAAGAAGCGCTTATCATAGAAGAAATCATAAAAATCAAGCGCAAAGTTTGCAAAACTGAAGTATGTGTGTGGTGGGAGGTGTATTTATAGGCATTTTGAGGTTTGGGAAACTTTGCCCCCTTCTGATAGCAATGTATATCCCATACGTTACTACCTCATGGACTCTTGCCTTATACATGAAAGAAATTAGGGTTAGCCGTAATTGGGAGAAATTCAGAAACATTAATATTTGTTAAGCCAAACCTGCTGCCAGCCTAGAATTCATAAGTCGCTACAGAGCTATCCGCGCTTTAGCTTCTTTCCAGAAAAACCTGGAACAGGCTTTATTAAACATTTGGATATCTGATTTATATAAAAACACCAGGATATTTTGTAGTAAATATAATAATTTTGGGAAAATTATGTTTTTTATTAACGAGACACAAGCTGAGAGCGATATAAGTAGATTAAACCATTCCTCTAACTTCTTTTTGCAGTCCTTAAAACATCTAGGAAAATTTAACTTGTACCAATCCTGTGGATTTGTACTCAGTACTATGCCAAAATAAGTAAATCAGTGATGGCTCTTTAAAAGGGATGCCTAATACTACTGACACCTGAATTATATAACCATAATAGTTCTGACTTTGTTAAATTAATTTTATAGCCTGAGATGGCCCCAAAGAGCTGGATATCCGCTAATAAACTAGGCAAGCTGGTATTAAGGTTACTTAAAAATAATAAAAGGTTGTCTGCGTATGACAGTACAAGCTTCTGTCCACCTAATTGGATTCCGCTTAGATTTTGATGAAGCCGAATCGCAAGAGGCTCCAAGGAGATGTTAAAGAGAAGAGGTGAAAACAGGCAGCCTTGTCTAGTACCTCATTGTAGGCTAAAGCTCTCAGTGACTGATTTATAATAGTGGAGAATGGGGTACTATACATTAGGCGGATAAAGTTATTTACATAACCTGTAAAGCCAAATTGTTCTAAAGTGAAAAAACATAATTTATGTAAGAACTTACCTGATAAATTAATTTCTTTCATATTAGCAAGAGTCCATGAGCTAGTGACGTATGGGATATACATTCCTACCAGGAGGGGCAAAGTTTCCCAAACCTCAAAATGCCTACAAATACACCCCTCACCACACCCACAAATCAGTTTAACGCATAGCCAAGAAGTGGGGTGATAAGAAAAAAGTGCGAAAGCATAAAAAAATAAGGAATTGGAATAATTGTGCTTTATACAAAAAAATTATAACCACCACAAAAAGGGTGGGCCTCATGGACTCTTGCTAATATGAAAGAAATGAATTTATCAGGTAAGTTCTTACATAAATTATGTTTTCTTTCATGTAATTAGCAAGAGTCCATGAGCTAGTGACGTATGGGATAATGACTACCCAAGATGTGGATCTTCCACGCAAGAGTCACTAGAGAGGGAGGGATAAAATAAAGACAGCCAATTCCGCTGAAAATAATCCACACCCAAAACAAAGTTTAAATATTATAATGAAAAAAACTGAAATTATAAGCAGAAGAATCAAACTGAAACAGCTGCCTGAAGTACTTTTCTACCAAAAACTGCTTCAGAAGAAGAAAACACATCAAAATGGTAGAATTTAGTAAAAGTATGCAAAGAAGACCAAGTTGCTGCTTTGCAAATCTGATCAACCGAAGCTTCATTCCTAAACGCCCAGGAAGTAGAAACTGACCTAGTAGAATGAGCTGTAATCCTTTGAGGCGGAGTTTTACCCGACTCGACATAAGCATGATGAATCAAAGACTTTAACCAAGACGCCAAAGAAATGGCAGAGGCCTTCTGACCTTTCCTAGAACCGGAAAAGATAACAAATAGACTAGAAGTCTTTCGGAAATTTTTAGTAGCTTCAACATAATATTTCAAAGCTCTAACTACATCCAAAGAATGCAACGATCTTTCCTTAGAATTCTTAGGATTAGGACATAATGAAGGAACCACAATTTCTCTACTAATGTTGTTAGAATTCACAACCTTAGGTAAAAATTTAAAAGAAGTTCGCAACACCGCCTTATCCTGATGAAAAATCAGAAAAGGAGACTCACAAGAAAGAGCAGATAATTCAGAAACTCTTCTAGCAGAAGAGATGGCCAAAAGAAACAAAACTTTCCAAGAAAGTAATTTAATGTCCAGCGAATGCATAGGTTCAAACGGAGGAGATTGAAGAGCCCCCAGAACCAAATTCAAACTCCAAGGAGGAGAAATTGACTTAACAGGTTTTATACGAACCAAAGCCTGTACAAAACAATGAATATCAGGAAGACTAGCAATCTTTCTGTGGAAAAGAACAGAAAGAGCAGAAATTTGTCCGTTCAAGGAACTTGCAGACAAACCTTTATCCAAACCATCCTGAAGAAACTGTAAAATTCTAGGAATTCTAAAAGAATGCCAAGAAAAATGATGAGAAAAACACCAAGAAATGAAAATCTTCCAGACTCGATAATATATCTTCCTAGATACAGATTTACAAGCCTGTAACATAGTATTAATTACTGAGTCAGAGAAACCTCTATGACTGAGAATCAAGCGTTCAATCTCCATACCTTCAAATTTAAGGATTTGAGATCCTGATGGAAAAAAGGACCTTGTGATAGAAGGTCTGGTCTTAATGGAAGAGTCCACGGTTGGCAAGTGGCCATCCGGACAAGATCCGCATACCAAAACCTGTGAGGCCATGCTGGAGCCACCAGCAGAACAAACGAGAAATCCTTTAGAATCTTGGAAATCACTCTTGGAAGGATAACTAGAGGCGGAAAGATATAGGCAGGATGATACTTCCAAGGAAGTGACAATGCATCCACTGCCTCCGCCTGAGGATCCCTGGATCTGGACAGATACCTGGGAAGTTTCTTGTTTAGATGAGAAGCCATCAGATCTATTTCTGGAAGTCCCCACATTTGAACAATCTGAAGAAATACCTCTGGGTGAAGAGACCATTCGCCCGGATGCAACGTTTGGCGACTGAGATAATCCGCTTCCCAACTGTCTATACCTGGGATATGAACCGCAGAAATTAGACAGGAGCTGGATTCCGCCCATACCAGTATTCAAGATACTTCTTTCATAGCCAAAGGACTGTGAGTCCCTCCTTGATGATTGACATATGCCACGGTTGTGACATTGTCCGTCTGAAAACAAATGAACGACTCTCTCTTTAGAAGAGGCCATGACTGAAGAGCTCTGAAAATTGCACGGAGTTAAAATATGTTGATTGGTAATCTCACCTCCTGAGATTCCCAAACCCCTTGTGCTGTCAGAGACCCCCAAACAGCTCCCCAACCTGTCAGACTTGCATCTGTTGAAATCACAGTCCAGGTTGGAAGAACAAAAGAAGCCCCCTGAACTAAACAATGGTGGTCTGTCCACCACGTCAGAGAGTGTCATACAATCGGTTTTAAAGATATTAATTGAGATATCTTTGTATAATCCCTGCACCACTGGTTCAGCATACAGAGCTGAAGAGGTTGCATGTGAAAACGAGCAAAGGGGATCGCGTCCGATGCAGCAGTCATAAGACCTAGAATTTCCATGCATAAGGCTACCGAAGGGAATGATTGAGACTGAAGGTTTCGACAAGCTGAGATCAATCTTAGACGTCTCTTGTCTGTCAGAGACAGAGTCATGGACACAATCTATCTGGAATCCTAAAAAGGTTACCCTTGTCTGAGGAATCAATGAACTTTTTGGTAAATTGATCCTCCAACCATGTTCTTGAAGAAACAATACAAGTCGATTCGTATGAGATTCTGCTAAATGTGAAGACTGAGCAAGTACCAAGATATCGTCCAAATAAGGAAATACCACAATACCCTGTTCTCTGATTACAGACAGAAAGGCACCGAGAACCTTTGTAAAAATCCTTGGAGCTGTTGCTAGGCCAAACGGCAGAGCCACAAACTGGTAATGCTGGTCTAGAAAAAAGAATATCAGAAACTGATAGTGATCTGGATGAATCGGAATATGCAGATATGCATCCTGTAAATCTATTGTGGACATATAATGCCCGTGCTGAACAAAAGGCAGAATAGTCCTTATAGTTACCATTTTGAATGTTGGTATCCGTACATAATGATTCAATATTTTTAAATCCAGAACTGGTCTGAAGGAATTCTCCTTCTTTGGTACAATGAAGAGATTTGAGTAAAACCCCAGCCCCTGTTCCAAAACTGGAACTGGCACAATTACTCCAGCTAACTCTAGATCTGAAACACATTTCAGAAATGCTTGAGCCTTCACTGGATTTACTGGGACACGGGAAAGAAAAAATCTTCTTGCAGGAGGCCTTATCTTGAAGCCTATTCTGTACCCTTGTGAAACAATGTTCTGAATCCAAAGATTGTGAATCGAATTGATCCAAATTTCTTTGAAAAATCGTAATCTGCCCCCTACCAGCTGGGCTGGAATGAGGGCCGCACCTTCATGTTGACTTGGGAGCTGGCTTTGGCTTTCTAAAAGGCTTGGATTTATTCCAGACTGGAGATGGTTTCCAAACTGATACCGCTCCTGTAGGGGAAGGATCAGGCTTTTGTTCCTTATTCTGACGAAAGGAACGAAAACGATTAGTAGACCTAAATTTACCTTTAGATTTTTTATCCTGTGGTAAAGTTCCTTTCCCGCCAGTAACAGTTGAAATAATGGAATCCAACTGTGAACCAAATAATTTATTACCCTGGAAAGAAAGGGAAAGCAAAGTGGACTTGGAAGACATATCAGCATTCCAAGTTTTAAGCCATAAAGCTCTTCTAGCTAAAATAGCTAGAGACATATACCTGACGTCAACCCTAATGATATCAAAGATGGCATCACAAATAAAATTATTAGCATGTTGAAGAAGATTAACAATGCTATGAGAATTATGATCTGTTACTTGCTGCGCTAAAGCTTCCAACCAAAAAGTTGAAGCTGCAGCAACATCCGCTAAAGATATAGAAGGTCTAAGAAGATTACCTGAACATAAGTAAGCTTTTCTTAGAAAGGATTCAATTTTCCCATCTAAAGGATACTTAAAGGAAGTACTATCCGCCGTAGGAATAGTAGTACGTTTAGCAAGAGTAGAGATAGCCCCATCAACCTTAGGGATTTTGTCCCAAAACTCTAATCTGTCAGATGGCACAGGATAGAATTGCTTAAAACGTTTAGAAGGAGTAAAAGAATTACCCAAATTATTCCATTCCCTGGAAATTACTTCAGAAATAGCATCAGGGACAGGAAAAACTTCTGGAATAACTACAGGAGATTTAAAAACCTTATTTAAACGTTTAGATTTAGTATCAAGAGGACCAGAATCCTCTATTTCTAAAGCAATTAAGACTTCTTTAAAGGGACACTGTACCCAAAATTTTTCTTTCGTGATTCAGATTGAGCATGAAATTTTAAGCAATTTTCTAATTTACTTCTATTATCAAATTTTCTTCATTCTCTTGGTATCTTTATTTGAAATGCAAGAATGTAAGTTTAGATGCCGGCCCATTTTTGGTGAACAACCTGGGTTGTCCTTGCTGATTGGTGGATAAATTCATCCACCAATAAAAAGTGCTGTCCAGAGTACTAAAACCAAAAAAAAGCTTAGATGCCTTCTTTTTCAAATAATGATAGCAAGAGAACGAAGAAAAATTGATAATAAGAGTAAATTAGAAAGTTGCTTAAAATTGCACGCTCTTTCTGAATTACAAAAGAAAAAATTTGTGTACAGTGTCCCTTTAAGTAAAGAACGAATAAATTCCATTTTGAATAAATATGAAGATTTGTCAGCATCAACCTCTGAATCAGAATCCTCTGAACCAGAGGAATCATTATCAGAATCAGAATGATAATGTTCATTTAAAAATTCATCTGAAAAATGAGAAGTTTTAAAAGACCTTTTACGTTTACTAGAAGGAGGAATAACAGACATAGCCTTCTTAATGGATTTAGAAACAAAATCTCTTATGTTAACAGGAACACTCTGAGTATTAGATGTTGATGGAACAGCAACAGGTAATGTATCACTACTAAAGGAAATATTATCTGCATTAACAAGTTTGTCATGACATTCATTACAAACAACAGCTGGAGGAACAGATACCACAAGTTTACAGCAAATACACTTAACTTTGGTAGATCCAGCATCAGGCAGCGATTTTCCAGAAGTATCTTCTGATTCAGGATCTGAGACATCTTGCAATATGTAAAAGAAAAAACAACATATAAAGCAAAATTGATCAAATTCCTTAAATGACAGTTTCAGGAATGGGAAAAAATGCCAGTGAACAAGCTTCTAGCAACCAGAAACAAATAAACAATGAGACTTAAATAATGTGGAGACAATAATGACGCCCATATTTTTTGGCGCCAAAAAGACACCCACATTATTTGGCGCCTAAATGCTTTTAGCGCCAAAAATGACGGCACATCCGGTAACGCCAACATTTTTGACGCAAAAACGTCAAAAATGACGCAACTTCCGGCGACAAGTATGACGCCGGAAATAACAAAGAAAACTTTTTGAGCCAAAAAAGTCAGCGCCAAGAATGACGCAATAAAATGAAGCATTTTCAGCCTCCGCGAGCCTAACAGCCCACAGGGAAAAAAGTCAAACTTTAAGGTAAGAAAATTGATTATTCAAATGCATTATCCCAAATAATGAAACTGACTGTCTGAAATAAGGAATATTGAACATCCTGAATCAAGGCAAATAAATGTTTAAACACAAATATTTAGAACTTTATATAAAAGTGCCCAACCATAGCTTAGAGTGTCACAAAAATAAGACTTACTTACCCCAGGACACTCATCTACATGTAGTAGAAAGCCAAACCAGTACTGAAACGAGAATCAGTAGAGGTAATGGTATATATAAAAGAGTATATCGTCGATCTGAAAAGGGAGGTAAGAGATGAATCTCTACGACCGATAACAGAGAACCTATGAAATAGACCCCGTAGAAGGAGATCATTGTATTCAAATAGGCAATACTCTCTTCACATCCCTCTGACATTCACTGCACGCTGAGAGGAAAACCGGGCTCCAACCTGCTGCGGAGCGCATATCAACGTAGAATCTAGCACAAACTTACTTCACCACCTCCACAGGAGGCAAAGTTTGTAAAACTGATTTGTGGGTGTGGTGAGGGGTGTATTTGTAGGCATTTTGAGGTTTGGGAAACTTTGCCCCTCCTGGTAGGAATGTATATCCCATACGTCACTAGCTCATGGACTCTTGCTAATTACATGAAAGAAAAGTTGATCCCAGCTAACATGATCAAGCACTTTTTCCGCATCAACTGTCAATATGGGGAAGTCGGCTAGATTTCTGTGTTTAGAATGAAGTCTAGTACTAACATCACTTTACGCATATTCTTCACAGGGTTCCTACCAGCCATAAAACCTGTTTGGTTCTCATGTATTATGTTACCGAGATATGGTTTAGGTCTTTTTAGCGATAATAGATGTGAGGAGTTTGTAATCAAAATTCAAAAGGGAAAAATCGGTCTGTAGGATGAGGGGGATTCTGGGTCTTTATCGATTGAGGATTAAAAGGGACAGTCTATACCAGAATTTTTATTGCTTTAAAAGATAGATAATCCCTTTATTACCCATTCCCCAGTTTTGCATAACCAACACAGTTATATTTATATACTTTTTTACCTCTGTGATTATCTTGTATCTAAGCCTTTGCAAACTGCCCCTTTATTTCAGTTCTTTTGACAGACTTGCAGTTTAGCCAATCAGTGCTGGCTCCCAGGTAACTTCACGTGCACAAGCACAGTGTTATCTATATGAAACACATGAACTAACACCCTCTAGTGGTGAAAAGCTGTTAAAATGCATTCTGAAAAGAGGTGGCCTTCAAGGTCTAAGAAATTAGCATAGGAACCTCCTAGGTTAAGATTTCAACTAAGAATACCAAGAGAACAAAGCAGAATTGGTGATAAAAGTAAGTTGGAAAATTGTTTAAAATTACATGCCCTATCTGAATCATGGAAAGTTTATTTTGGACTAGACTGTCCCTTTAAAGAATTAAAAGCCGCAAAATAACATTGGGTAGGGGTAATTTGTTCCTGAAGAATTCTGTAAAATTCAAGAGGCAAGAGATCCGTACCGGCTGCTTTATTTAACTTCACTGAATTGATCCCTTCAAGAATTTCCATCGTGGAAATAGGCATATTTAAATCTTGCATTATTGCTTGGGAAAGTTTAGGCAGATTAATGTCTTGCCAAAAACATAATTTATGCTTACCTGATAAATTTATTTCTCTTGTGGTGTATCCAGTCCACGGATCATCCATTACTTGTGGGATATTCTCCTTCCCAACAGGAAGTTGCAAGAGGATCACCCACAGCAGAGCTGCTATATAGCTCCTTCCCCAACTGCCATATCCAGTCAGTCATTCGACTGAAAACAAGCAGAGAAAGGAGAAACCATAGGGTGCAGTGGTGACTGTAGTTTAAAATTAAAAAAATACCTGCCTTAAAATGACAAGGCGGGCCGTGGACTGGATACACCACAAGAGAAATAAATTTATCAGGTGTAAGGTGTATCCAGTCCACGGATCATCCATTACTTGTGGTATACCAATACCAAAGCTAAAGTACACGGATGAAGGGAGGGACAAGGCAGGTACTTAAACGGAAGGTACCACTGCCTGTAAAACCTCTCTCCCAAAAATAGCCTCCGAAGAAGCAAAAGTATCAAATTTGTAGAATTTGGAAAAAGTATGAAGCAAAGACCAAGTCGCCGCCTTGCAAATCTGTTCAACAGAAGCCTCATTTTTAAAGGCCCATGTGGAAGCCACAGCTCTAGTAGAATGAGCTGTAATCCTTTCAGGAGGCTGCTGTCCAGCAGTCTCATAGGCTAAGTGGATTAAGCTTCTTAGTCAAAAAGAAAAAGAGGTTGCCGAAGCCTTTTGACCTCTCCTCTGTCCAGAGTAGACAACAAACAAAGCAGATGTTTAACGAAAATCTTTAGTAGCTTGTAAGTAAAACTAAAGCACGAACCACGTCCATATTGTGTAATAGACGTTCCTTCTTCGAAGAAGGATTAGGACACAAAGACGGAACAACAATCTCTTGATTGATATTCTTATTAGATACCACCTTAGGTAAAAACCCAGGTTTGGTACGCAGAACTACCTTATCTGCATGGAAGATCAGATAAGGAGAATCACATTGTAAGGCAGATAACTCGGAAACTCTACGAGCCGAGGAAATAGCTACCAAAAAAAGAACTTTCCAAGATAAAAGTTTGATATCTATGGAATGAAGAGGTTCAAACGGAACCCCCTGAAGAACTTTAAGAACCAAATTTAAGCGCCAAGGTGGAGCAACAGGTTTAAACACAGGCTTGATTCTAACTAAAGCCTGACAAAATGCCTGAACGTCTGGGACATCTGCCAGACGCTTGTGCAAAAGAATAGATAGTGCAGAAATCTGTCCCTTTAAGGAACTAGCTGACAATCCATTCTCCAATCCTTCTTGGAGAAAAGATAATATCCTGGGAATCCTGACCTTACTCCATGAGTAGCCCTTGGATTCACACCAATAAAGATATTTATGCCATATCTTATGATAGATTTTCCTGGTGACAGGCTTTCGTGCCTGAATTAAGGTATCAATGATTGACTCGGAGAAACCACGCTTTGATAAAAACATAATTTATGTAAGAACTTACCTGATAAATTCATTTCCTTCATATTAGCAAGAGTCCATGAGCTAGTGACGTATGGGATATACATTCCTACCAGGAGGGGCAAAGTTTCCCAAACCTCAAAATGCCTATAAATACACCCCTCACCAAACCCACAATTCAGTTTAACGAATAGCCAAGAAGTGGGGTGATAAGAAAAAAGTGCGAAAGCATATAAAATAAGGAATTGGAATAATTGTGCTTTATACAAAAAAATCATAACCACCACAAAAAAGGGCGGGCCTCATGGACTCTTGCTAATATGAAAGAAATGAATTTATCAGGTAAGTTCTTACATAAATTATGTTTTCTTTCATGTAATTAGCAAGAGTCCATGAGCTAGTGACGTATGGGATAATGACTACCCAAGATGTGGATCTTTCCACGCAAGAGTCACTAGAGAGGGAGGGATAAAATAAAGACAGCCAATTCCTGCTGAAAATAATCCACACCCAAAATAAAGTTTAATGAAAAACATAAACAGAAGATTCAAACTGAAACCGCTGCCTGAAGTACTTTTCTACCAAAAACTGCTTCAGAAGAAGAAAATACATCAAAATGGTAGAATTTAGTAAAAGTATGCAAAGAGGACCAAGTTGCTGCTTTGCAAATCTGATCAACCGAAGCTTCATTCCTAAACGCCCAGGAAGTAGAAACTGACCTAGTAGAATGAGCTGTAATCCTTTGAGGCGGAGTTTTACCCGACTCGACATAGGCAAGATGAATTAAAGATTTCAACCAAGATGCCAAAGAAATGGCAGAAGCTTTCTGGCCTTTTCTAGAACCGGAAAAGATAACAAATAGACTAGAAGTCTTACGAAAAGATTTCGTAGCTTCAACATAATATTTCAAAGCTCTAACAACATCCAAAGAATGCAACGATTTCTCCTTAGAATTCTTAGGATTAGGACATAATGAAGGAACCACAATTTCTCTACTAATGTTGTTGGAATTCACAACTTTAGGTAAAAATTCAAAAGAAGTTCGCAACACCGCCTTATCCTGATGAAAAATCAGAAAAAGGAGACTCACAAGAAAGAGCAGATAATTCAGAGACTCTTCTGGCAGAAGAGATCGCCAAAAGGAACAAAACTTTCCAAGAAAGTAATTTAATGTCCAATGAATGCATAGGTTCAAACGGAGGAGCTTGAAGAGCCCCCAGAACCAAATTCAAACTCCAAGGAGGAGAAATTGACTTAATGACAGGTTTTATACGACCCAAAGCTTGTACAAAACAATGAATATCAGGAAGATTAGCAATCTTTCTGTGAAAAAGAACAGAAAGAGCAGAGATTTGTCCTTTCAAAGAACTTGCGGATAAACCTTTATCTAAACCATCCTAAAGAAACTGTAAAATTCTCGGAATTCTAAAAGAATGCCAAGAAAAAAGATGAGAAAGACACCAAGAAATATAAGTCTTCCAGACTCTATAATATATCTCTCTGGATACAGATTTACGAGCCTGTAACATAGTAGTAATCACAGAGTCAGAGAAACCTCTTTGACCAAGAATCAAGCGTTCCATACCTTTAAATTTAAGGATTTGAGATCCTGATGGAAAAAAGGACCTTGCGACAGAAGGTCTGGTCTTAGCGGAAGAGTCCACGGATGGCAAGAGGCCATCCGGACAAGATCTGCATACCAAAACCTGTGAGGCCATGCCGGAGCTATCAGCAGAACAAACAAGCATTCCTTCAGAATCTTGGAGATTACTCTTGGAAGAAGAACTAGAGGCGGAAAGATATAGGCAGGATGATAATTCCAAGGAAGTGATAATGCATCCACTGCTTCCGCCTGAGGATCCCGGGATCTGGACAGATACCTGGGAAGTTTCTTGTTTAGATGAGACGCCATCAGATCTATTTCTGGAAGCTCCCACATTTGAACAATCTGAAGAAATACCTCTGGGTGAAGAGACCATTCGCCCGGATGCAACGTTTGGCGACTGAGATAATCCGCTTCCCAATTGTCTATACCTGGGATATGAACCGCAGAGATTAGACAGGAGCTGGATTCCGCCCAAACCAGAATTCGAGATACTTCTTTCATAGCCAGAGGACTGTGAGTCCCTCCTTGATGATTGATGTATGCCACAGTTGTGACATTGTCTGTCTGAAAACAAATGAACGATTCTCTCTTCAGAAGAGGCCAAGACTGAAGAGCTCTGAAAATTGCACGGAGTTCCAAAATATTGATCGGTAATCTCACCTCCTGAGATTCCCAAACTCCTTGTGCCGTCAGAGATCCCCACACAGCTCCCCAACCTGTGAGACTTGCATCTGTTGAAATTACAGTCCAGGTCGGAAGCACAAAAGAAGCCCCCTGAATTAAACGATGGTGATCTGTCCACCACGTTAGAGAGTGTCGTACAATCGGTTTTAAAGATATTAATTGAGATATCTTTGTGTAATCCCTGCACCATTGATTCAGCATACAGAGCTGAAGAGGTCGCATGTGAAAACGAGCAAAGGGGATCGCGTCCGATGCAGCAGTCATAAGACCTAGAATTTCCATGCATAAGGCTACCGAAGGGAATGATTGTGACTGAAGGTTTCGACAAGCTGAAATCAATTTTAGACGTCTCTTGTCTGTCAAAGACAGAGTCATGGACACTGAATCTATCTGGAAACCCAGAAAGGTTACCCTTGTCTGAGGAATCAATGAACTTTTTAGTGAATTGATCCTCCAACCATGATCTTGAAGAAACAACACAAGTCGATTCGTATGAGATTCTGCTAAATGTAAAGACTGAGCAAGTACCAAGATATTGTCCAAATAAGGAAATACCACAATACCCTGTTCTCTGATTACAGACAGAAGGGCACCGAGAACCTTTGTAAAAATTCTTGGAGCTGTAGCTAGGCCAAACGGCAGAGCCACAAACTGGTAATGCTTGTCCAGAAAAGAGAATCTCAGGAACTGATAATGATCTGGATGAATCGGAATATGCAGATATGCATCCTGTAAATCTATTGTGGACATATAATGCCCTTGCTGAACAAAAGGCAAGATAGTCCTTACAGTTACCATTTTGAACGTTGGTATCCTTACATAACGATTCAATATTTTTAGATCCAGAACTGGTCTGAAGGAATTCTCCTTCTTTGGTACAATAAAGAGATTTGAATAAAACCCCATCCCCTGTTCCAGAACTGGAACTGGCATAATTACTCCAGCCAACTCTAGATCTGAAACACAATTCAGAAATGCTTGAGCTTTCACTGGATTTACTGGGACACGGGAAAGAAAAAATCTCTTTGCAGGAGGTCTCATCTTGAAACCAATTCTGTACCCTTCTGAAACAATGTTCTGAATCCAAAGATTGTGAACAGAATTGATCCAAATTTCTTTGAAAAAACGTAACCTGCCCCCTACCAGCTGAGCTGGAATGAGGGCCACACCTTCATGTGGACTTAGAAGCTGGCTTTGCTTTTCTAGAAGGCTTGGATTTATTCCAGACTGGAGATTGTTTCCAAACTGAAACTGCTCCTGAGGATGAAGGATCAGGCTTTTGTTCTTTGTTGAAACGAAAGGAACGAAAACGATTATTAGCCCTGTTTTTACCCTTAGATTTTTTATCCTGTGGTAAAAAAGTTCCTTTCCCACCAGTAACAGTTGAGATAATAGAATCCAACTGAGAACCAAATAATTTGTTACCTGGAAAGAAATGGAAAGTAGAGTTGATTTAGAAGCCATATCAGCATTCCAAGTTTTAAGCCATAAAGCTCTTCTAGCTAAAATAGCTAGAGACATAAACCTGACATCAACTCTGATAATATCAAAAATGGCATCACAGATAAAATTATTAGCATGTTGAAGAAGAATAATAATATTATGAGAATCATGATCTGTTACTTGTTGCGCTAAAGTTTCCAACCAAAAAGTTGAAGCTGCAGCAACATCAGCCAATGATATAGCAGGTCTAAGAAGATTACCTGAACACAGATAAGCTTTTCTTAGAAAGGATTCAATTTTCCTATCTAAAGGATCCTTAAACGAAGTACCATCTGACGTAGGAATAGTAGTACGTTTAGCAATGGTAGAAATAGCCCCATCAACTCTAGGGATTTTGTCCCAAAATTCTAATCTGTCAGACGGCACAGGATATAATTGCTTAAAACGTTTAGAAGGAGTAAATGAATTACCCAATTTATCCCATTCTCTGGAAATTACTTCAGAAATAGCATTAGGAACAGGAAAAACTTCTGGAATAACCACAGGAGATTTAAAAACCTTATCTAAACGTTTAGAATTAGTATCAAGAGGACCAGAATCCTCAATTTCTAAAGCAATTAGTACTTCTTTAAGTAAAGAACGAATACATTCCATTTTAAATAAATATGAAGATTTATCAGCATCAATCTCTAAAACAGAATCCTCTGAACCAGAAGAGTCATCAGAATCAGAATGATGATGTTCATTTAAAAATTCATCTGTATAAAGAGAAGTTTTAAAAGATTTTTTATGTTTACTAGAAGGAGGAATAACAGACATAGCCTTCTTGATGGATTCAGAAACAAAATCTCTTATGTTATCAGGAACATTCTGAACATTAGATGTTGATGGAACTGCAACAGGTAATGGTACATTACTAAAGGAAATAACATAATTTATGTAAGAACTTACCTGATAAATTCATTTCTTTCATATTAGCAAGAGTCCATGAGCTAGTGACGTATGGGATATACATTCCTACCAGGAGGGGCAAAGTTTTCCAAACCTTAAAATGCCTATAAATACACCCCTCACCACACCCACAATTCAGTTTAACGAATAGCCAAGAAGTGGGGTGATAAGAAAAAAGTGCGAAAGCATATAAAATAAGGAATTGGAATAATTGTGCTTTATACAAAAAAATCAAAACCACCACAAAAAAGGGCGGGCCTCATGGACTCTTGCTAATATGAAAGAAATGAATTTATCAGGTAAGTTCTTACATAAATTATGTTTTCTTTCATGTAATTAGCAAGAGTCCATGAGCTAGTGACGTATGGGATAATGATTACCCAAGATGTGGATCTTTCCACGCAAGAGTCACTAGAGAGGGAGGGATAAAATAAAGACAGCCAATTCCTGCTGAAAATAATCCACACCCAGAATAAAATTTTAATGAAAAAACATAAGCAGAAGATTCAAACTGAAAACACTGCCTGAAGTACGTTTCTACCAAAAACTGCTTCAAAAGAAGAAAACACTACAAAATGGTAGAATTTAGTAAAATTATGCAAAGAGGACCAAGTTGCTGCTTTGCAAATCTGATCAACCGAAGCTTCATTCCTAAACGCCCAGGAAGTAGAAACTGACCTAGTAGAATGAGCTGTAATCCTTTGAGGCGGAGTGTTACCCGACTCAACATAGGCATGATGAAATAAAGATTTCAACCAAGATGCCAAAGAAATGGCAGAAGCTTTCTGGCCTTTTCTAGAACCGGAAAAGATGACAAATAGACTAGAAGTCTTTCGGAAAGACTTAGTAGCTTCAACATAATATTACAAAGCTCTAACAGCATCCAAAGAATGCAATGATTTCTCCTTAGAATTCATAGGATCAGGACATAATGAAGGAACCATAATTTCTCTACTAATGTTGTTAGAATTCACAACCTTAGGTAAAAAATTCAAAAGAAGTTCGCAGCACCGCCTTATCCTGATGCAAAATCAGAAAAGGAGACTCACAAAAAAAGAGTAGATAATTCAGAGACTCTTCTGGCAGAAGAGATGGCCAAAAGAAACAAAACTTTCCAAGAAAGTAATATAATGACCAAAGAATGCATGGGTTCAAAAGGAAGAGCTTGAAGAGCCCCCAGAACCAAATTCAAACTCCAAGGAGGAGAAATTGACTTAATGACAGGTTTTATACGAACCAAAGGTTGTACAAAACAATAAATATCAGGAAGATTAGCAAACCTTCTGTGAAAAAGAACAGAAAGAGCAGAGATTTGTCTTTCAAGGAACTTGCGGACAAACCTTTATCTAAACCATCCTGAAGAAACTGTAAAATTCTCGGTATTCAAAAAGAATGCCAAGAAAAAAAGATGAGAAAGACACTAAGAAATATAAGTCTTCCAGACTCTATAATATATCTCTCTAGATACAGATTTACGAGCCTGTCACATAGTATCAATCACAGAGTCAGAGAAACCTCTTTGACCAAGAATCAAGCGTTCAAACTCCATACCTTAAAATTAAGGTTTTGAGACAGAAAGACTGGTCTTAACGGAAGAGTCCACGGTTGGCAAGAGGCCATCCGGACAAGATCCGCATACCAAAACCTGTGAGGCCATGCTGGAGCTACCAGCAGAACAAACAAGCATTCCTTTAGAATATTGGAGAATACCCTTGGAAGAAGAACTAGAGGCGGAAAGATATAGGCAGGATGACACTTGTAAGGAAGAAATAATGCATCCACTGCCTCCGCCCGAGGATCCCGGGATCCGGACAGATACCAGGGAAGTTTCTTGTTTACATGAGAAGCCATCAGATCTATTTCTGGGAGTTCCCACATTTGAACAATCTGAGGAAATACCTCTGGGTGAAGAGACCATTCGCCCAGGTGCAACGTTTGGTGACTGAGATAATCCGCTTTCCAATTGTCCATACCTGGGATATGAACCGCAGAGATTAGACAGGAGCTGGATTCCGCCCAAACCAAAATTCGAGATACTTCTTTCATAACCAGAGGACTGTGAGTCCCTCCTTGATTGATGTATGCCACAGTTGTGACATTGTCTATCTGAAAACAAATGAACAACTCTCTCTTCAGAAGAGGCCAAGACTGAAAAGCTCTGAAAATTGCACGGAGTTCCAAAATACTGATCGGAAATCTCACCTCCTGAGATTCCCAAACCCCTTGTGCCGTCAGATACCCCCACACAGCTCCCCAACCTGTGAGACTTGCATCTGTTGAGATTATAGTCCAGGTCGGAAGAACAAGAAGCCCCCTGAACTAAACGATGGTGATCTGTCCACCATGTCAGAGAGTGTCGTATAATCGGTTTAAAGATATTAATTGAGATATCTTTGAGTAATCCCTGCACCATTGGTTCAGCATACAGAGCTGAAGAGGTCGCATGTGAAAACGAGCAAAGGAGATCGCATCTGATGCGGCAGTCCTAAGACCTAAAATTTCCATGCATAAGGCTACCAAAGGGAATGATTGTGACTGAAGGTTTTGACAAGCTGATATCAATGTTAAACTTCTCTTGTCTGACAAGGACAGAGTCATAGACACTGAATCTATCTAGAAACCTAAAAAGGTTACCCTTGTCTGAGGAATCAATAAACTGATTAGTAAATTGAACCTCCAACCATGAACTTGAAGAAACAACACAAGTCGATACGTATGAGATTCTTCGAAAATGAGAAGACTGAGCAAATACCAAGATATCGTCCAAATAAGGAAATACCAAAACCCTGTTCTCTGATTACAGAAAGAAGGGCACCGAGAACCTTTGAAAAAAATTCTTGGAACTGAGGCTAGGCCAAACGGTAGAGCCAAAAAAACTGGTAATGCTTGTCTAAAAAGAGAATCTCAGACACTAAAAGTGATCTGGATGAATCGGAATATGCAGATACACATCCTGTAAATCTATTGTAGACATATAATGCCCTTGCTAAACAAAAAACAGGATAGTCCTACAGTAACCATCTTGAATGTTGGTATCCTTACATAACGATTCAATATTGATAGATCCGGAACTGGTCTGAAGGAATTGACCTTCTTGGTACAATGAAGAGATAAAATAAAACCCCAGCCCCTGTTCCAGAACTGGAACTGGCATAATTACTCCAACCAACTAGATCTGAAACACATTTCAGAAATGCTGAGCCTTTGCTGTGTTAACTGGGACACGGGAAAGAAAAAAATCTCTTAGCAGGAGGCCTTAACTGAAGCCAATTCTGTACCTTTCTGAAACAATGTTCTGAAACCAGAGATTGAGAACGGAATTGATCCAAATTTCTTTGAAGAAAACGTAATCTGCCCCATACCAGCTGAGCTGGAATAAGGGCCGCACCTTCATGGGTACTTAGGAGCTGGCTATAGATTTCTATAAGGCTTGGATATATTCCAAACTGGAAATAGTTTCCAAACTGATACCGCTCCTGAGGATGAAGGATCAGGCTTTTGTTCCTTGTTGTGAGGAAAGGAACAAAAAAGATTATTAGACCTAAATTTACCTTAGATTTTTTATCCTTTGGTAAAAAAGTTCCCTTCCTTCCAGAAACAATTGAAATAATAATTTAATACCCTGGAAAGAAAGGGAAAGCAAAGTTGACTTAGAAGACATATCAGCATTCCAAGTTTAATCCATAAAGCTTTTCTAGCTAAAATAGCTAGAGACATATACCTGACATCAACTCTAATGATATCAAAAGATGGTATCACCAATAAAATTATTAGCATGTTATAGAATAATAATAATGCTATAAAATTATGATCTGTTACTTGTTGCGCTAAAGCTTCTAACCAAAAAGTTGAAGCTGCAGCAACATCCGCTAAAAATATAGCAGGTCTAAGAAGATTACCTGAACATAAGTAAGCTTTTCTTAGAAAGGATTCAATTTCCCTTAAATAAAGTACTATCTGCCGTAGGAATAGTAGTACATTTAGCAGGAGTAGAGACAACCCCATAACCTTAGGGATTTTGTCCCAAAAAACTCTAATCTGTCAGATGGCACAGGATATAATTGCTTAAACGTTTAGAAGGAGTAAAAGAATTACCCAAATTATTCCATTCCCTGGAAATTACTTCAGAAATAGCATCAGGGAGATTAAACACTTCTGGAATAACTACAGGAGATTTAAAAACCTTATTTAAACGTTTAGATTTAGTATCAAGAGGACCAGAATCCTCTATTTCTAATGCAATTAATACTTCTTTAAATAAAGAACAAATAAATTCCATCTTGAAAAAATACAAAGATTTATCAGTATCAGAATGATGATGTTCATTTAAAAATTCATCTGAAAAAAGAGAAGTTTTAAAAGACTTTTATGTAAACTAGAAGGAGAAATAACAGACATAGCCTTCTTAATGGATTTAAAAAAAATAATAAAATCTCTTATGTTTATCAGGAACACTCTGAAAATTAGATGTTGACGGAACAGCAACAGGTAATGTAACAGTACTAAAGGAAATTTTATCTGCATTAATAAGTTTGTCATGACATGCAATACAAACAACAGCTGGAGAAACAGATACCAAAAATTATAGCAGATACACTTAGCTTGGTAGCTCCAGCACTAGACAGCGATTTTCCTGTAGTATCTTCTGACTCAGATGCAACGTGAGACATCTTGCAATATGTAAGACAAAAAAACAACATATAAAGCAAAATTGATCAAATTCCTTAAATGACAGTTTCAGGAATGGGAAAAAATGCCAAAGAACAAGCTTCTAGCAACCAGAAGCAATGAAAAAATGAGACTAAAATAATGTGGAGACAAAAGCGACGCCCATATTTTTTAGCGCCAAATAAGACGCCCACATTATTTGGCGCCTAAAATGCTTTTGGCGCCAACAATGACGCCACATCCGGAACGCCGACATTTTTGGCGCAAAATAACGTCAAAAAATGACGCAACTTCCGGCGACACGTATGACGCCGGAAACGGAAAATAATTTTTGCGCCAAAAAAGTCCGCGCCAAGAATGACGCAATAAAATGAAGCATTTTCAGCCCCCGCGAGCCTAACAGCCCACAGGGAAAAAAGAGTCAAATTGAAAAAATGATTAATTCAAATGCATTATCCCAAATATGAAACTGACTGTCTGAAAAATAAGGAATGTTGAACATTCTGAGTCAAGGCAAATAAATGTTTGAATACATATATTTAGAACTTTATAAACAAAGTGCCCAACCATAGCTTAGAGTGTCACAGAAAATAAGATTTACTTACCCCAGGACACTCATCTACATGTTGTAGAAAGCCAAACCAGTACTGAAACGATAATCAGCAGAGGTAATGGTATATATAAGAGTATATCGTCGATCTGAAAAGGGAGGTAAGAGATGAATCTCTACGACCGATAACAGAGAAGCTATGAAATAGACCCCGTAGAAGGAGATCACTGCATTCAAATAGGCAATACTCTCCTCACATCCCTCTGACATTCACTGCACGCTGAGAGGAAAACCGGGCTCCAACTTGCTGCGGAGTGCATATCAACGTAGAATCTAGCACAAACTTACTTCACCACCTCCATCGGAGGCAAAGTTTGTAAAACTGAATTGTGGGTGTGGTGAGGGGTGTATTTATAGGCATTTTAAGGTTTGGGAAACTTTGCCCCTCCTGGTAGGAATGTATATCCCATACGTCACTAGCTCATGGACTCTTGCTAATTACATGAAAGAAATCAAGCATTCAATCTCCAGGCAGTCAGCCTCAGAGAAATTAGATTTGGATGGTTGAAAGGACCTTGAAGTAGAAGGTCTTGACTCAGCGGCAGAGTCCATGGTGGAAAGGATGACATGTCCACCAGATCTGCATACCAAGTCCTGCGTGGCCATGCAGGCGCTATCAAGATCACTGATGCTCTCTCCTGCTTAATTTTGGCAATCAGACGAGGGAGCAGAGGAAACGGTGGAAACACATAAGCCAGGTTTAAGGACCAAGGCGCTGCTAGAGCATCTATCAGCGTTGCCTTGGGGTCCCTGGACCTGGATCCGTAACAAGGAAGCTTGGTGTTCTGGCGAGACGCCATGAGATCCAGTTCTGGTTTGCCCCAATGATGAACCAATTGTGCAAACACCTCCGGATGGAGTCACCACTCCCCCGGATGAAAAGTCTGTCGACTTAGAAAATCCGCCTCCCAGTTCTCTACATCTGGGATATGGATAGCTGATAGGTGGCAAGAGTGAATCTCCGCCCAGTGAATTATCTTTGAGACTTCTAACATCGCTAGGGAACTCCTTGTTCCCCCTTGATGGTTGATGTAAGCCACAGTCGTGATGTTGTCCGACTGAAATCTGATGAACCTCATTGTTGCTAGCTCAGGCCAAGCCTGAAGGGCATTGAATATCGCTCTTAGTTCCAGAATGTTTATTGGAAGGAGTGACTCCTCCTGAGTCCACAATCCCTGAGCCTTCAGGGAGTTCCAGACTGCACCCCAACCTAGAAGGCTGGCATCTGTCGTTACAATTGTCCAATCTGGCCTGCGAAAGGTCATACCTTTGGACAGATGGACCCGGGATAGCCACCAGAGAAGATAATCCCTGGTCTCTTGATCCAGATTTAGTAGAGGGGACAAATCTGTGTAATCCCCATTCCACTGACTGAGCATGCAGAGTTGCAGCGGTCTGAGATGTAGGCGTGCAAACGGCACTATGTCCATTGCC